>NC_137009.1:40835652-41025652 GCF_032717465.1 Coenobita brevimanus
CACATTAACACAAATAGTGACATACCAATAGCATCATTTATATGAGAGGGGTGTGTGAGCTGGGGGAAAGGCAGCGACATGGCAGGGGACAGAGTGACATGGAGATGCTGTGTTTGTGGCCACCTCTTGTGGGATTATGACATCGGGCTATAGGTAGGCAGAGACAGACGGACAGACAGATTTACGTACGCACCAAAAAAGGTATATAGAAAAACTAAGAAAAAATAAAGAACGAAAAAACTCTCATTCTCTCTCTCTATCTATCTATCCATCTATCTATCTATCTATATATATAAAATGAAATAATTTAATATCAATAGTAAGTACAAATGAAAAATTACTGTAGTGGAATGAATTAGTCTCAATAGTAATAATTCAGTAACCCTGAGAATATTAGCGTATTTATTGAAATGAATGTAAACAGTAAAAAATAAAGGTAAAACCAATTTACAGCGAAATAGATAAACAGATAAATAAATGAGATAAATTAAACGAAAAAATTATGTTCCAAGGCAGATGTCTAATAGGTACGGAAATTGCTAATTAACTGGCCACTGTATTGCCCTCCGGAGAGAGAGAGAGAGAGAGAGAGAGAAGCACTCTCATTCCCAATGTTGAAATATTTATAACTAGGATGAAAAGTTTCGACACAGCGATAAGTTCCATAATTACCAGCTGTAAATTATGCTCCTTCGAAAAGAACATGTGACGAAGACTGGACGCTTTAAAAATAACGTCAATACCCAGCGATATATTTGTGATCATATAAACGTTGCCTTCCTAAACCTATGGTTCAAGGAGCCTGCGTGTGGTGGCACTGTGTGCCCTGGTTGGAGTCAAGTAGCTGCAGCGTCCACCCAAGAGCCACACCTCCTCATCGGGTTCCTCATGACCGAGTTGTTGCGGTGCCAGGATTTACGTAATAATTCCAAACTCATATTTCCCTGCAGCTCGCCGTGGCGAAGGACTCTAGTCCGAACATGGTGAGGCGCTGTTTACCAGAAGTGGGTGCAGCTGCTTACCTGTGGTCGACGGGTCTGCTCGACTAGACAGACAGGGAGGCTAGAAGCCCTAACCTTGGGGGGCTCACTGTTACACTTGGGGGACAAAATTACATATCCCGAATTTCGAAAGGGGGTCCAGTGGAGGGTTGGCTGGTTTGAAATAGTTTTACTGTCTTCTACAAGTAAATTTTGCCTGACTGACCAAACTGGGAGGATCTTTGTGAAGAAACAGGCTGACCGTGGTGACAGAAACAGCTCTATCCCTCTCCCTCAAGTGCACCTACTGCAGGAAATTCTTTGTTCAACACCAAGTACGATATCACAAATATAACTCATGTACTGAAACACGAAACTCCAACGTTACCTATCTATCCATATACCAAGGTTCAAAATTCAGTGTCTGGCACCCATACATTAAATAATAACTAATAATACCAATAAAAATAACTAATTTTTCAGGCAACATCGTAAGGCATCCCATCAAAACTGGTGCCACAAAACTGCGTGGTGTGCTGCAGCAAATGTGGTCTGGACAAGGCTGGCTTATTTAACGGCATACAGGAAGGAAGGTACAATGTGATGAAGAATCAGCACCAACCCACAATATGGCTATAGCCTATGCCACAGAGGGAAAATAAAGGCCGTAAGAAACATGGAAATATCAATGTGAGGCTGGACAGCAGTGCACAAGAGGCCCGTGCGTAAGGAGAGAAAAATTGGAGACAAAGAGGAAGAAAACAATAAATTTTAAAAAATTAATACTACCGGTACGCCAGTTTACAGGTGTCTTTTTCTACTCGAAGGAAAAAAAAAGAAAAATTAACAATAAATCATGCAATACGGAACTCGGTATTTTATTTTCAGCTCCGTACAAAACCTTCAAGAATCTTTTATCAACTTCCCTTTCGTCGAAACATGAAATGCAATCCATGGCGCTTACTTCCTCCATGTGCCACTTCCGTGTGCAATTGTTACACTATTCAGGCACGAATGTGGGCCAGACCAATTATTTCCTTACAATAAAAGAACTCCATTTACCACAATACAGGCTAAAAACAATCCTAACCTAAATGACATCACATACCTCAAAGAAGTGATGTGGCAATAATGCAGAAATTGAGTTAGGATTATTTCAATCCTGGAATCATCCCCCTCCCCCCCTTTCAAACTGTTAGATTTCGCCCTGATTAATGCGGTATATCCGACAGTAATTTCGGCACTTCTAACGATATTCTGAAGTATTTTGTAATAATCAAAATATACCAAGCGCCGTCTGAAAGCATGGTATATCCACCAATCAGTTTGGCCAACTTCCAAATCAGCACAAAACATGATGCTTACCTTCTCCAACCCATCTCTGGGTGCCCGTGCCTCATTTACTGCTCTTGGGGGCTTCACGGCACAACTCGCAGGGAGGAAACTGTGTGTAGTCACGTTCACTGCACAAGACAAAACTGCGATAAACGTGTCTTCCTCCGCGCCATGGACTTCGACGAAGTCTCGTTGTCAATGGTGATAACAAGTTGCCAAGATGATAATTTTTGAACTAATAAAAAAAATATTTTAATGCCGAGATACATCTATCACAAGAGAGCTTACAAACACAATGGACGCGGATATTATTGAATGCTGTTTAATTTATCAGCTGATATTGCACGATACCAAAAGTTCATTTGACTTCCGGTTGGCCCTTCTTCTTCCTTCCCGAGATCGCCCCATCGTCTGAAAGATTGTGATCTATATACCACTGGAGCTTTCGATTTTTTTTTTCCTAGTTCATATAATTTTGACAGGTTTGTATCAATAACATACGGGAATACCGTGATTTTAAGGTGCAAAATAACTCGCTCAGCCAACGTTAAGAAGCCTCAAATATCATTTAAAACACATATATATTGCTGTAACTCATCGTTTGAAACACCTCTAAGCTATATCTAACATCTACTGTATACTGTAGTCTGACAAGCCTCCTCTAAGTCCTTCTCTAGTTTGATGTCTCCTCTACAGCATGCCTACCTTCTCTACTTTGATGTCTCCCTTCAGCCATATCCAACCTGTTTGAAAAGCCTCCTCCCCGCTCAGCCAATGCATATTCTGCTCGTTTGTTCTTGGTCTAAAACTGCCATCTCCCTATCTTTAATTTTCAACTGTAGAAAGATTTTGGCACTGAAAATGTTCTAGTTCTATTATCTTAGCTTGGCCCAGATTTTCGCCCTTTTCTAGTCTGTTGCACATAGCTCAGTGGCAGAAAAAGATAGAGCTATGGCTCAATTTCCCATGTACTTCTTCGTGACTAGCATCATCTTTCCAGTGTTAATCTTTAGCTACAACAGAGGACTGAAGATGGTGATAGGAATTTTTGGGCAAGCTAAAGTAAACACGGTAGTCATGAAGGGGTTTTATGAAGAACACGGCGCGGCGTTGTTTTCTGCCACTGACCTTTTTTTTTTTATGCAAGGAAGAAGGAACCAAAGGCTAGGAGCCCGCAAACTGTTCCTTCCAAGAAAAAAACAATACGAAAGAGAACCAAATTCAAGATCCGTTCATTTCGCGATGCCTAGACACACTGTTTTCGAAAGACCGGAGATCATAGGAAGTAGGAAATACAGACAGAGGGGGACAGTTCCAGAGATGACCTGTTGCATCAATAAAGGACTGGAAGTAACGGTTAACTCTTGCATTAGAGAGCTCGACAGAAAAAGGATGAGAGTTTGTTGCATGTTGGGTGCTACACGCCCATTGCAAAGGTGGAGGAATGCAAACAGACAGTTCAGAGGAGCAGTGACCATTGATGTAGCGATAGAAATGAGATAAAGATGCAACAGTGTGGCGAAGAGACAGAGGTTGAAGGGAGCCAGTAAGAAGAGGAGAGTTCATGAGACGAAAAGCTTTTGACTCCATCCTACAGAGAAGAGATGTATGTGGGGAGCCTCCCCACACAAGAGTTGTACTCTACACAAGGGCGAACAAGACCCGTGTACAAAGTCAACAACAGTGCAGGGGTAAAGAAGGTATGGAGTTGGCTTAGCATACCCAATCTCTTGGAAGCGATTTTACAAGAAATGTAATAATCTTTCCAAGATAAGTGCCAAGAGAATGAAACCGCAAGTATGTTTACGGATGATGCAGGACTGAGCTGGATATTATTAAACATTAGTGGGTACTCCTGTGGAAGACTTTGTCGGGTTGATGGGTGTAAGAACTGAGTTTCTGATGTATTAAAGACAAGATTATTTTTACCCCAGTAAGAGATATGAACCAGGTCCGACATTAAGTATTCCATAGCCTCATCTCTTTGTTGAAGTAACTGCAGAGATGGACGTTGCGAGAACGGAATACAAAGGTGAAGGGTGGAATCATCAGCGTATAAGTGGATAGGGTTAGATGTACAGCTTAGGTCATTGATGAATAAAAGGAAGAAAGTTGGTGATAAGACAGAGACCTGAGGAACACCACCGTTGATAGATCTAGAACGATGGCCGTCTACAAGAGCAGCTATAGAACGACCAAAAAGGAAGCTATAGATGAAGACACAGATAGGAGGATAAAAACCACAGGCGGGCAGTTTGGAAATTAAAGATTTATGCCAGACTCGATCGAAAGCCTATGAGATGTCAAGTGCAATGGCAGAGCTTTCTCCAAACTCTTGAAAGGATGATGACCAGGAGTCTGAAAGGTAGGTGAGAAGATTGCCAGTGGAGCATCCCTGACAGAACCCATACTGACGATCAGAAAGAGGGTTGTGATAGGAAAGATGCTTTAAAATGTTCCCCTTATGAAGAGACTCAAAAACTTTTGAGACACAGGATGTTAAAGCAATTGAGCGATAGCTAGAAGGTCAGGAATGGTCACCCTTCTTTGGGACTGGTTGAATGAGAGCAAACTTCCAGCAAGAGGGAAAGGTACAAGTTGACAGACAAAAGCGAAAGAGTTCACCTAGGCAGGGTGTAGGCACAGATGCACAGTTCTTGAGGACAACAGGAGGGACCCCATCAGGCCCATATGCCTTGTTAGTATTGAGGCCAGTGATGGCAGAAAATACATCAGCTGAAGAAATTTTAATATCAGCCACGAGGAAGTCAGAGGGAGATGATGGAGGAACAGCACTGGAATCATCTAAGGTGGAATTGGAGGAGAATATCTGAGCGAAAAGACCTGCTTTATCAGTAGAAGAAATAGCTACAGCGCCCTCAGAGTAGAAAAGAGGAGGGAAGGATGATGAGGAAAAGTTGTTGGAAAGGTTTTTGGCAAGGTGCCACAAGGGGCAGGAAGAATTCGAGTTGGAGAGTTGAGAGCATTTAGTACGGATGAAATTAATTTTAGCAGGGCGAAGAACAGACTTAGCACGATTCTGGGCAGAAACACAAAAAAATATGTGATTCAGGGGTGGGTTGGCTCTAGTACGTTTTATAGGCCCTCTCCTTGTTGTGCACAGCATTAGAACAAGCGTGATTAAACCAAGGCTTTCTTGCATTAGTCAAAGGATATGAGAAGGGAATTTATGTTTCCATGCCCAAGAGAATAACCTCCGTAATGCGCAAGGCAAACTCAGATGGCTCCCGGCCATGGAAGCAATAATCATTCCAGGGAAAATCAAAGAAGTACTGCCTGGGGGCCTCCCAATCAGCAGCTCCAAAGTGCCACAATCGACATTTCTTTGGAGGGTCCACAGGCTGTATCGGAGCGATAGGACAGGTTAAGGTAATAAGGCTGTGATCGGAGGAGCCCAACAGAGAGAAAAGATTAACATTGTAAGCAGAAAGATCAGTTGTAAGGAAGAGGCCAAGTATGCTGGAACTCTCTCCATGGCAGTCAGGGATACAGGTTGGGTGCTGTGCAAACTTCACTAGATCATTAAGGAGAGAAAAGATGTAGGCTTGTTCACCAGGTGGATCAGTGAAAGGAGAGAAGGGCCAAAGATGGTGGTGAACATTGCCATGAATGGAGATTTCAGAGAAAGGAGAAATGAATAGGATGTGTTCCACCATAGAAGTAAGATAGTCGAAGAAGTTTTCAGTCAGTTGAATCAGTAAAATTAGGGGATAAGTAAACAGCACAGATATACTTAGTCAGAGAATGACAGAAGAGCCAAAGTCCGGGAGTAGAGAATTCCGAAGAATCAAGGTCAGGAACACGAGAGCAAGACTGCGTAAAATAAGCTGCAAATGAATGAAATTCTAGGCCAAAATAAAGTGAAAACCTATAGATACTGTGAATACTGTACAGAGATCTTTTTTCCTAATGTATATTACACTAGAAATTGGGAGAACTGGCACATCAGTATCACACATAATAACAGAACTTTAATAGTTATTATTATGCAAATTTGTGTGTTCATAGAAAACGTTGAGAGAGAGAGAGAGAGAGAGAATTAGTGTCAGAAACAGTAGAGGCTGTTTAGGTCTAATCTACCCACAGTATATCTAACTGTGGCTAATTCTACAGCTACATTTTACTTTAATTAATACAATATATATATATAATGCTACCTAAGGGTAAATCTAACCTCTCCAGTTAACCAAGACTCTAAGCTTAAAAACAAGTCTGGAGCAAGCATGAATGAAGCACTAGATGGCTTTCCTTCAACTGCTTATAGGCAATATACTTTGTTTAACCTGGCAAAGACCCCTGGCCCCTTAAAGCTCCATGAGGAAGACCCCTGGGCCCATAAAGCTCCATGAGAAAGACCCCTGACCCCATAAAGCTCCATGAGAAAGACCCCTGGCCCCTTAAAGCTCAATGAGAAATATCCTTGACCCCTTAAAGCTCCATGAGAAAGATCCCTAACCCCTTAGAGCTCAGTTGATGGCCTAGTGTAGTCAGACTGGAGGGTTGACGACTAGTAACCAAGGAGACCCATTCCTACCTCATAAACTGTTCCTCATCGCATTTCATGCTACTAGGTGTTCAAGTAGCGGAAGTGGCCCAGTTCTGTCAGATGAAAAGAAACCTAGTGTGAGTGAGTGTCAGATAACAGGAAGAAAAGGAGATGGAAAGACAGACAGCTGTTTTAACATAATTACACACGTCATGCAGCCTCTTTACTAAATAATCTGTTACCTGCGATGCTTCTACACGACAAATATATTTTTATTCCTTGGTCATTTTCTTTAGTCTGAAGATATTTTTATATGCTCTCTCCTCGGCTTCCACACAAATTTTTTTATTCTTTCATTGGTTTCATCTCGTCTAGTTGCTCAACGATATTGTAGTACGCTCTCTCTTGCTACTTCATTCTCGTTACCTGTACCACTAAACACCTTTACTCATTTAAACCCTTGAATACGATTGTGTTTTTTTCAAGTCGCATTCTAGATGGCGTGGGCTTTGTTGGATTTCCTTATTTATTTTACAAATTACACCAAGATTCTCTTCTATGTTATTTTAATCACTTTAATATCCACATATTTTTTCACTGATAACATACAAAAGGATACTGAGGTGTAATAATGTAGGACAAGTCACTAATGAGGAGGTAATAAGAAATCTACGATGCCACTTTGAAACTGACCCAAAGACTTGAAGGCAAAGGATAGTAAAGACACAGTGTTACCAAAGACTGGGTGACGTTTTACTGGGTGAAAAATATCCTACTGATCAGGAGGCAGAAAACAGCAGATGAAACTGGGCTGGTTCAGGGTTGCTAATAACACAGTATATGTAATAATCAAAAGAGACATATCACCAACATGCTTAACAGATCATACTTCCCCATTAACCCTGTCATGGTGCTGGAGAATGGCGACTGCACGTGGTGGACGTGATATGATCGGGCAACTGGTTTTGTGAATGTCCCTATCTCCCTCCCAATCTACTGAAAGGAAGATGGTGGGGTGCAATAGAAGAGCAATTTCAGCCTGCAGTCAACCAGATTTACAATCTCATAAGCCTGGGGCCAAAACAGTAAAACATTTAGTGGACAAATACACCTACTGTAGGTGAAAACTAACCATCCTTCCTCTCAACTCTCCATGTGCAATTGTGAGCCTTTAAGGCCTGTGGTTTATGGGTGTATAACTTTTTTAGTCTTATTATGCCAAGGAACTATGGGAAACATGCTGATGAAGGATGAAAAATCTTTAAGTTAAAGTGGATGAAGTGAACTTAAGCATAAAAATAACATTGGCAACCCCAGCCTCTACGCCCAGCCTCACCCACCCAAGTCTGCCGTCCCACAATCGGAGAAATCACACGCAAATCGTGGGTGTGATCCCACTCCAAGCACTGCCTTGTGACCAACCACTTAACACTATTCTGCGCAGTTGTGACGAGAGTGAATGGAACACTTTCAAGAGTAAACATAACTTAAGAATACTGTATCTGCTACATGCTGTGTGACAAATGTATAGGCCACTTTAAATCAAACTACGATTCTCACCCTTCCACACCTGCTCATACTCCCTCACTCCATCAACTATAGCAATTATTACTGTTTGTAACGGACTACAGTTATAGGTATAGAGTCAGAGTGAATATGATCGGATGAGGAAGAATGTGGGTCAAGGCCGAGCGTAAATCTAACAAGGAATGGCCTACACATATAATTGGTTGTGGTTGTATAGCACTATCCACGATGGCATTATTCCAGTACGAAACAAAGTTACAAAGAACATTACTGTACACAAAACACAGTCTTAAAATGTAAATTTCCACGAGTGAAGTGCTTACACACAGCATGTTGCTGAAGTATGAATCACCACATTACAAAGAGCACTTTGTGTGCGACACAATTTTACAAGCACATATTACAGTACAGTATTACAAAATGTTAACTAAAGTACAACAAAAACTTAGGTGACATACATTACAATTTTCTTACACAGTTTGTGTTGCTTAAGTGCAAGACAATGTTCCAAAATATTTTCCTGTATCTAACTGAACTCCTTCAGATCAGGGAAATGTGTTTCACTTTATTCTGGCTAATACCAGACAAGTATGTTTATGTACTATATCATGTCCCCAGACTGTATGGGTTAATATCTATTCCATACAGATGCGGGATACATAAATAATATACATAAGGATACGAACATGCCAAAAAACTAAATAAATCGTTAAGGAAGACAAAACGTGCTGGGGAGCCTTCGAAGCTCAAATTAGGTACTGAATGAACGCAACGCGGCCGTAAACAAAAACATACACTGGAATGCAGAATTTATCACAGAGTTTGCATTGTCAATTCCTAAACTCCCAAGACATATGGCAGAATATTAAACGATGCCAAAATAAATACTATACAGGGTATACACGACCCCTTCCGTACGAAGACGCATTTAACCCCTTAGATCTGGGTGATGCCCATCTCAGTTCATTCTTGCTGTTACCAGATGACTTTACTCAGCTCAGGAAAGGCTTCTCGTACCGAAAATGGTTTATTAAGGCTGTATCTAACCCCTCCAGTCCAACAGCTCTCCAAAGTTGAATAAAATCAACAGGACACAGCAAGAATAAAATGGAAAAAGACTTTCCCAGCCTCAGCAGGTTAATAATTTATTTTATTTTTTGTTTTTTTAAAGCCAGATAAATTTGTTCTGTTTAGAGGTGTGTGGAGATGAGTTTTGCTACTTGTGGGATAGGATTAGGACAAGGGATGGTGTGGAGGATAGAGTCATTTTGTTTTCATCTCACAAATCCCAAATGTTTTTCAGCTCAGTTGATGGTCAACTATACTCAGACTGGAGGATAAGTGGATTAGAGTCAAGGAGACTAAGTCCTACCTCATTCCACAGGCTCACTGATTTCCATGCAACCAAGATTCAAGTTGTGACACAAATCTCTCAGATGAAAACAAGTCACTGTAGCATAGGGGGTGGTGCAGAAGCTAGCTCAACTGATATATCAGAAGGTGGTTTAAAGAAGTGTAGAGAACTGCTGGCCTTACTGACAATGAAGGGATACAAAAATGTCCCTCAATTCCCTATCATCCAAAAGGAGCATGGTGAGCTGCAGGAGAAGGGCAATTTCAGCCTGCAGTCCACTGGGTTCACATTCAGATGAAACCAGGGCTACTACTATTATTAATTAGTGAGTATGAAGGTAAAACTCTTTGCCCTAAGTGTGGTAGTGTGATGCAGTACGATAGTGAAACATGAGGGTTGTTGACAAGGCTAATGTTCACAGATTTACTGCAGTGATACGAAATGGTGAGATGGATGAGTAATGGCACACTGACGGACAGAATGTGTGCTGATTTAAGATCACACTTGCTCGTTAAAACTGACTGAACATGGTACAGTACTACTGGGCTGGATGAGGCCTGGTTGGGTTGGGTTGGGTTGGGTTAGGTTTGAAAGGGATGGGTACTTGAGCAATGAGTGTTAGGGAGCTAAAATTTATCTCTACCTCCTCAGTACAATGGTATCTTTATATTTTACTCTTGCTAATGTCATCATTTTGTTAAGTCAAGGGACATCTCATAAGGAAGGGGTTACAATGATCTTCATGTAATAAGGCTGCTGAAAAAACAATACAGTGTACTGTACTGGATGTTGCGTTTCACAAACTTATCAATTACTTTCAAGCTTTTCATCATCACCATCCACTCTCCCAACTACCATCCACATCATTTTTATTAGCTATTTTCCAACTACAGCACCTACCCAATTCTTAACATCTGATCCATTTCCTTCACTCAGTCTAAGTTAATCCACTGAACTTATTAATTCACAAAGGCTTCGTCATATCTGGTTTCCTTCTTTTTACTCATTGCCGGTCCACCCATCTGTCTGCCTTCTTCCCTATCCATCCATACAACCAGCCACTTCACACACACATCAGAAATTTGCTTATCCACCCACCCATTTCATTACATTTCATCCTCCATGTCCTCTGCTTTTGCTTACATCCATTCCTTTTCTTCTGCTCATTACATCGCCTTGTTTTCTACTATCCATTTCAGATCCATCCACCCAACCAGCCACAGCACCCACCCATCACAGGTCCACTCATCCACCCACACTTCTCTTTACATCTCATCCTCCTCCTCGTCAAAAGGTGGGAAGTCGCCAACCTCACAGAAGGCTGGGCGTGTGAATCCTCCATACTTCATGGGCGCGTCAAAGTATCGCTGACCACCGACACTGTGGGAGGAACACGAATAAATCACCATCATTCTGTTCTGTGTATAACAGAACTTACTGTATTACCAGACACTGATGGGCAGCCTAACTGTAGTGGTGCTGCATACCCTGAGTGAAGCAGCTTTGGTATCCACCAGGGAGCCAAACCTTCCAATATTTCCCTGTACCTTGCCATTGGAAGGATCATGGTCTGACCCTGGTTATATGCTACTTATCACAAGGGGTCACCAGAACCTTACAGTGTGTGTACTGTACTGGACATGTTGTTTACTCCACAGATGCAGTTCCTTACCTGTTGCTGACAAGTCTGCTCAGCCATACAGACCTGGGCTAAGCAGCAAACAACTTATTACAACTACGGTACTTAGCTACTCTATGCATGCAGTCCTGGCAAAGCACTCACCTTCCATCGTTCTTCCCAAGTGGTTCGTCGTACTTGACCCCAACCCAGATGCCAGGCTTGAAGTGCACCTTACCAACAAACATCACTTCACCTCGACGTGTGGGCTCACCCTGCACTCGTACCTGAAATAAATCATCATCGTCATCATCATCATCCTGACCCCTTTTCACAGTGAAGAATGAGGTAAGAGAGAGTCAGGAGAGCATGAAAATACCTGATATGGGAAAGACTAACAACAGCACACTCTCACCCGGCCACTCAAGTCCCTAAGCAAAGACTCCACCTCACAGGCATAAACATCAAGCTTCACAATGCCTATGGGATTGAGTACCATACAAAATTAAAGCCATTTAAAAAAATAAATTAAAACTCACTCATAAACTTTTACAATGTGATGCCACTGGGGATATCACCTGATCTCTGCATTTTTCAGAAGTGTGTACTAGGCTAGCAGTAACACTCTTAATGATCGAACAATGATTCACGCTGTAATGCAAGTGAATCAATATTTATGTCTATAACTGTCCATCAAACTGTTAAATATGATTCCCTTCCTCCCTGTCTCACCTCACAACGACTGCCAACAGTAACAGTGGCAGCCTTCTCCTCCTCTTCCTTCTCCTGTGCCTCTCTCTCCTCCTTCATACGCTGCTGTTCCTCAGGGTTGTACTTCCCTAGCCTGTTTTTCTTCAGGAATGCACGCACACTGTCTGCACATGCAGGGAAAAAAATATATGTGGATGTAGTTGCTGCTGTTGTTGTGGTCCCCAGCTTATCTAATATGTGAGCCCAGCAGACTGCAGGCTGTAGTCCACCATATACAGTAAACCCTCTCTAATTTGAATCTGAATAATTCGGAAATCAGTTAATTCGGCCCTTTTTTGACCACCAGACAAATAATTTTAATTCGGATAGAAATTCATATTAAGCGGGACAAATCCGAGCACATTTGACAGGGAATTCCCGCCAAACAATCACCAGCTGCTCAGTTCAGCCCGAGTCTCACTCCATAACAGACGTCCTCTGAGTGGTCTCCACCCTTCAATTATATTTTTACTGTATTTATGAACTTTGTTGCCCCTCAGCCTTGCTTTATAGCATCGTAATGGCTTCCAAGGATACAAGTGTGCCTTCTACTTCCTCTGGTAAATGGAAATGTAAGATCCTGAGTCTGGCTGAGAAATTAACTGTGATCGGTATAGTTTAGTGTACTGTACTCTACTTCTGTGTTGCAAGACTTCATTATCAAGGTCTGGCATTATTTTATTGATTGTATTGTGCACTCTCTGAGTATAAAGTAATAATATACTGTACTGTTCAATGTTTTTGTGAAAAAGCCATGTTTTAGTGAACGTGGGTGTGCTTTGGGGATAGACGCAAGCTTGAGCTCTAATAATTCAGATTTTTGGATAATTCAACATAGGGTTCCCCCAATTAATTCGAATTATAGAGTGTTTACTGTACTCTGAAGACTGGAAGAGAGTAGAGGGATGTTTGCATAACTGGGCAGAGGAGCCACCTGGTTTTATCAGTGGCACCACATGAAGGCATTCCTCGAGCACCCCCTGCCACATAATAAAAGTAACACTAACAGCATTTAATAAGTGAAAAATGCATTTAATGCACCTAACCAACTGAACACCATAGCCTTACCAAGCCTACTTAAAAATGCTTAGAACACTTACATTAGCCTACAGCTGGGCAAAATCATTCACACAAAGCCTATTTCATAATAAAGTGTTGACCATACCACATTATTTATTGATTTTCGAAGTACGGTTTCTTCATTTGTAAAGTCGAAACATCGTAAGTAGACTGTTCGTAAGTAGAGGACCACCTGACACACAATGAACACTAATGTGAGACATACCATTGCGCTTGCTGTACTCGTCATCAGTCAGTTCGTACTTCTCCACCTTGGACAGATCTTCAAACTCTCCCATACGCTTTGTGTGGTCCGTAACCTGGAAGGGGTTCATTCAATTACTTTTATTTTCTTAATTATTACTTACATTCTCTCTCTCTCACACACAGACACACACTCATACAGACACACACGAGTTTAAAGCAAAATTTGACATTGAGAAAGAGAGAGAGGACCCCATGAACGTAGCTCATTTCCTGTATATCACAATTAGGTAAATACAATTAGGTAAATAAATATATATGCATCCACACCCACACAAAATACCCAAACAGCCACTACTCACATGTATACGGTAGTTCTCTTCCACAGTGTATGAACCAAAGAGTGCACCATCGTCAGACAGGGTGCACACTGGCTTATCCTCCTCGTCAAATACCTCCAATGTCATACTGGACGCAGAGGCTCCTGTTACCAGTTCAAGCCGACCCTACAAAATAAGAAATATGCATGCAATAAACGTATATCAGTGGCATACCAGTATAAGGAAATGAGTAAGTGCCCCTCCCCATAAAACAACATTCATTCATTCATTGCCAGACGCCATGTATCCCAAATGGGGTGGCCAAGGGCTTAGAGTTAATTGTTTTACAGGGAGGGGCACTAATCCTGCACCAACCCCACTTGACACGTAGGGATGCCAACAGCATCTGGTGTTCCCAGGCGGTCACCCATGCAAGTACTAACCAGACCCAACGTTGCTTAACTAACTAAAAAGACAAAGTGCCTAAACAATTTGTTTGTGGCCACACCTTACAAGACTAAGGCATCTGGCTATGGATAGACACACGGATAGATATACGTAAGGGATTATATAAGTGTAGCGTGTTCTATCCCATACATATTTAACCCAATGATATCCATCCTACCCTACCCTACCCTGCCATACTGGGTCGTTAAGATGACATAAGAGGCTTCACACAATGTCTTTGTTAACTATTTCATTTGTATTTTATACCTTATCATTATCTGTGATGTTACTTATGTTGTTTTAATAGCAACAAAGTTTCCTCAAGAATATACAAGAGGATATTGTGGTTTAACATACATACTAAATCACTAATGAAGAGGTACTGCAAAAGCCTCCAATGTTAAGGTACCGGAACTAAAAATATGACTCGCTGTGAAAAGTACGGTACCATATACGGTTATCTGCCACACATGGCCTGCAGTCAGACTGAAGGGTCAATTTAACAAGTAACCAGGGCAGTTTATTCCATCAAATATTACAGAAATTAAAACAAACTACATCTTATACCAACACCATACCCACACCAGCAAACCCACATTCAGTCAGCACTAAAATCACTGAGGCTGCTGGTGACTTGCATTACCAAACCCAACAAAATCCACACTTACCCTACTGGTGACCTAAGCTCAACATACCTACAACAGCCTAACATAATCTATCCTACCCTAATCCTACCCACCCTAACTTACCATATACCCTTTACTCACCTTAAGGTCGGCGATGGTGAGGCCTCTGTCATACCTCTTCTCTGCGGTGAAGTCATTGAGGTTGCTGGTGACTCGCACGTTGACCAGTGGGGCTGTTATTACCTGGATGTTGTCACCCATGATGCTCTGTGGTTACACAAAAGAACGCCATCAACACCCTGATTATTCTCGTCCTCGGGACATCGTTTTCCAACCAGGGATAGGGTTAGGTATAATCCAGACAGTAGTGATACACAGTCTGCGAGGCTAAATATCCACATGGCAAGGCAAGTGACAATGTATCAAACGAGTTTCAGTCAACAAAACTGAAACTTGGTTCATGGGATTCGCTCAATTTACATAACAGTTTTATTCTAATTAGCCTCTTCCCACATCTGTTCATTTAAATTAAGCCAGTGACCTAACAAAAGGTAACAAACTTTGCTAGCCTACGTATCCATACAGTACCAACTCTCCAACATCAGACATTCCGCCTGGGAAAAAATCTTTGATGTAAGAGTACCAAAAACTCCCTAAAAAATAGACTGTAAATATAAGATACAACCATAAATAAATCTGGTAGTGAAGAAAACAATAAACGGCTTACAGCAGTGAAGAGACGTGCAGTGAGGACAACTCAACCAATATAAGTGTCAAGAATGTGGAGTCTAATCAATGGACGACCCACAGCTGACTCACGTTGATGGCTCGCATGAAGGGCAGTCTGGCATTTTGTACTTGTTTTGTATTTTACGAAAACATAATTTATATAAGTCCTTTTCTCTCGAAATGAATCCGTCCGACATATAAACTTTATAGAAAGATCTCGTGTACTACGCTGAATGCATAACACGGTAAAAGTAGTCTGGCTACCCAAGGCAAGATTGTGTTAATGACGTCATGTTTGTTGACATCTCCACCATAGCTTCCTATATTTGGTTATTTGAGACACCATACCTCCTTTGTCTCCCTTATCTCTGAACTGAAATTTATTCATCTCGTAAAAAGGCTCACTTATGACTCATACAAATTATGGCAAAGTTGTGTTAACAGTGACGCTTCAACGCTCACTCGGGCTTACACCACACGACCTTTCCATTTTTGCTTCTGGAAGGGTCTAGAATTCCAGTGACGTCATTAATGCGTTAACCTAAACACACACACACACACACACAAAGGCGATACCGGTACCTTACTATGACCTTGATATCTTACTAAACATCTTAAAGGCTTTTCCTGAACTTTCATATCTTAATCTTCTTCATGTAGGCTAGCGTTCATCGAATTCCAGATTATAGCTCAAACCACGAGAATCAGCAAATCTCTCCAGGGACATGAATCAAAGGTGAAAGACTCGGGAGAGAGAGAGAGAGAGAGAGAGAGAGAGAGACCAAGCCACAATAAGGCTACATGGCACTGTAGTAGATGAAAAATAAAGGCCGGAAGAAACACATATAACGAAGAGAAGTAGGAGAAAAGAGCACAGTAAGGAGAAAAACGGGATAAAAAGGCCTCTTACAGCCGGGAAAGGGGAAGTACTCTACCCCCCCCACCCCTTCTCAAGGCAGGGAGTGTAAAGAGTGAGGGATTTTTTGCGTGTCAGTGGTAAACGTGTGATATAATGTATTGACCAGAATGTACTGACTAAATACACATGTTCAGCATTACCTTACTGTACCCAATGATCCAGGAAGTGTCACTTTCATTTCTACTACTTCTCCCTTCCCTCCACTTCACTGGTTACGACTGTTTTGACTTTTGACTGATTGAATATTTATTGTTGTCAAGGTATAGAGTACTGGTACAACCCACCTCCTTCAGCAGTAAGTTTTATAGTCAGTGATTATAAAATTATGGGTGTAGCAACACGCCCTTTAGCATATATTTGCTACAATATATACTATAAAAGGTGAATGACCTTATAACACATATAGCAATTAGATGTAGCATCAGAGCAGTACACAAGTACAGCATGGCAGCATTTCTCTCATAAAAAACAGAAGTGTTTGAACCTGCCGCCATGATCTTATACATCACTCACTATACATAAATTGCTGCACATACTGTGCTGAGAGCTTTGTTATTACGTTATCAAATCAGTCTTACTCTTTACAGCCTTTCCTGATCTACCTGTACTTTTAAAGGAAACTCTGGAAAACAGCAAATATAATAATAATAATCATAACGAACGTGAGGTTACCATGACAACAGTTAGGCGTCATCATGGGCGACGAGCAAGGTTGTTTACATTTTCAGTTTTAGGTTGCCTCTCACTTCGATCGTTTCACTTTATTTCTTCAGTTACTTATACAACAAAGTTGTGTCAAGTCCTATAGGTAGACTCAATCCTGATACAGCATAAGAAGCAAAAACTGAATATTTACGAGCCATCTATCGTTCATGGGAAGTACTCGGATATGAACCTGTAGCCAATTTATTACATGGCGTAACTCTGCTAAGATAAATCTAGCAGCAGCCACAACTGGAATTTGGGTATTTTGATGTGTTTTTTGTTTATATCCCGTCATTTGTCAACATTTTTCTTCTATGACACTTCCGTCGCAAATGAACCCCAAGGAGGGTTTAATGATCTCAAAGGCGGGAAGGAGTTAATCTGGGACATAAGTGTCATAGGGATGGTGTCAACAAACGGTGATATATAAACAGAAAACACTTTAAACTACAGTACCTGATTTCCATCTGTGGCTTCTGCCAAACATTTACCCTGAGCCACTTCCACAGCCTAAACAGTAAGTCATGGATGCAAAAAATTCAATGAACCTTAGTTATGAGGTAGGAATGCGGCTCCCTGGTTATAAATCATATCAACCCAACAGTTTAATAACCTACAGCTCACTATCAACGCAGATGAATGGGGTTAGGGATTTTTGTCGAGGTTGATGATTGACTGATGATAATATTTATATATTTTTTTAATAGTTCCCCCACTTGAGGATGTACCTGAGGTCCTAGAAAAGATAGAGAGAGCAGAAGACTGGAAGAAAATAGACAAGCCATCCGATTCCCACAACACGTGTAAAAAAATTAAACCTGACACAGAAAATGATGGATCGCTGATTGAGAGGGAGAGGAAAACACCATGTGACGAAAAGACGAAGACACAACAACAACAACAAAAGAGAGAGTCAACTGGATTTGGCGGAATGAAGAAAGGTTTCCTGTTTGGGGGTCAGTCTAAGGTAGGATGCATATATCAGCGAGGCTCAATGAACTGCCCCACTAAACTGACGTCTATTGTTCTTTCCCCTTAAGCTACCTTAGATTTTTGTCCTTTCGTAACTTATTTTCACACAGCTTTGTGATGTGATCCAACAGCTTTACATCAATTTGTAATTAGCATCATATTATCTCATTACAGTTCAGCATTCTAGATGGAGAGGGCAGTTTTCTGTGGGATTATGGCATCTGGCAATAGATAGATAGATAGATATATAGAATTTAATATATGTCTGATCAACTGTATGTAATTATTGTAGAGGTATTGTGTCATTAATGGATAGCTAAGAGGGAATGAGATGGCTGACCCCAGAATAAGTTACCACTTATTACACGTAAAGTATTCACACAAGTTTCGTGAGTTTTAGTTTCGCAGCGCAACTGTGGTATCAATTAGGCACGAAACTAGTGAGTGCACTGTATTTACTGTTCACAGTACCCTAGACTATTTATTAGCTACTTTATTTTCCCACAGTTATCATTATAATTCCACTTTCCAAAATATACCAGATTCCATAAAGCCTTTGGAACCAAACATTTTGGATTTTAGAGTGTGTATTGTATTTTTATGTGACAGCAGTTGGAAGCTGACAATGAAAGAGTATGTGATTAAAAGTAGTATTACTCGGTCCTTTGGGGAGGAAATATGGAATGAAGGACAATGTGCTAACAAAAAGATGTCAGCAAACTTTTATTCATGATTGCACATATTCAGCCAAGTCCCCACCCACAGGTAAAGAAAACAAGTGTTAAGAAGAAAGAGGACATACCGGTACCCCTGATTCAGGCTCGTCCAGAGAAGTCCAGCCTGGTGATCAAAGAGGTGCAAGAGGCCATGGATGCCAACAATGCCATGGAGTTTCAGGACCAGCTGGCTAAACGGTGTGTGTGCGTGCATGCATGCGTGCGTGTGCATATAACTGCATGCATGTGTGTGTGCATATGGTCTGGTGTACATGTACTTCACTGATGACACCAAGCAATGCTTTATATTCAACAGACTGGAGGCAAACCCCAGGGTAGCAGATGTTATTGCAGACCCAGCATGGATACCAATACTTGATGAGCTGCAACGGGACCCACAGGCCACCCTTCAGAAATACCGCCATGACCCAGCAATCATTACCACACTTAAAGAACTGTGCAGTGTTTTAGGTGGGTTAGGCTGCATCAACCCCCAGTAATAAGCTATATAAAAGCCCATGTAGTCTAGCAGGCAAGTGGAATACAATACTCCGACTCTTCTTGGCTCAGTAGTTACATCACATACTGTACTTATATCTCCACAGACCTCTGAGCTGATTCCCACCTCTGTCACTGATTACCACCACCTTCCTGCCACTCACAACCTCAGTCAGAGCTTATCACCACCACTCCATGCCAGTATCCCTAATACATTCATGATTAACATGACAAGTGCATCTTATTTTACTTACACTGGCCTAAAATTGCCATCTGCATCTTGAATCCTTTGCTTTAACAAAAAGATTCTTACTAGAAAATGGTGCAAGTCAAGAAATACTGCTGTGGAATGGATGTAGTGTAATGGGGTCCATAAATGCCCGTGTTACTGGTAGGCAAAGTGGGGATCCTCTGTTTGGTTCGGTGGTAACGTGCGCACATTTGGAGTGCATGGGCCTGAGTTCGAATCCCAGGTGGACTAATGACTAATTTGTTAAGTTTCATATCAGTTATTACAGTAGAACCATAGTAATGTCTTATTCTGCTACCGAACTATGGGAAATAAGCTGCAAAAGGACAAAAATCACCAAATTAAGGTAAAGAAACTATGATGTCTCCCTCCCAACAGGCGACACCTTCCTACACCTGAGTAACAAGGCCAAGTCAGATGATGTGGAGAGTTATGCGGAATCACCAGCCGTGTGTGAGGCCCTGGCTGACCCTCTCATCAAGAAGATTATGGAACATATGAAAGAAGGGGATAATGTGGAAGTTCAGAGGTGAGTGGTGAAAGGAAGAGAGGTTTGCAATGGTTAGGTAGCATCAACGGGTTAGTTTGTTTGTTAGATAATAATAGATTTGGTTTGGGTAAGATTAGAATGCTCACTGAAAACGTGCCAAAGACAATGTGAGATTAATGGTTAGTTTTGGTCGTTAAATTATGAGATTATATAACCAGTTCAGTTGCCAGTGTTACAACAATGCTGTACGTAATTTTTTGCTTTCGTTATTACTCAACTTTTTTTTTCTTTTGCATCTCAAAACTAAAAACAGATACTATACAGCAGAACTGATGACCCCTTCCCTACTATGGATACTTTTGTTTTGTTCTTTACCTGGCACAATCAAAAGTTTTATGCAACTAAGTGAAATCCACACAGTCCAGATTTTAACTAAGATTCCAAAATTTTTCCTCCTCTGATGTATGTCCCAACTAACTTAAAATGTGTCTATATTGCAGGTGTGTTCAGTATGCCAACCCTAGTCAGAAGAGAAGGATTCAGACTCTGATTGACGTTGGCATGTTTAGGTTCTCAATATAAAACGGTCTGAATTATAGAGGACTCTCTAAGCTTCCCTTCTCCCCTCCCTTTCTCTCTCTTCTCTCTTCTCCTGTCTTTTTTCAGTGCAAATATTAGACGTCCTTTTCATCATCACCAATATCTCATCTCACATTTTAATTACTATTTAAATAAATGGTATGAACAGCATTAGGCTTACATTAGTGATGCTTTCCTATCCAATATACTGTATTAATCGATCAACAATGTCTGTCTCCATTATGATAAACTGTAACTGAAAATGCAATAGATACTACATACATACATCTGAAAAAATTATGCCAAACTACTTATGTAATCTATTGACCAAGGCTGGCCATGATACATCCGATGTTTTCTGTGGACTGGAAACTAAACCAAATGCCAAAAAATATGCAAAACTACTGTATGTGAATCTCAACTTGGCCTTTACTACTGTGTAATTAGCCCCACTGCTGCTACGGCTGTACTGTACTTGGGAATTTTGATGGAGCTTCAGTGACAGCACAAAATATTTCGTACAATTCACTATGCCTTCACCTTGGTGCAACCCCCCCACACCACAACACAACAACAATGCAACCGTCACCAAACAACAGTATTTTGTTCTGGTGTAAGCCAGGCAGTCCCACAGTTGATACTGAGCCTATCAGTAAATTATTATTGCTGTATATTGTCAGTAAAGTTCCAATAAAAATGTAATATGTTGCATATATTATTATTTTACCTTCAAGTGTTGCATATACTCTTTTACTGTCAAATGTTGGATATATTCTTTTACCCTTAGTTGTTGCACCGATTATTCTTTTACCTTATGGTGCTGGAGAAGAATGCCCTCTTTTGGCTGCACCAATTTAATCAGCAGTTGTATATGCATCACTCAACTCTCTATTCCCCAAATGGAGGATGGTAGACTCCAGAAGAATAATTTAAGGCTGCAATCTACTGAGTTCATAGTAAGCTGTGTCTGGGGCCACAATAACAAGATGAAAAGACCACTTACCTGATATCAGCTCTCCTGGTCTGCACATCTGTGGTTTCTGGCAATAAACAAATAAAAACTGATAAAGAACAAGGATCATCATCATTAGCATCATTGCAACAACCACCATTATCATCATCAGCACCACAAGCACCATTATCATCATCAACAACCACCACTATCATCACCACCACGACCACCATAAATGATAGGGTGAAGTAAGATCCAGACACAAAGAAAGTGAAAGAATGAAAAAGGGAGAACTATCAAAATGGCATGTACAGTGAAATGGGCCAAACAATCATTCACACATTATCAAAGCCCCCAGAATCCTAACTCCACCTCACAAACACAACCATCGGCACTTTTTTTCTATTATAAAGCTACGCTTTATATAGGCCTACCAAATCAAGCTAATCCATCAAAACTCATGTTCAAAAATGAATATCAAACACTTGTCATATCTCTGCATATACTTCATCCATCTGCTTTCACCCCTTCTCACTTCCATGGCTTCATCATCTTCCAAACCTCTTTCTCACACACTTACCATGTCCATCCACCTTCTCTTTCTCTCTCTCTCTCTTGGTGATGGCATTGGCATAACTGGACTGCCTTGCTGCCTGATTATATATATATATAAACAACATTTCTCAACTCCCTCCCTATCCCCCAAAAGGAGAATGGTGGACTGCAGTTCAAATTCAGCTAGCAGTCCACCAGGTTTAATGTTTATTTAACTTGGGGCTACAACAATAACAACAACAACTACTACTACTACTACCATTACCAACTACTACTACTATTACTACTACCACCATCACTACCACTATTACTGCTACTACTACTACCACTACCACACATGAATTTACCATATCCATCCACCTTCTAAGCCTACCAAACCTAACTTCAAACTCATCCAATCTACAACCATTCACTCTTTATTACATAATATTTAACAACAGATGGGGGATGTGGAAGGTGTGTGCAAGGTATTCACTGAAGAAATCTGTGCAGCATGTGAGGTGGTGTGTGGGGTGAAGAGTAGACGAAAGGGGGTGCAAGGAACGGCATGGTGGAATGAAGAGGTGAGACAGGCTGTGGCATAAAAGAAGGATGCATATAGTGAGTGGATGGGAAACAGGGGTGTGAAGGAAGTTGAGAGACAGAAGAGATAGTTGCATGTAGAGAGGAAGAGAGGTGAGATGATTAGTAAGAGGGAGTAAGAAGAGCGTGGATGAGGAATTTGGAAGGAATCTGAGTGTTAAGTGGAGGGAATGTAAGAAAATGTTCTGGAAAGAGGTAGAGAGTTAAACAGGGTGATAAAGATGAAAGTCAGGGAGTGAAAGATAAAAATGACATATTGCTAAAGGAGAGGTATATGAAAGAGGGGTTTGTGAGCTAGGAGCAAGGAAGTGAAATAGCATTGGACAGGGCGACATGGAGGCGATTTGTTTGTGGCCATCCCTTCCAGGAATGAGGCATCTAGCAATAGACTGATAGATAGATAGATTTAACAACACTCTTTTACCTTCCTGTCAACAGATATATGATAAATGGAGAGAAAAGCACACTTCACTTCTGCACTGTTATTGTTCCAGTATAATGCATATATTTTTTTGGTTACAGACACAGTATTCCTCGCTTCCAACACATTTCATGAAAATATATATATACATCTGAACACAATCTGACAAAAATATATTACACTGGTACAAAACCTAGGAAGATTTACAAAGGGTACAATATATCCTCACTATAACACAATGACAAATACTAAAGCTCTAAATTAATGGAAGCAAGGTTGTTATTAGAAAGGAGCTTGTGGCATTGTGTGGAGGGACAGACTGACAAAAGACAATATGAGGGAGTGCTGTGGTGTTGATGTGAATGTGATTGAGAACAGTAGGAGAAATACTCTAAGACAGTTTGGCCACGTGGAGGATGAAGAATGTGAAAGACTGACTAGAAGAGTGTGACTGAGTGAGTGAGGTGGAAGGGGGCAGGGGGAGGCAGAGACAGATTAGATGAAATAGGGGGATGAGGTAGAGAGATATGAGAGGGGTGTGTGAGTTTGTAGCCACCCTTTATGAGATTACAGAATCTGGCTATAGACAGACAGATAGATGTGTTCTGTTGCTGTACGTAAGAACTGGAAGAATATTACAATAACATTAATGTACTGAAGGTACTGTATTTCTTCCTAAAGATTTTGGGATGAGTTAGTTAGTGGGGAAATATAGTGTGGACATGTTTAGCAATAACAAAAATATTTAACCCTGTAGCATGAGACACAGGGAAGGGATGGAGAGGTATATATGAGAGGGGGTGGCTTGGAGAGAGAGAGGGCAGGTTGATGGTGGGGGACAGTGTGATGTAGGCAATTCATTTGTGGCCACCCCTATTGGAATTATGGAAACTGGCTCCCGAAAGATAGACAGGTAGATAAATAGGTAATCCTGTAGTACTGAGCGTGAAACATGATGAAACTGAAAACACTTTACAAAACTATGGTTTACTGTATTTTACACCTTGCTCTCCCTAGTACAGTGTGACATCACATAACTTGGGAAATCTCTATCCTTCTACAGCCAAATGCCTTAATCCTGTAAGGGGTGGTCACAGACAAATTGCCTCCACACTGCCTTGCCATTTTGTTGCCCTCTCCCCAGTTACACCCCCCCCTCTGTACCTCTCTCACGTACCTCTCTACTCCATCCCTCCATCTCATCCTCTGGCAATGAAAATTTTTACTTCATTGTGGTGTGGACTCGGGTTCATTTGAATGTGAACCTTGTGGACTGAAGGACAAAGCTCCCCTTCTTCCACAGCCCATCCTCCTCCTTGTGGGGGATAGGGAGGGGACTGATGGACACTTACATAAACGAGCAGCTCCACCGCCCTATCAGTGCCACCGCATGAAGGCCCTCCTCTCCAGGACCACTCCATTATAAAGAGGATATACTGTACTGTACATGCAAATGCAACCTTTACATCAATACAAAATTCCATAATTAAAATTTTCTGTGTGGAATGCTCATCATCATCATCATCATCGTACCCTTTTTTTCTCTCTCAATAATGACATACGGACCTCACTACCCTCTAGTTAAAAATAATAATAACCCTAATTCTCATTACTGTACAGCCTACATATAAATGAAATCTTCAAAATAAACTACATGTCCATCATCATCACCATCATCATTCTCACTACATATGGTGCAAATATAAATAAGATCTTCAGAATTAACTACACATTCATCATCATCATCATTATATAATTCCCACTACTGTACAATACGACATACGGTTGGTATAAATGAGATCTTCAATATCAGCTACATGTCCATTTGTTCAAACTCTGATGGTAATACTGTTAAGCTTTGGTATAAGTAATGGATAACATTCTAAACCTTTCAATGACACATATACATTTCACTCACACTAACATCACTGAGGAGGGACACTTTAATGTGGTGCCACTGGTATAACCACTGGCTCCATTGCAGGGTTACTGGAACATTCCTTAAATCCTTCCCTAATCCCTCAAAGGTGGATGGACTTCAGGAGGAAAGAGACTTCCGCCTATAGACCATTGAGGCCACAACAACAACAGCAAGAACTCAGGCTAACATAACAGGCAGTTAAGCCCTTAGTTATAGCAGGGACACCACATGAAGGCATCTGTCTCCAACAGGGCACTGTAATTGAAGTTACTTGCACTGAACAATGTCCTGATGCTGCCATATTACAATCTCCCCCAAACTGTAAACATTCCCTCTCTAAAAATTACTTAACTTGGCAAACTCAAACAAACAATATGATATCTTGGTACAGTTTTACTGTACTGATGTTCAACCAGCTACTGTTGGCAATTTTCAGTCTTCCAGTCAAAATGTCTGAAATCAGGGGAGGGAGAGTTCTTCTCTGGTAACTTCAAAAAATGTATACTGAAAAATTATATTTACTGATAAGAGGAAAATTCGATCTCACCGTGGCTGTCACATGCAGTGCAGTAAAAATAACAAGGCAAGCATCATCTTTCTTCCGGACCTTCACAGTAAACTGATAAGTAATAATATCAGTTTGGCTTGAGTTAGGATTTGATTGCTTTGGTCTGGTTTATTTGATGAAGTTCAGTCAGCACTTAAATATCCTGTCATGGATACATTTATTTAATCTGGATATGGCTTCAGGAAAGGGAGACTTGTCACCTTTGTGTTATTGGTCTCCCTCACTTATCAACGGCAAATACAACTAAATTAGAATGGAAGAAACCACACCAAATATGACTAGTGCACACCTGGAAAAATGATAATTCCATACCACCATCTCCCATTAAGAAATCATGATTTTTATTCATTCATTCATCATCTAATCCAGTGTTGCTCCACGAGAAGTGTAGGAGCCAAGGACTAGGCAAGCTGGTCCTGATATTTAAGATGAGAGTGACCAGCCTCACTCATTCCTGAGTGGCATTATGTGAGCAATAAACCTCAACCATTCCTTGGATATAAACCTGCACTGACTCAATGCAATGGGGTGCTTCGGAAAAGCCTAGTATTCCGATAGATGTCACCACCATTGGGACAAACACAGTCCCTGCGCTGTTTAAAAAGCATATTTTTCTTTGTTAAATAGCTATACTGTTGTGTGAAACTGTGAATCATGGTAATGTCATATACCATAATATAAATAATACAAACAGAACATGCATATACAACGTAGCGTGATCCGGTGTTTAAGTTTTTTCACGAGAAATTTGTTTTCAAAACAAACGCATGAGGACTAATGCTTAAAATAATACAATTTAGACTACTTGTGGTCTGGTTAGGTTAGATAAAGTAAGGTACTGTAATTGCTTGGATTTGGAGGATCTGGGGGCACCACCACAGCCTTCTCAAACCGTGGCAACATGAGTCTTGTGGTGTGCATGGGTGAAGGGAGTGAGCAAAATGCTGAGTCCCAGTATTTACTCAACATTAAATTTCTGCCCACATAGAGACTGAGTGAGTCAAGATACCCACTGGGTGTAACTTACAGTCTGAACAAACTATGTATTAAGGCCCTAACTTGCACTAAATGCAACAGAAATTAAATAATATAGGACCACTGAAATGGCAAGTTGCCATCATATTCCATCAATGATATTTTAATTTCCATTTATGATAAATATAAACAATTCACGCTATGTTATATATATGTGTGTTCTATTTGTATTATTTATATTATGGTATATGACATTACCATGATTCACAGTTTCACACAACAGTGTAGATATTTAACAAAGAAATATATGTTTTTTAAACAGCGCAGGGACTGTGTTTGTCCCAATGGTGGTGACATCTACCGGAATATTAGCTTTGAAAGCACCCCATTGGAGCACCTCAATTACCCATTAAACCACCAGGCACCATAATTTGGGTGTTTGGTTACCACCCAATGTTGTAAATGGTTTCCTGGTGTACACGAAACCATCTGGCTTGTCACTCAGTGTAGAGTCACCTGCAGACAGAAGGATGATGAAAGAATGAAGGAAAAAAAAGACAGATGAGGATGGAAGGAAAGAAGTAATGAGGAAAGGGCAGGCACCCGAGAGCAGCACTACAGTGAGTGAGTGGATGGTGAGTGCCCCATCCACCACAAACCATCATTTTAATACACAACTTTAAAAGTTAACTCTCCACAACTGTCATGAGTATAAAATAAACAACTCTTCCCTTAAGTATCATCAGTACAAATAATAAACCAACTACTGTGTTATTCTAATATTAAACAGTCTAATGAACTTTCCACCTCTCCACAACTGTTAACTAAAAAACCATAAGCCACATCTCTGCACAACTGCTACTTAAATATGAATACAAACTTTATAACTACCTACTGACCACAGACAGTAATATCCCTACGCTCTCTACTGCCATTTGAAAACATTTAAAAACATTCTTATCACAATCACTGTTTCAGAATAAATAGCATTTCAATTTTCTACAACTTTCATGTAAACAAATAATAATATTACTCTCTCCATAACCCTCATATGAACACTAAATATTGCACTCTTCTCCACCTCTATTAATAATAATAATAATAATAATAAAGGCAGTATGTTATCATCTGGGAAAGACCTGTAACCACTTTCAGCAAAGCTGATGGCCAAGTGCAGTGAGACTGGAGGGCTGATGTGACTAGTAACCAAGAAGACTCATTCCTACCTCATAACTTAGTCTCACTGAAAATCATACAACCACAACTTACTGGTAATCAAGTTGTAAAAGTGGTCCAGTTCCATCAGATGAAGACAAACTGATACCGAAGGAAAGTCTCCCCATAAATACCTCATGTCATTCCACCTATGTATTCTTAAGTTTGACGTGTGGGCGTACTTACAAACTACATGATATTTTTGTTATGATATGGCGCACCTTAGTCTACAGCTTATGGCACTACAGTACTGTATATATAATACAGTGATGAGGCAACCTATACATAAAATGGGTAGCAGTGGATTTCAAAACATCATCATCATCATTTCTGTCACTGTCATTATTGTCATCACTGTCGTCATCATCATCACCAACCTAACCCAATTTCCCATTAGTTCAACAAGGTGGTGGGATACAAAAACAGGAAAGGTAAATGACAGAAGAACTAAGAAAAGACTGCCCAATTAAATGTGAGCTGTATGATTAACTGATTAAAAAAGAATAATAATAAATAAACATACTTACATCATCTAATACTGTGTTGCTCCATGAGAAGCGTAGAAGCCCGGGGCTAGGCAAGTTGGTTCTGACATTTAAGATGAGTGTGACCAGCCTCACTCATCCCTGAGTGGCATTACATGAGCAATAAACCCCAACCACCCCTTGGATATAAACCTGCACAGGCTCAACTCGGCTGGAGCGTCATAATTACCCACTAAACCACCAGGTGCCATAGTTTGGTCACATGGCAATATGGAATGGAGGGGTATATGAGAGAGGGGGATGCAAGCTGGGAGCAGGGCAATAAAATGGCAGAGGACAGGGTGACATGAAGGCAGTTTGTTTGTGGCCAACCCTTATGGGATTAAGGCATCTGGCAATAGATAGATAGAGAGATAGTAACCACCTAGCATTAGAAAATGGTTTCCTGGAGTACAGGAAACCATTTTACTTGTCACTCAATGTAGGGTCACCTGTAGACAGAAGGATGAGGAAAGAATGAAGAATGGAAAGAAGGAAGGAAGAGAAGAAAGAGCAGCCACCAGAGAGCAGCACTACAACGAGTGAGTGGATGGTGGGCGTCCCCCCTACCACTAAACATGTATCACCAGACACTGGAATGTAATGTTAGGTAAAACTGTCTAGTTACTGCTAAGTATTTCAATATCATGCAAATAAAGAATAAAATAATGTCACAGTACTGAGGGGGTCAGTTAGGTAAAGTTGATTACGGGTACTTCTACTCACTGACAGACCACAGTACAACCTCTCATCATCTGCTCCACATTAAGACACTTAGTTCAGGGTTCAGTACAACCTCACTATAATGGAATAATTAGGGGCAAGCATGGATAGCTAAGTCTGCTGGTGTGGGTGTGGCAGTGGGAGTATGAAATGAATAAATAATCCAGGGCAGAGGGTGTGGTAGTGGGAGTAGAAAATGAACAAATAATGCGGGGTGGGGAGTGATAATGCTAAGCCATCCCCATAACACACAAGAAACTGGCCAGCTGCGTGTCTGAAGAGTGTTATTTATGGACATCCTGTATAACATTACCTAATACAACTGTCATGTATTGCACACTGCCCTTGCATTTTCACATGAGTGCAATTTAAACACTCTCTTTTGTTACTCTAATTTCTTGCACCCTTCACCTTCCCCATTTCTGAGTAAACTGGTGATGGAGAGGGATGTTTTGCTTGGTTGCCCTCCTACACCACCATCCACCTTTCAGGGAGAGGGAAGCAGCTGAGGGGCATTTGTAAAACCAGGCAGTTGAGCTGTATGGTTATATCAGTGCCACCACATGAAGGCATCCATCTCCAGCACCTTGGCATACAGTTTGGGACAAAGACACTGATCCGCTCCATAAAAATAAATAGTTTATAACATTAAAATAAATATGCGTCAATTTGTTTTACGCTGACAAAGATTCCTAACTGCCTTCAGCTCAACTGATGATTAAGTGCAGTCAGACTGGAGGGCTGATTTTACAATAGTTCTTTTACTTTAACCTGGTCCATAATTCGGTCTTTCTGCAGCTTATTTCACACAGTGCCAGAAATACACAATTCTGTTGCTCTACACCTTTTACTCAGTCTTTATAATAGCAATATACTGTACTGTTAATCCCTTTTTATAACTTGGTATTCAGGAAAAATAGACGGCAATTTCAGGCCAGGTTAGAGTAAAAGAAGTACAGTAACTGAAGACACTTTCTCCTACCTCATAACTAAGGCTCATTGAATTTCAGGCAAACACAACTTAGTATTCAAGCCATGAGTATCCCAGTACCATCAGATGAAAACAAACCAACTACAGGCTCAGTTGCAACCCAGGGTACAGCCAACCAAAAAAGTATCGGCCATCTTAATGCACATATCATTCTGAAACATGGACCAAGCATTGTGGTATATGGGGCACCCTGTGATTATGTCTAAATATTGTCCTTGGTAATTATTAGGACCTGAAATCACATAAATCATCATGTGTTGGGAGGCATATTTTTTGAAGAAACATGTTAACAGATTCATGTGCATCTGCAAAACTCACTCATTTTCACATCCACTGTACCCCAGGTGTGCCACACTTTTTTTTCTGACTGTACAGGTGAAAATGGTGATACAGTATGCCACAGTACAGGGTCTAAAATGCATCCTTGATGTTGTTGAAGGGACGGATGGCCAGATCGACGGGCAGGCTGAAGTTGTAATGATTGAGACGGTCCAGAGAGCGGAAAGCGTCCTCAAAACCTACAGCGCAGCACAGGCACAGCATGGGTTAGTACAGGAATCACACTAATAAATTCTAACTAACATACTGGATCGATTTTTAGTAATATCTGACCTAAATTCAGTTAGCATTGTTTGGTTAGAACAAGAAATGATTTTTGTTAGTAGGCTAATTAAATATACTGACTGTAACGTGGCTCACTACTTTACTACAATTTATTGTTTATCATCATCATCATTTAAAACCAATTTTGTACTACTGTATTTGCATGAACACCACTTTTATTTACCATAAATACTAGTACTACTCTACTATTAAATTTATTACTAAATTATATAAAGATATGACTAAGATTCTGTACATGTATCAACTACAAAACTACAATATGCTCTACAAGGAAAACAAAACAAAACAGGTACAGTACTGAAATGACACCTGCTCTCTCTCTCTCTCTCCCCCATTACCATCCATCCTTCTATGCCTACATATATACACCTACTGCAACTATAATACCATATTCAATCAACTGTATTTTATAGTACTGTATCCCCCTCCCCTCTCTCTGGCTTACCTGTCTGACTAACATAGCTCCATGACTGATAGTAGTTCTCGGTGAGTGACTGGGTGCGGAAGATGAGCCGAAGCCACGTAATCAGCTTCTTCTGGCTATAAAGACAAACAATGACATTATAGGCTTACTACAGTACATATTTATCTAGAGAGTACAGTATGTGCTTGTCATACATCAGGGATATGGTAGAAAATATCACAACTTTTTTCCAAACCACTGGTGTTGTAAAGTAAGTAAAACTGATGGTAATGTCAGTGATATAAATGACTGAATCCATCCCCCAATTATACTATAAATGTCCCCCAACTCTTTTTCCAGCCCTCAAAGATGATAGCAAACTGCATAAGGGCAACTCCAGCCAGCAGTCCATCAGTCTTACACAGAGATAAGCTTAAGGAAACAACAACAAACACAATAACAACAACTGTCCAACTCACTTTAGTGCTGCTGAGACAAATGCCTTGAAGTGTGCATCATGCGAGCGCTTGAGTGGTGTGTGTGTGGATATGATGCCGCCCACAGCTGCCAGAAGAGACTGCTTGTTGGTTACTGCTGTACCTCCTGTTATTTCTAGGTTGAAACTCTGCAACAGGACAAAAATAAGGGAAAATTAAGGTTGGAATGTGAACGATACTTTTGAGAGGGTGGTAGTACAGTGAAAACCCCTTTATGGGAGACTTCTATTAGGGTGGACAAGGAAAGGAAGACAGGCATTTCCAAAGTGACAAGTGTGAACACCAGCAGTACGGTTGCGAGGGGCAGACTGAAAGACCTGGAACATGGTAAGAGAGTGTGACCTCAGTGACAAGGCACCAAATAGGATGGCTGCCAGAGATTAAGCAGTGTGGAGAGCCTTTATAAATCATACAAAATGATGCAAAGATCAAACATCTTTCAACAAAAACTTAGCATTAAAGTTGTGGCTGTGACTCAGTTCCATCAGATGAAAATAAAGGCACACTCCCCACCTGACTGAGGCTCCTGGCGGGTGTGTGGTTGTATCGGTGTCCGTGGTGAAGGTGGTAGTAGCGCAGTATTAGGTCCCATGCGTGTAGCAACTGTGTACTGACGCCTTCACTCTCACGATGCGGGAAGCACGACAGAAAGGGAACCAGGGATTGACTCTGCCCTACCTGTATAAACAAACACATTGATTATTATCATTATTATTATTATTATTATTATTTTTAATATTATTATTATCCATCCATCATCCAATCCTATGTTGCCCTACGAGGAGGGTAGGTGCCTGGGGCTAGGCAAGATGGTCTTGATACTTATGATGAGAATGACCAATCTCACTCATCCCTGAGTGGCATTATTATCATTATCATAATTATTATTATTGACACATCATTACTGACCATTAATATTATTATTATTATTGACTCTCTCTCTCTCTCTCTGTTGGAGATGGATGCTAACATGGTGGCATCAGCATAAATATGCATCTCTCCTAATCTAACCTAATCCAAGAAATTCTACTTAAATCCAAGAAACCTTACCTTGCCAAAGCCAAGCTAAGAAGCAAGAGCTGACACTAACCAACATAAACCTTACAAATCGCCCTACAACCCTACTCACCGGCATCAGTCCGTGCTGTATGAGGTCCCTCAGTGGTGGTGCTAATGCCTTCCTGACAGCAGCAGTGAGGTGTGGGTGGTGGTGCACCTGTGAGTCACTGCTGCTGCTGGGGTCATCACTGCTGGTCTCATCTGTGTCCTCTGATGGCAGTGACTCCATCACTTCTATTACACTGTTGATGCCAACCTCCAACCTTGCACGAAGGTCACTGTAGAAAACAAAGTTGATAATAAAGAAGTAAATAAATGGAGTAAAACAAAAAAGCTGCAACTCAATACTACTACTACCACCTGGCTCTCAGTCTATCTCTGTCTGTCTGTGTGCCTGTCTCTCCTTCCTCCTCCTTTGTCTATCTGTATACCCATCTGTCTGTGTGTCTGTCTCTCTCTATATATATCACTGTTACTGAAACTGTCACTGCTGGCCTCATCCATCCTCACACGGCAGGGACTCAAGCATCTCTACTGCACTGGTGATGCCAACCTCTAGTCTGGAATGAAGGTGACTGGCACAAAAAACTAAGGCAGAAACATTAGCTAACTAACTGCCCTGTTCACATGCTTACTTGTGCAGACATGTGCACATTCTTCCATGTGCACATGAACATACAGTCAGCACAAATGCACACATCAGCACACTAACACTCTCTCTTTCTCTCGTAGGTACCCATAATGGTTGCCGCGTGGAGTCTTCTTCAGTGTGTTGCTTCTGAACCTGGGCTGTCCGGCACCACATCCAAACGACAACATTTTCATGAGGGTTGTGGCTCTCTGCACTAGGTTTTCTGTCTCTTGTCGCAGCTGGTGGGGGACAAGGAAGGGAAGGGGAGTAATTAACACTCAGTACAATAGTTAATATTATTATAATTGGTCTGCTTTCATCTGATGGATCTAGGCTACTCACAACCTTAATACTAAGCTGTTGTTACAAGTAACTGGATAAGCAGTATATAAGAGGTAGGAATAAGTCTCCTTAGCTAACCTGTTAAATCAACCCTCCAATCTTACTACACTTGGCCATCTATTGGGCTGAAAAGAGGTTAAGCATATTTGCCAGATTAAAACAACATGACTATAGCTGATACATGTGCTTAATCTTACCATCAGTTAAAGTCAAAATTAAAAACAATCCAGCAATCAATGCTTACTAACTTTTCACTAAGCCACACAGAGCATCACTAACTAAGATGCACTTTTCCCAAATCACTGGCAGTCTTGTCCTTATGTATTCGCCCACACCTAATCACCTATGTTTGTCCTTGCCTACCCTACCCTTCCCTTCCCAAGCCTTCACTGCACTTCCCTTCCCTTCCCTTTCCCTTTCCTTTCTTTTTCTCCCCTCCCCTTTCTCTTTCCTTCCCTTCGCTTTCCTTTACCAATCACCGGAAGTTCTGTCCTTGTGTGCAGTATATTCCTGGACCACTGACTATCCTTCCCTACTCTATGCTTTTCTTCCCATCCTTTTCTGTGTTCCTTCCCATCCCTTCCCCTCCTTTCCTTTCCTTCACTAAGTCCTTTCCCTTTCTTCCCTTCTCTCTCTCTTACCTGTTCCTTTTCACTGGCAGTCTTGTCTTTGCGTATACTCCTGGGCCCATGTTTGTCCTTTCCCGCCCCACCCCGCCCTGCCTTGCCATCACCCGGGTGTCGCCCTGCAGGACTCTCACACTGGCATCCCTCACCCTTCACACCTTTGTTGTTCCGTCCAAGTTTCGGACCTTCACCTGAAAGAGAGTTTAAGGGGGAATATGTGAGACTCTGTGGTGTGGTGTGGTGTGGTGTGGTGTGGTGTGGTGTGGTGTGGTATGGTATAGCATGGTAGGGCAGGGTAGGGTACAGTAGTATCAGCAGGGTATGATGAGGTGGAAGTGGTTGTGGTGGCAGCTGTGGTGTGGTGTGATGGTTCTTTTGTGTGGTGGTTGGTGTGGTGTGGTGTGTAGAGATCATTGGTACTGTGATGGTGGTACCTACTCTTTCTATCAATATCATCATCATCACCATAAGCCTAATCTCCTTTCTTACCCACAGACAGGGACCAGGTAGAGTCCAAAAAGCAAGAAAAGGGAACAACATCAAAGAGGGAGAATGAAAGAAGTTCTCAGAATCCAGACTTCACTGCAACGGGAGAACCTTGCACAGTTTTTACTCTAAAGTGAACTCTACTTCATGACTAGCATCATATTTTAGAGTTAATATACTGTCACAACTTAGTATTCAAAATGGAGAGATGGCAATTTTAGTTCATTAAAATAAAAAGAGTATACGGTAATACCCACCTTGAAGAAAGTCAATAAACCTCTCTAAGTCAGTGATCTGTGTCTGCAATTGTGCAACCAGCTGCTCCTTCATCTTGAGTGGGTTGATCAGCTGTTGCACCCAAGTTAACAGTGCAATGGGTGGATATGTGGACAGGTGGAAGAGTGGGTGTCGTTGCAAACAAGTCCAAGATGTTAGTTCCCCATGTGGATGGATGGATGGATAGTACAGCACAACCCACGATGATGTTAATTCCCAGGAAGCATGCACATAGTAGTAGGAATAAAAAGACCATTTGATTCCAATACAGTACATGTTAAAAGAATAATGTTTTGTAAACTCTCACTCTAACAGACACTTTCAATTTCCAATTCAGTATACAGAAGTGTATTTTATCGATACCTAAACAGCCATTGCTCAAGAGTACTACTGTATTTATACCTTAAGTTTATTGCATTCTCAAAATAGAGCTAGCCATGAAACAGCTAAAAGTTATAATATATATATATCCTGTACTGTATATACAGTAATCCTTCGATTATCTGGACATCCATTTTCTGAACAATCCATTACCCAGATGCTGTGATCTGACAGTTCGAAACCAATATTCAAACATTTTTCCACGTTATCTGGAGAAAATGCTTGCGTCCAGGTAGAAATTATGGCCACACAAACATTTTTGCCAAGCAGGGCTGTTTTCTCATGTTTTTTTTTTATGTCACCGCAGGGTATGGCCTTGCAGTGGTGATTGCTTGTCTGTGGTTGATGGGTCTGCTTGACCATGGTAACTGCTTGGCTGTGGTTTATGGGTCTGCTTGACCAGACAGAGTAGTGTAAAACACCAGGAAGCAGTGTTGTACGATGTACAGCAGTGACCTTTCACAATGGCTATCAAAGTTTGGGTATGTACAAAGGGGAGCCACGAGAGACGTCCATTATCCAGACGGATCCACTATGCAGACGTGCCTTTGGCTCTACTGTCTGATAGTCGAGGGATTACTGTGTGCATATACTGAATATCTCCGGCAACGTGTCTGCTCTTCTCCTCACATAAGGTACAATAAATAAAAAAGTCCTATTGACCTAATGTATTTTTTATAACCATATTAATGCTTTTAGGGAGTTTAAATCGGGGAGTACCAAAATAAATGCACCACAAGGGAGGGAAAAAAGTGGAGGTTGGGCAGGGGTGCAGAAGGAAATAGGGGTTTTCAAGAGTCCCTGTAACGCAATATTTGTCTAACACGATGTCGGTGCGGATGCAAATACCCACATTAGGGGAGGACTGACTGTATATATATATATATATATATATATATATATATATATATATATACATACAGCATCTGCTGCCATCAGGGTGGGTCTTTCCTCAACAGGTCTGCTGAAGTAAGGCTTTACTGCTTTACCTTCAGAGGTCAGTAAACCATGTTAGTATCAAAAGACATGCCATGAGGTGCACTAATCCCAACTACTTCACGATACCCTCCATCGAAACTATGCATTAATGTACTGTTGTTACTGCTTAGCAACTGTCATTAAGCTACAGTGCAGTATCTTTCTAATGAAGAGTAAATGTGAAAGTAGCAAACAGCAAGAGAATGACCATTACATCTCCAATGGCGAATGGAAGTGGTTAAGGGTAAGAATATGGATTAACTGTTGTCCAGTTGAAAAGTCCCTCCCAGGCTGAATAAAATCATTTGGAGACCACAATAGTAGCTACAACATGAGCCCATGAAGGATCAAAAGTACAAGCAGTATAGTCTATTTGATGGACCTGTGCACCTGAGATGTATGGGGCAAGTAGGGTGTGTTTGTTTCAAGGCTGCTGATTGGCCGCCGATGATGTCACTGACGTAAATGCATTCATGTATTGTAGTGCAACATGAGGACACAGATGTACACTGTGGGTGGATATTAGTGCAGCATGCAGACATAAGTGTACACCAAGGGTGGATGCAGTGCCACATGCAGATGTGGGTGTACACCGTGGGTGGATAATTTGGTTCAAACATCACTCATCGTTTTATAAAACTTTATAATAAAGTTTACTTTTCTTTGAGAACAGTAAACTTTTAAAGACCTCTTTAGCTTAAGAAATTATTCTATATTTAATCTGGCTATATACTTGTACTGAAGGCAGTTTAAAAATATAAATATATATGTGTTAAAATAAGAAGAGGTATAGATTTATATCATCGGCGGTCAATCAGCAGCGGCAATTCAAACACACCCTACCCACCCCATACATCTCAGCTACATAGATCAATCAAACAGGTACTTGCTGTTCCCTAGGCAGTCTGGCCAAACAGCCCTGAGTCTCTAAGGAAGGCCATGGTTGAGACCTGGCTTTCCCACAGAGCTCTCAAGGAGTGTACGTTGTGTTGTTGGCACATCTTACCTCTCTGATGGCGTGGTCAACCTGTACTCTGAGGTCATCAACAGTCAGTTTATCAAACTCGTCAACATTTAAGTTTAGTTTGCCCTTCAGCTGCTCTGTGGGGCACAAGGAATGAAGGTTTGGTACAGTATCAGATAAACTTACAATCATTATTACTGATATTATTATTGTCACTGTCATCAACAATTATCATTATCATTATTATCAAGGATTATCTATCTATCTATCTATCTATCCACCTACCACCAACCTACCTATCTATCTATCTACCTGTGTGTGTGAGAAAGTGATATTCAGGCAAATGTGGGTTGCATGTCTGCTATATAATTATGCAGGTGTGTGCATTCATGCACAGTGGCATATCAGTGTGTGTATGTGAACTGACTCTGTATGTTTTGTGTACATGTCTATGTGTAAGTATGTATGCATAGAGTTATGTATACATATCCCAAACAGTGATACACTCACCAATAATAACCCTCTGTTTCTCCATGACGCTGGACTGTGGTGGTCCGCCCTGCCCACTCTTATACACATAATCCTCAAGGTCCTCAAGCTGTTGTTTCAGTTGTGCAATGAGTTCCTTTTGCCTACCCACACCACCACCCCAGCCATCCTGTATGGGTCAGAGTAGATTGAGTTAGGCTGCAATGAGTTCCTTTTGCCTACCCACACCACCACCCCAGCCATCCTGTATGGGTCAGAGTAGATTAAGTTAGGCTACAACAGATCTGGGTTAGATCAGTTTCAGGGACAACCATTCTGTTTTTCTACCAACATGATAACCTCAGCCACCACCACCATCACTGTCCCGCATAGCTTAGTTACAATGGTTAAATTAAGAAGGATTTCAGATAAGCTATGTTAGGAATGTCTACGCTAAATCTGGCTGGCTTGGTTTGATTAGGTTAGGTCAGCTTTGGACATTGTTGCAGTTGTGACTCCAGGTTCATCTGAAACATGAACCCAGTGGATTGCAGACTGGAGTTGGCCTTCTCCTACTGTCCACAATCTTCCTTTCAGTGAACAGGGAAGTCAGTGAGGGACATTTGTATTTCCTGGCAGTTGAGCTGCCTGGTCATTTCTGTGCCACCACATGAAGACATCTCCCTCCAGCACCAGCTTAGGATGTGACATGATGTATGGTAGGTGGGGTGTGCATCATCCACTCATTCAACATGGGGCTACCTTGTTATGAAAATTTCCCTCAAAACCATCCCTGTCCCCCAAAAGGAGGATGGCAGATTACAGAGATGTATCTTTGGCTTGCAGTCCACCAAGTTCGTCATGAGCCCAGGGCCACAACAGCTACAAAAAATCCCACACCATTCCCTCCATCAACCAACACACTAACACCCTCTTCTGTCCAACTTTAATGCAAAGGTTAACCAGTATTCTTGGTCCTTCAAACTGGTCAACTCTGCAACAGTCTTTATGACTTCCTAGGGTACAGACACCCATTTACCTTGTCACTCAGTGTAGAGTTACCTGGAAACAACACTATAGTGAGTGAGTGGTTGACAAATGCCCAAATTTACCACAAAATTTTCAACATCAAGATAATAATAAAAACAAATAAATAAATAAATAATCTAACGTACTGACCTGCTCTGAATCATTAGGTCTGCTGCTACTCCTACTGGCCGTCACTTCTCGCAGGTCTGGTATGCCCCTGTTGGCAAATTCCTCAAGTTGTCGTAAGAGTTCTTCTTTTTCACTGGGGCCGGCATCAACTATCTGCTTCAGCCGGAACTGTACCTGTGCATGAAATTAGGGAACGGGACAGGTGTTGGTTGGTACAGCCATCTGTCTGTACATTCATACATATACTGGTATCTATTGATCTATATACCTCAATTCATTCATCCATCCAGTTATCTACCTATTTTTCTAGCAATCTGTCTCTGTGTGTATCAACCTCCCTCTCTCTCCCTCACAATAAACTGTATACCAGCCAGAATGTATACTGGTATACAGTATGTTAGGTATGTATGCAGTGTATCTATCTATCTATCTATCTATCCCTTACCTGTGCAAAATGTGATGTCAGGGCCATAAGTGAGTTATTTAGCTGCTCCTGCTCTTCCTCCAGCTGCTGCAGTCTCTCTTCCTCTCCCCCACCTGTCCCACCACTGCCCCGGTACCCCACACTGTCCCGCCCATACTGGCTACGCTGCCTGTGGGGGCATGAGGGAGTAAGGCATGGACTGGTGCAGGGTAATGCAGTGATTATCCCTAAGTAAAAACTTTACTCTTTTCACTTTAACTTGGCTTATAGTTCTTGTTGTAATCCCTCCTCCTCCACGCCTGTCCCCCCACTGCCCCAATACACCACTCAGCCCTGCCGATACTGGCTATGCTGCCTGGGAGTATAAGATGGAGTGAGGCATGGAGTGGCATGTGATAAACAATGGACAAACCACCACAAAAATAAAGCTCATTCATTTTAACTGGGCAGAGATTGTTGCCACTCTATGGCTAATTTCCCACAACTCAGTGACAGAATAAGACAATACTACCTGTACGGCCCTGCATTCTTTACACAGCACTTCCCCATGACTAGCATCATATTCTAGTGTCAATCTCTTGCTATAACTCAGAATTTATGACAAAAATTGGTGGTTTTATGCCAAGCTAAATTGAACATGGTCTACCAGTACATGAACTTTATGCCTAGAGATCTATGATGTCTTTTCAATGCCAAATGTATCATCTGAAACTTACCATAATAACACAGAGAAAATATACGTACTGTATGTAGATCTGTTCCCAGGATGAATGGGGTAACCTCTTTCCTTGGATCAAATTACGTCTTTTATCAAATTCTGGTTAAGGTACATTTGCTGATATATTAAATATACAGTACTGTAAATGGAACCAGTATTTAGTCATAAGAGTGAAGGGTTTAACAATAAATAATGAATGGTTCTGGAGAGGGATGTCTTTACGCTGTTGCACCAATTTGCAAAAACTTGGCGGCTCCACAGTTCAACTATACAAACATCACTCATCTCCCTCCCTCTCCCTCAAAAGGAGCATGGTAGATTGTAGAAAAAATGAAACTTCAGCCTGCCGTCCACCAGGCTCTTGCCCTACAGGCAGAGAGTTAAAGAAAAAAAGACAAAATCTAAACAAACACTACTGTACCAAACAGAAACAAATTAAATCAACACATTCTCAGACTTACCAGCTTAATTCTGAGTATGAGCAGAGAGACAGATTGTCTTCGTCATCATTGGGTGCTCCGAGAGGGGGCCATCTCTCCCCTGCAGGCCTCCCTCTCTCCCAGTCCCAGTCCGAATCAGGCCCATCCTCCCCCATGCAGCCCCCCCATCCCTTACCGGAATCAGCATCGGGGAAATCGGGGGCTGCCTGCATGTTGGGTAACTTTGTGTGGGTGTTGGGGAAATTTCCATGAGTGTCGGGGAAATCTGTATCACCGTGGAAACCATCGTAGTCCCTGAGGCTGTATTTTTCCCTAGGTTTTCCATCATACGGCAGGTCATCTTTCTCATATGCATCCATGACTTTACCCTCTCTAAATTGTTCAAATTCCCCAATCACCTTCTCTCCAAACTGTCCATCTTTTTCCTCATATTTGTTATACTTATTTTTACACAGATCAATGCCGTCCTCTATAGCTTTATTGCCAAATTTATCCCACATTCTATTATCTCCAAAATTTGTTGTATCTTCAATCACCTCATCACCAAAATCTCTGTCTTTTTCTCCAAGCTTATTATATTCATTCTTACACATAGCATTATTATCTTCTACAGTCTTACTCTCTTGAAATACTTCATTATCACCAATTATTTCTTTTCCAAATAGCCTTTCCTTTTCTTCATGTTTACTGTTTTTACTCCTGCAATTATCACCACTGTCTTTCACAACATTGTCTCCAAACTCTCCACATTTTTGGAACTGTGTCTTATCTGAGTCACTACCTGTACAGCCTTCAGAAATCTCCTCTCCAAATTCAACACAGTCTCTTGTTTGATCCTGAACACCATCGAGGCTTTTTCTCTGCGCCGGAAGTTCGCCACGCCTGAGACTCTCACTCAGAATGCTCTTAAGAATCAAATTTTCCTTCTCATTCCTCTCCTCTGACAACCTTCGCAACTCATTCGCCCTCTCCATAAAACTCGACTCGGACGTTTCCTCACGTGATTCCGAACACGACTCTTTTTTACCACAGTGCACCATCTCATCATGTAACTGTACACAGGATTCCTTTCTACCAATATGCACATCACACAGACCACTTCCACCTTGGTCTCTGGCTTCCTGGTGAAATGCATACTCTTTCTCCATCTGACTAAAATCAGCAAAGCTTAGAGAGTCTGTCCTTTTGAGTTCAAACACACTCTCCTCAACTGTTTCGCTTGTCACTTTATCTGTCAGTTTCAGGGCATCCAGTGCCTCGCTGTCTGCTGCCATTTCTGAAACAGAGGAAAATAAATACAAATACATAATATGAATCACTCTGGTGAAGATTTATTAGGCTGTGTAGTGTAGTGTAGTGTAGTGCTGTGCCATGTGGTGTAGTGTAATGTAGTGTAGTGTGGCACAGAGTTACATAGTGTAGTGTAGTGTAGTGTAGTGTAGAGCAGCATAGCATAGCGTAGCATAGCGTAGCGTAGTGTAGTGTAGTGTAGTGTAATGCTGTGCCATGTAGTGTAGTGTAGTGTAGTGTAATGCAGTGTAGTGTAGTGTAATGTAGTGTAGTGCTGTGTAATGTAGTGCTGTGCTGTGCTGTGTGGTGTAGTGTAGTGTAGTGCTGTGCCGTGTAGTGTAGTGTAATGCAGTGTTGTGCCGTGTAGTGTAGTGTCGTGTTGTGTTGTTAGGATAGATTACTGTAGACTAGGTTGCTGCTATGACCCCAAATTTATACAGGCTGCTGTAAAGGCAAGCCACACAGTCTTCAACAAAAACATAAGATTTAAACACACACACACACACACACACACACACACACACACACACATACTAAACACTATGGAGAGGTGATGTAGTGAGTGAGGGGAATACAGAACCGAGCAGTGATGGTGGAGAGACTGAGCTGTTACAAGGTCACTGGGCGAGGAAGACCCAGCTGACATCATTTCATAGTAAGGGCAAATATTACGATTACTTCCCGTTCTCTCTCTCTCTCTCTTTCTTTTTCTCTCTCAGCACAGACAATAATTCAGAATTCAGTACCTATAAAATTCATCATCAAAACATGCAAACATACATTTAAAGGCAAACACACTCACTCACTCTCTCTCTCTCTCACTCAGGACAGCCACATCCACCTGTGCTAGACCATCAGCCACAGCAGCACCTGTACTGTATATACACACCTGTCCTTACATGCAGCACACCTGTCACTAAAGGTGTGGTTCTCTTTCTTTCTCTCTCTCATCCTGGCACACCTCACATCCATCATTGGCGGGGAAGGGTGGGATGACATGGGTTACCAAATCACTGTATATACATCTCAGAGTTTACATAAAGTTCTAGTTAAATAATATCCATACACACTTATTCACAATTTTCACTAAATGTTGTTGATATTCATTTCATTCATTCATTGCCAGACGCCATGTATCCCAGACGGGGTGGCCAAGGGCTTAGAGTTAATTGTTTTACAGGGAGGGGCACTAATCCTCCACCAACCCCACTTGACACGTAGGGATGCCAACAGCATCTGGTGTTCCCAGGCGGTCACCCATCCAAGTACTAACCAGACCCAACAGTTAAGCAACGTTGTTGATATTCAAATTTATTTAATTATTTGATAATGCCAATACCATACGAGACATGCATTTTGGAATGGAAGAGGCCTACATGATGAAAAAAGTTTGCCTAATAAAGATGGTTAGAATTTACCATTTATATAATGCTGCTCAGGGCCAAGCATCTCATCACTCATCTTACAGTAAACTGCACAGAGTGCCAGTGTGCAGTTGAAAAAAGGGGGTAGCAATTATATGCACAGAAAATGCATGCTGACTGTGGAGTGGTGCTTGACAAGGGGTCCCTGAGGGTTTCCTTATTTTTTATTCCTTCAAACATTTGCATTTTAGTTGGAGTCACTAAGGGTTTTTAGTTGGGGTCTATCATGATGAGTGTCAACATTTTAATTCATTTAGACTTCTTCAATTTCAATGTATTATGTCTGGTTTACTTTTACACAGCAGCCTCTCCCCTCAAGATGGATATCTGTCGTCTAGCTGGTTCACACAGGGATTGTAGTAGGCAGGTTGGGGTCATAGATAGGCAGACAGACAGATTGATAGATAGACAATGATAATACATACAGACAAATGATACAAACAGCACACTTATCTACAGCATACATGAGGATGGGATGGGATATTTTTAAAATGATTCATTCCCTCTCGTAAAATATGAGGACTGATTATAATGACAATGACAACGACAATGATGATATTGTTCAGTCTACATTTCAAAATTCAGTAAATACACCTTAAAAAGAATATATTACCCTGTACTCAAACTTGTAATGATCATAAATAGGCAAGGAAGACACCTGTTGCCTTAACACACAGACCTGTACACCTGTGTGAAGGAGGAGGCAGTGGTGGTGGTGGTGGATGAAGATGAGGAGGCGGAAAGGAAGAGTTAAAAATGAAGAGGAAGAGGATGAAGAGGAGGAAAGGGATGAAATGTAAAGAAAACCCGACTACCGGTACTCAGACACATATATTTCAACCCTGCCTGGGCACTATGATGGTCTGGGCTAGTCAGTGGTTGGTCCCTGGTTTGACTGGGCCAGTACACACTTAACAACAAATAAATTAACTTCCTGCAACCTACTGGCTATCATGAAATCTAAAAAGAACACAATCAAGACAGCAATCAAATAAGAAATATAAGCAAAAATCAAATATTCAAGCATATACACCTCAGAACTGTGACAGTCTAGGACTTAGCAGACAGTCCCTATAAATAATTGGGAGCTTTTTATTTGAAAAGACAAGACTGAAGGAAAAAAAGGAGATACTGCACCAGATGTGGAATAAAAGGAAAAAAGAACTAAATGAAGAAGAAGAAATGCATCCCCGGGAAGAGTAAATAGGAGGTGCCGTTGCAAAGGCAATACCTCCATAAACACCGTCAACACCGTCATAGTGATGGGATGCAGAAGGCCAGTAACAAATAGCAAACTCCTTCCCTTTACCAGCTACCATATTCCTAAACTGACTGCTGAGGAGAAAACGATCACCTGATATGAAACATAAAATAAAATATATATATATATACAGTATATATATAAAAATTGGATCCACATTATTTCACTTACCAGGGAATCAATTGTCTGGGATAGGTTGCAGATAGTTCCCGGCTGGCTAGAGCACAGTAAGGGGATACTGAAGGAGTGTTGAGGACTAGGGACATACGGTAGCCTCCACCACCTTACTGGCTACCATATGACAAGTAACATGATAAAAAGTACAGAACAAGGCAATCAGCTGATGGCAAACGTCAACAATGAAACATTCATTCTGGTCCACGTATTTCTCACTTACCGAGAAATTATGATAGTCTGGGATAGTTTGTGAACAGTCCCGAGTTGACTAGAGGATAATGTGAAGGTAGTGCTGGGGTGTGGAGGGCCTGTCCAGACTCACCCACCCACACACAAGACGTTATCGATAATCCCGGGTGGCGTCGTCTGCAACACCAGCGTCCTGATGTGTTGGCCCACGACTTGGCTTAATCATATTCTAAGGTAAGCCATTTTTAGTCTTAGCTTAATATTCCACGATAAACCATCTTTACTTGGCCGAGAGTGAGTAACAGGCAAACACAACTGCCTGGGTGTGGTTGTACTGCTAACACAAACCCTCTCAAGGTGGGGACTTGAAATACTGAATATTATACACTGATTGTTGGGTAGGTAGCTATAAAGTCTTGTGCACTTCAGTCAGCATACTATATACCATATCTGTATCAGGTCCCTTTTTCTAGACCTTGATCTGAGAAAATCACGACGGCGTGACAAATGATGAGAAAAATTTAATGCAAAGCAAGAGATCGGACACTGTTGACGTCATGACACAAATACTCCTATACTCCCACGTCCTCATGATTTGGTGCTTATTAAACCTCCTCTTCGTAGCACAGCATACACTGACATTATATCTGAGGCAATATAACTTACCAGAATTGTGTATATGAACAGCAGGAATAATTTGGATTCTATGTAACAAAGAAAACACAAACCACACTACGTAAAACCAGCAATGATTCCTATTACAATTAATACGCAGGTAATTTTTGTATATTATCCTAAATTTTTTTAAAAGGAATACACCATCATTCCTGTAAGGTATAAAAATCCACCACAATCCGAAACTACAGAACCCAAACAAACAGACGACAGAGACATTCCCCCCCCCCTTGACAGCACAGTCACACACACACACCTCAGTAGCTCAAGAACGGCCGGAGGGTTGGGGGTGAACTTTTATTATTTCTGCTACAAGTAACTCTGACTTCTTTCCCACCCTAATTCATGGGTACTACTCATACTGTGATCATGGAATAGGTGAAGGCTTGGCTTTGTGATGTAAAAAAAAAAAAATCCAAACCATTACATACAGATCCTTTATATGAACAGCTGAGTGAATGAGCACTAAAGCAGTACTTCCAATATTATCTCTCCCATGGCTACATTAACTTCGACATTATGTGCTAAATAAAGCCTGATTATATTATTTGTCTGGAGATTGCAAAAAGCCTGAGTGTTAATACCTATGCTTCTCCGACATTAAAAACTGTGAAGAATTTGTTAGGCTGAAGTTAGTGCCGAGTGCTACTTGGCTATTAATGGAAAGTGATGTGATGTGATGGAGAGAAAGAGAGAGAGAGAGAATCCACTGTCCCAACCATCCAGCTCTAGGGTTACAGTCTCCCAGCTCATACAGAACATGGGGGCAGGTTGTACATAGTTCTGCCACTTTCCTCTGATGTCTGTATTGAGATCAAGGAGTCTTACACAACCCTCCCAGTCCATGATGATGAATGTTGACAACTGGAGTGAATGTGATGAGTGTACATGACTGGAGTGATGATGATGATGTGTTGATGGCTGGAAAGATGATGATGACATGATGATTATGAGGCAGGTGATTATGTTGATGCTACTGATAATAGTGATGCTTATGATGATCACTAAAAATGATGATAGGTAATGAAGCTGATGTGTATCTTCACTCAGCAGGCCCTATGTAGCCTGAACAGACTGGATCCCAAACGCTGGTGTACTGAGTGTGATGATGATGCTTTCCTGTCTCTCCACCACACAGAGGCCAAAGTGGCATGACTGGATCAGAGACCAAAGGAAGGGACCGATGTTGGATCGAGTGAAAGCATCATGGAAATCCTACAAATATCGCTTTGTACCCTGGCTTGCCCTGAACTTCAAAAACAGGTGTGTGTGTGTGTGTGTGTGTGTGTGTGTGTGTTTGTTTATAATTGAAAAGTAAGTCCTCATTATATGTTGCCTTTTTTGTGGTGGAGGGGGGACAGCCTGATGGTAGGGGACAAGGTGGCATGGAGGCAGTTCATTTGTGGCCACGTTTTCGTTTTTGTTTTTGAAGGCTCCAACATGCTTGCATGCGTTGGCCTTGGTTGCCTAATGGCGGCTCTCCACGCTGCTCTATCTCTGGCAGCTTCCTTATTTAGCCCCTTAGTTTTGAGGTCACACTCAGTGACCTCATCCCAGGTCTTTTTCGGTTGCCTCTTGCTATCCTACCCCCAGCATTAACACTTCTCACTTTCTGCACCCAATTATCATCCCCCATCCTCTCCACATGCCCAAACCACCTCAATCTACCTCTCCTCATCACAACACCAATACACTCTAGTCCCGTCCTACCTCTTAACTCTTCCATTATAAACCTAGCCCCCCTAGGCCTTGCATTCAAGGATGCACTGCACATCCACCTAATCATTGCCATTCCTGTATGTTTGAGCTTGTGAATATCCTCTTCCTTTACTGCCCATCTCACTATCATACAGCATTACACTCCTAACACATGCTGCATACAAAGATCCCTTAGCATGGAGGAAGAGCCCTCTCAGTGTCAGGAGAGGCAACAGCTCCCTCAACTTCCTCCAACCACTCCTCACTTTAGCCACAGAGCTTGCTCCTGCCTAACCTCCAGCACATAACATGTCTCCCAAATAACAAAACTCTTCCAGACACTCAAGACTCACCAGCAAGTTCAGTCCTTTCACGCCTGGCAATAGCCACATGCTCTCCCCGACACACTGCACACATGAAATCAGCATTGTCTTGCAGTCTACCTCTAATACCACTACATATCTTATGCACCCACTTATTACAGACACTGCACAAGATGGAATTACTTCCCACGCCCTTGTGACAAATCCCTTACAGGATTCAGGTGCCTGACTAAAGACAGACTGATACAGATTTAATATCTTAGATTTCTGTTTTCCCAAGTCCATAGAAAATATCAGGTATGCAATGACCAGCCTCAGTGTGTGGGTTTTGTAAGAGCAGGCATGGTATCACAATCATGTTCATATCTGTTCCTGTGTATTTTTGCTAAGTCAACATTAACCCTGGAAAAATTGCCATAAATGGTTCCAGTCAGACTGTACTGTAAAGTAGATTGGCCAGTTAACCCAGATTTACTTTAACAATTGTGGTCTATTGAAGAAGTTGTGGTACTTTTGGAACACATCACCAACATGTAATGAGGATGTACTGTGTATTTTGTGGGCCTTCTGTGTTTGAATTTTGTTTTGCTTGCATATATTTTAAGCCTCTGAATCTGGTGGGTAGTCTATGCTTACAAAGGATATAGTCATTTCAGTAATGAATGTAATAACTGGAAAATGAATGAAATTAATACCTTCAAAAAGAATACTGTCATTGCTATAAAGGAACAGTACAGTATCAAAAGGCAACATATATTATGAACTTACTGTATATTTCTTCCTCTTTCCTGTTGCTTCCAGGCAGCTCCCCTGGTCTGCTGAACCACATCCCGTCTACAAAAAATAAGAATAGAAAATTACCATATATTGAAACTGAATACAGGTATCAGTAAACCCCGTAAAGAGTAGGGGCATAAAGCTAGGTGACCAAAGTCCAGAACACAGATAGATGATGATGGTGATGTTGATGTTGTTACCTTTGTGCTCGTATGGACATGATCCCAGTGTGTTGCAAGATGGGAGTAGGGTGTGGATGTTTGTGTTTCAGTGAGGGTGGGTGTGGGTGAGGGTGTGTATGTGAAAGATTGTGTGTGTATGTAAATGGTTATGTGTGAATGAGGTTTTGTGTGTACATGTAGCAATGCCACCACACCATAGCATTGGCACCCTGCGTGAGGTATGCCTGTGTCGTGTGTCCAGGTGGCTGGTGGGGCTGGTGCAGGGAGGGGCGGGGCCTGGGGCGAGGGCGAAGCAGCGAGGGGAGGTGTTGGGGTGGCTGAGTGCTGGAGTCAGGCAGGAGGTACTCAGACGGGTCCTGTCGGGTCCCTCCAGCATGGATGTTAAGTGGCAGTTGATCCACTTGTTGGGCGACGGATCCACCAAGGAAATTGATGTGACTGGTGGTGGACAGATTTTTGTGGAGGAGGTGATGGACCTGTATCGCAGTGTGACTCTTGCACTGGCCATAAATCTGACCCGGCTGGGGTTGTGTTGCAACATGCGGAGCCACAGGGACCGCCGCTACCTTCCTGAGATCAACCCTACATTCTACCGCACCTTGGCACGCATGACCCACCTCACCTGGGTCACCCTGGCTGGTGTGGCCGACACTGCCATCATGGCCACGCTGGGGGCCAAGTGTCCACACCTGGCCTACTTGGATGTTTCAGGCTCCCCGCGCCTCACAGACCAGGGTGTGGCCGCACTGCTGGCCCAGAACCATGAATCCCTGGCTGGGCTTAGTGTGCGGGAGGTGGCCATAGTGCATGTAACGCCAACACAGTGCTGTGCCAAGCTGGGCTGGGTGTGTGTGGCCGACACTGAGGTGGGCCTGGCTGGAGGGGTACTGCTGCTGCGTTGCTTGCCACGCCTCTCATCCCTGGGGGGCTACCTGGGGGAGGGATACCCTTTCACTGCAGTGCTGGCTGCCCTGCAGCCCTACCATGGTGGTAGTAGTAACAGTAGTAGTAATAGTAGTAGTAGCAGTAATAGTAACAGTAGTAGTTGTAGTAGTACCTGCAGTGGTGGTGGTGTGTGGCAGTGTGGGGTGACGGCAGTCTGGCAGTCGCGCGTGTCAGCCAGCCAGGCAGCCATGTTGTGTCAGACATGTCCAGCGCTGACCACCTTCACCACAGAGGACTGTTCCATCCCTACCCTGTCTCTGCTGCCATCCCTGACGTCCCTCACAGTTGACCTGCAGTACTGGGCTGGAGCAGGGATGCTGGATTATCTCATGGAACGTGGGGCCAGCCTCACCCACCTAAGCCTCACACATGCCATCAACTGTCCCATCCACATCCCCACACTTGTTAATGCTGCACCACATCTGACACACCTACAGGCAGCCCTTACCCTTGAGCCTGCATGGGGTAGTGGTTGGGACAGCTCAGTGGGGGAGGAAGAAAGGGAGGATGACCGGGAAGGGGAGGACGAACAATTCCAAGATGGCGGGACAAACAAGTATGAAGAAGTGTGGGAAAATCTAGTATGGGCAGACATTAGTGTGACCAGTGTTAAAGCCATGGTCACCCTACTCACCCACACCCCCGTCCTCACCCGCCTCTCCCTCTCCCTAAACCCGGCGCCATATTCTGACACCTGGCAACACATCAATGACTCCACCATATCCCAAGTCACAGCACTGGGGGGATTGCGGAAGATTGAAACTCTTGTTATTGCGGAATGCGGGGGAACGATCTCTGGCATCCACACCCTGATTGAGTCCTGCCCCAACTTGACCTGTCTTGCTCCACTTCTTTACTGGCCCCTGGTGACACAAGATGACCTGGGGCAACTGCAGAGCAAAATCCAGGAAAACAACTGGATCCTTGAGTTGTTGTTAAGGTATGATACTCCACTGCCACAAAATTAGCCCCTTCACCCCAGTGACAGTTCTCATCTTAAACTTGAGAAATTTGATCATTTTTATTTGACTTTAGAGGAACGTAGAATTGGAGGGGTGAGATCTAGCCTTAATTAATCTATACAGCACAAGAGATCCTTCCTAAGTTGGAGTAAAAATTGTGTGGTGGAAGCAACACTACCTTTAAAAATATGACACTGGATTCAAAGGGGCTATGATTGCCACAAGGTAAATGCTTTGACACTTGTATGTGTCTCAGTCCCTATCAGATCCACTGCAAGACCGGACCTTATCTTCAAAGGGGCAGTGATAATCTGAAGTAAGTTGAAATGCTGTTATAGCTATGTTTATCTGTGTCAAGTGCATATGGCTGTGGTAGAACCAAGAGGGTGTAATTATATGGAGACATATGACGAGATATACTATCAGCATCCATTTTAATATCTGGACTCTGGACACATGCATCACAAGACAAGTGTGCTGCCACATGGGCCACACTACAACAGCACCATATTCCAAATCACAGCTATGTAGGCACTGCAGAACACATAAAACCTCAGGATAAAAGACTGTAAACTGGGGATCTCTGGCATTCAGTGGTGGGTGCTCCAGCCCATCCCACGTTACCCTGCCCTGACCCACTGTGCCCTGCCTTGCCCTGCTACTCTGTCAGCCCTGGGTCACACACGCAGGGCAACCTCTGGTCTGTAGACTTGGTGTTGAGAAATAATACATCACTGCCAGAAGATCAGCACTGAATTTGATGCAAGACTTAGGCCGTGATTCATGCAAAACTTATGCTGCCACTGCCACAGAATAAACATTATATTTACTGCAAGATTAACACTAAGTTTGCTGCTACACTGACAAGCTTAACACAAGATTTTTTAAACAACTGCTGCAAGATTGATGCCAAGTTTGATGCAAAATACCGTGAGTCATGTAAAATTAATGCTACCACTGCCACAGAATTATTGTTATGATTACAGCAAGTTTAATGCATGAAAATTTTCACCATCATTGCTGCAAAGTTAACACCAAATTTGACTGAGGACTTATGCTACCACGGCCACAGATTCACGTTTATGAGTAATGCAGAATTAATGCAGCATTTGATGAAAGACCAGGCCAATACTAATGACTGAAGACTTACGCTGTGATTCGTGTCAGACTTATGCTACCACTGCCATAGAATTAATGCTACAACTACGGTACCACAAGTCATGCTGTAACTGCTGCAAGATACACTCCAAGTTTTATATGAGAATTAATACTACTGCCTGAAGACTTATGTGTACTCATGCCAGACTTATGCTGCTATTGCATTTTGATGTGAGACTTTATTGCCACTACTGGAACTGATGCAGGACTTAATTATGCTATGACTGATGCAAGACATGTTGTTACTGCAGCTACTGATGCAACTTACACTTCCAGCGCTACCATTAATGCAAAACTTTCACCATCACAGTTATGGGTGATGCAATACTTACCTTACAATAACCACAAAATCTGCACTACCATTGATGCAAGACTAATGCTTTGTTTAGTGTAAGACTTATGCTACAACTGCTGCAGAACACAAGAGTCAAGTTGCAGTTGCTGTGAAATGAAGGCCATACACTATCACTGCTGGAACTGAAGTGACGCTGTCACTGATTGATGCAAGATGAATGCTGCAAGACTTAACACTACAGTTGCTGCAGTTTAACACTAATTCCTCCAGACTGGAACACTAATTGCTACAAGACAAACTGAAATTACCAAACAACTTACTCCGCTGCAGCTGCCACCATACTAACTTCTTGCATGTAGGTGACATCAATTGATTTTATTCTTGCTGTTTCCCAACAGTTTTATTAAGCCTAGGGCAGATTTTTCAAGCAAGAGAGATTAGATATAGCTGTAATTGACCCCTTTAATACATGTGACCTTCCCTATGCTAAACATAATCTTGTGGCAGCAGCAGGAATAAAATAAAAATGCAGAACATGAAGTGGAGGAGCCAAGACTACACCTGTTGCAAGGCTTATGTTACAATTCTCCAGCCAGGTGTGAGAAGGGAGGGCCAGTGTCCATCTCACTTTTCAAGCAAAGCAACCATAAAAAATAAGTAAATTCAAATAAATATGATATACATCCTTATAAATTTTGGTTTTCACAGCATGCTTATCACAAGAATATAGCTAAAAGCCTCCCCACTGACAACAGTAAATTGCTCTTACCAGTGAAAACTGTATATCAGTTGAGATGGTGTTCCAGGGGTCAAAGTCAGAACTAGCATTTTTGGACACTGGCCGATCATGCACTCAGCTGGGAAATTGCTCTTAAGATGAATAACACTGCCTGCAGAGAACACAAATACAAACAGCTGCCATTGTAGTGAAAAGGTTGAGATGTTGAGGGGTGTGTACATATGTGCCTTTGAAGATTGGTGAGAGAAGGAACAGGAATGTGTGTGTGTGTGTGTGTGTGTGTGTGTGTGTGTGTGTGCAAGAGAGAGAGAGAGAGAGAGAGAGATGCTGGGGGGTGGGGGTTCTGAGGAGGAAGTAAGACAATGACGACAAAAATGATGGTGATGCAAGACAGATAAGGTGTTTCCATGCTTACAGTGACTGCTGCCTGTTATTTAGAATTTTAATGTGCTGTTCTGTTATATAGCATTTACATTTAGAGAGATATTGGCCTGAGTCAAAGTAAGTGATGAATATGTGTGTGGACTGTGAGAGCCACTGTGTTATATTCTGGTCAATTAGAAGCCTTGCTAGTCCTTCTTCCTTTGTGAGTCATACTTGAAACTACACTATACTGTGCTGTTTACCTTAGTCTTTTTTGTAGCAACACTCACCGTAAAAACAACACAAAAGCGAATATTAGTGAATTATGCGGCACAGGTACAAAAGGACTCAATGTCTTCCTCAGTCTGTTTTTCCTTCTGCCTACAACTTTCACTTTTTAAAATGCAGTGTGTGCTGGTGTCTTAAATTTGACTCTCTCTTGTTTATTTTTTCTTTGAGGGAACATGTATTTTTTTTTATGCACAGAAGAAGGAACCAAAGGCCAGAAGCCTGCAAGACTTCCTTAAAAAAAAAAATAATAATAAATAATAATAATAATACAGTGCACCACATTCAAGATCAGTGGTGATGGAGAGTCTCCCAAATGATGAGGCCATGTGCCAAGATATTTGTACCGCATGACCTGTGATGGTGACGTGAATCATTAACTTTGTGGGTGGAATCAGATGCCAGACTATATATACATGTAATATGAGGCCGTGTTCTGAGGCAGCAACTGTGATGTGTGTGCAGCAGAGTGAAGGGAAGAGTGTTTGTACTGGTGATGGATGTGTCGGTGTTTCTCTTTTATAGTTACAATATTTTATTTTTACACTGGTTACCCTTCATGATACGAGAAAAATAATTCCTAGTGTACTTTTAAAATGCACTTCTTTTTTTCTTACATGGTATGAGAAAATTTATAGATATGCGAGGTTAGCTCTACCATCATCATCATCATCATCACCTAAACCTGTTCTCATTTTCAGCAACAGAATTCAATTATCAATACAAAAAGTCAAAACACAGAAGTATAACTAACAACAAAATTTCTTCAAGTGAATTGGGCCACCTTGAAATTCTTGGCTCTACCTTTGTCTGCTTCTTGTACAATTGAGGAACTTTAATTCCTTGGCAGACATTGTGTGTGGTGGACTACTGTTGACCGTGGGCATTTTACAGTGCTGCTGCTGTTGTGTCTATGGCTTATATGAAATGTGAACCCAGTGGACTGCAGGCTTAAGATATCCTTCTACTACAGTCTTTCTTTCAGAGGGGTTACCGTGGAGGCTCCTAAACCCAAATGAACCTAGCTAAACATTACTCCCAGCATGGTCCCATGCCAGTCAAGTGACAACTGTGACAACACTAATTATATCATGACCTTTTATACCTGGGGAAGAGGAAGGGAAAAAAAGAGACTGAAGAAGAGAGAAGGGAATGAAGGAAGCAAAGGGAAGATAAGGCAGACAGAAAGAGCAGAAGGGAAGAAGGAAGGATGACAGAGAGGAAAGGAAGGAAGAACAAAAAGAAAGAAGGGAAGTACAGGGATGAAGGGAAGGAAAAGAGTAAGGTTAGTTTTATATACATAATTATATGATGAGAGACTAAGGGACAAAAGAAAGATGTTAAAATGGGAAGACAGACAGGAAAGGAAGACAAAGAAGGGAAGAAAAGATGGATAGAGTTGTCAATGTTCTTCTGATGGCACAAGAACACAGGGCTAAACATAACTAATGGTATTGGCATGTGGTCAAGCTTGGCGCCTGGCATGGGATACTGCCAACTTGGTGACAACAGACTATATCACCACCTTCCTGTATACCTGGGGAAGAGGAAAGGAAAAGAAGAGAAGAAGGATAGAAGAGAGGAAAGGAAAAGAAGGGAAGGAGAAGACATGAAGAGAAGGTAGTGTGAGAGAAGGGTTATATTTATACTGATATGAGACCAACAGGTAGATAAAGGGGTACATAAGAAAGTGGCTGAATAAAAGGGAAGCCAAAAGAAGATGGAGAGTTTCTACTGCCAGCTTGCTGTCAGTCTTAGCACGCTGTCTTGCCAACTGGGTGACAACATTAATTATATCACCACCTTCCTGTATACCTGTGAACATGCACACATTTCTCATACTGGGTGGGTCATGTGTGTGTGTGTGTGTGTTTTCTTTACTTTAGAACTTACCAACCTTAATGCCTTTAGAGAAATAATGAAGAGGGACGGGATGTGAGAGATTACATTATACTTGTGATAGTAATAATCAATCTCAGTCACAAAGGAGGAGGGGAGAGGGAGCCTTCTAATACCACCAAACACTACTACTATTGGCATGTGGTCAGTGAGCCAACACTAATTGTATCCCAGCCTTCCTGTCTGCACGGGAACAGTCACACACATCTGATGGTGGGAGGTCATGGCGTTATTTATGAGAGACACTGAGTATTTATTTATTTTTTTGGTGTGGGTGTGTAAGTGCAGATTTTGCTTCAAAGGGAAAGTGAAAAGAAAAATATATAAAATCGGAAGTAAAGAAGGTACATATAGATAATGCAGAGAGAGAGAGAGAGGGAGGGAAAGTATTTTTAATTTACCATTGTTTCATTGTGCAATTTGGTTTCAGAAGACATTTATTTTTTTAAGAATAAAGTTGTTTTTTGTGACATGTTCTGAATTTGGTTCAAGACAGCAACTTATTTAATTTATGAAAAACCATTTGTGATGTTTGAGTGTGTGTTTTTTTCAGTGCTTTTGTTCTGGTATTTAATTTGTTGTAAGTGTATTGTGGTTTTATTACTGGCACAAGGTAACTGAGTGTGACCTAAGGGATAAGGGACTGAATAGGGAGGCTGCCAGAGATTGAGCAGAAGGAGGTTGGAGCCTTAATAAATGATACAATATGAATATTCTAATACACGTCCTGTACTTTGTTAATAGTTATAACCAGTGAGGTGCAGACTTTACTTAATATGTAGACTACATTTGTAATGGTTAAATGAGATGCAGGCTGTACTAAATGCCCTCTGGTAAAGTCAGAAAAGAGTTTTATATGTACAGCAATACTCCAGTGTAATATGTACAAGTGAACCTTACATAAAGCAGCTTTACATTATACTGTACAGCAGAGTTTATGTACTAGTTATTTATTGATGTATTTTTTACTGGACTGTTTGTCACCTTTTGTATTTAAAGAAGAATGGTTTGAATTTCTGATTCTCATTTTGTCCTCATCACAGATTTAAATGGCAAAAATAAATAAATAAATAAAAAATCATGATGATGATGATATCCTCCCATATTTTACATACTCCATTACATGTAAAACTTTATAAATGACTAACTGAATAACAAACTATAAAGGATTTAATACAGGCACAGCAGCTATGGAGTGTAACCAGTTCATGAAATACACATGGAAGTATAGTATCACAAATAACAGAGATGAACAGTTATACATCACAAACCTAGTTCAGCTGGATGTCTCTGGACCCTACCTCACCCCTAGACGGTGACGACAACGAAAATAAAGATCATCATCATTATCACTGTATTTATGGGATTACCTTGCCAAGCTGCAGACCTCGTATGAGGCACAATAAAGGTCGGCGTGTGCCATGTTGCAAGCCTCACATGAAATACAATTTCCACCAGTTATGAGACAATGACTAGGGCAAGGCAAACTTCCTTACAGAGAATCAGTATGGCAGGGGTTAGCAGAAGCACTAGTCTACTCAAGATGTATTACCTGGTAGACTCAAAACAGAGAGCACTAACGCATTGAAACTTTAAATGTGGTGACCAATATAACTGAAAACAAAACTGAGATGATTGTATTCCAGTTGAGAGATATAGCCTAAGATATAATAGAAGTGTGATGAAAACTGATGGACTGAAATGATTTGGACATGTTGAAAGGAGAGAGAGGGTCTAAAAGTATGAATGTGGAGGGAAGAGTGTCCAGGGGCAGAACTGAGGAAGACATGGACTAGGGTTCTAGATGAAGACCTCAGGGATAAGGGATTGAGTAGGGAAGTGGCTCAAGACCACAACACACAACTGCCATCATGTGAAAAGACCTACACATACTACCATACTCAGTGGTCTCTTAATATGAATGTGACTGACCAAACCTTCATCATATCACTGTCTGTGTCTTGTGTCTGTCCTACCCTCTTCCACCATACCACTGTCTGCTACCACTGTCTTCTGTTTCGCCATTTGTGCCTCGTACAGTATAAGTACTATACCAAATACAAGTATCGTAGTGACCAAATCGACAAATCACACTATTACCACTACTACTACTACTACTGTATCATGAATTTCCCATTGACTTACCTACAGAACTGTCCGTCGTGTTGGTGAGGGAGTTGGTGGTGATGAGGTCGTGTCGCGAGAAGACATTGTGGCCCAGCTGACAACACTCACAGCAGCACTGGTACATGTATCCCCACCACACCACCAACACCACAACCCACACTACCACCACAAGGCCTTGGAGGTGAGGGATGAGGGTGTGTGTGTGGGGGGGGAGGGGGAGGGGTTGAGTTGAGTTGTAACAATAAACCACATGCAGAGAACACCTGGGTAGTGTTTTTCCTTTCCTCGAAGAAGATTGGAAATAATGCACTGACGCTGACAGTATTAATGACAATTATTCCTGCATCCAGATCTACAGCCATGTCAATATCTAACCAACTTTTCCCTGATCCACTGCCCACCTGTCCAACAGATTCATTGAAATCCTTTAAACAGTTTGTGAAATATCTTCTGCACAAACAAACAATAAGCACAGGTGAATACATAATTTTCAAGTTTGACGGCAGAAGTAATAACTTACCTTGTCTATGACAGGTGATGGAGAAGGTGCAAGGTTTTCGAGTCTACAGAGCCCCCAGCCGGCTTGGAGGTCTGGGTGTGGTGGCGGATACTGATGGCAGATCAATGGTGGGAGTGTGTGGCAGCGTGATGGCGTCTGGGAGTAATGGCAGTGCAGTGGCAGGACTGAGTGATGATTCAGTGGCAGGTTTAAGTGGCAGACAAAAATCACTGTGGTCAGCAAGTGGCAATTTGAAGGTATCTAGGAGTGATGGAGGTTTGAGTGGCTGTTTAATGGCAGAAATGAGTACAAGCTGTGAAGGAAAAACAGTGACAGGTGTGAGTGATGGCAATGCAACAGCAGGTGTGAATGGTGATTCAGGATTATGTGCAAGTGGCAGATTGATGAGAGACATGAGCAGCAAAGACAAAACTAATGCACCTGCAAGTAGTGACTCAGTGCTATCTGAGTGTGATGGCGGTGCTGTGGTGGTGAGGCGGGGACAGCTAGTGGCTCTGTACCCTGGCACCCTGTATCTCCCACATCAACCCATCTTCTTCCAGAGCATTGCCAACCCATTCATCTTCCGCTGCGCTGATGGAATACTGATTGATGGAAATGACAAGAGGCTGTCCAAGTTCTTGTACAAGTGAGTTTCTACAGTCTCTCACTCACACTGGATTGCAGGCTGGCAAAATATTGCAGCTACCTAATGCTTTTAAATAAAAACCTTGTACAGTAGTTTTAATATCATAGGTAACTTCTTGGTGGGAGGCCACAATGTTTAATATCTTTGTTGATGTAGCAGTCTCACTGCCTAGCAGCAGTGTTGCAGACAATTTTGTACCTCCTGTGACGTATGAAGGAGAGGGTGATAATATGTCTTGTTTCTTTAGTGACCTGTGTCCCCAGTGAAACAGGCTACTGTAATAATGATGGTTAAGTTAATACTGTTATTCACATGGCACAGAAAAAAGTCAAGTAGTGAGTGAGTGAGGTTGTTTTTGTCAGGTCATGTTGTGAGTGAGAGTAAAGAGTAAGTAATGAGGCTGCATTTGTATCAGGTCATGCTGTGGTCGTGATCGTGTTGGACCCCTGGCCACTGCCGACACCTCCTGGCTAACACCACTGCCAGTCAACCCTCTCAACATTGGACAGTACATTAACAACCAGTCTTCAGGTGGGCAGCTATTCATGGTCCATAATAATGATACTGTAATTTCATTCAGTTTTTTTCATTCATCATCCAGTCCTGTGTTGCCCCATGAGGAGTATAGGAGCCCGGGACTATGCAAGTTGGTCCTGACATTTAAGATGAGACTGACCAGCCTCACTCATCCTTGAGTGGCATTACATGAGCAATAAACCCCAACCACCCCTTAGATATAAACCTGCCAAGGCTCAATCCAATTGGAGCACCTTAATTACCCACGAAGCCACCAGGCACCATAATTTGGTCAGGTTATATGTTTACCACCCAGTGTAGTAAATGGTTTCCAGGTGTACAGGAAACCATTTGGCTTGTCACTCAGTGTAGAGTCACCTGTAGACAGAAAGAATAGGAAAGAATGAAGGAAAGAAAGACAGAAGAAGAAGGAAGGAAAGAAAGATGGAAGAGAGGAAAGGGCAGCCACTTAAGAGCAGCACATTGAGTGGGTGGATGGTCCTAATAATGATAAGTTAAGTGTAACAATACTGTGAATACATGGTCAGCACAGGTACCACTTAGTAACAAAAATATAATTTCAAAAGATTGCATATAACAAGACCTTCCTGTAGCATTTGTAACAAGAAGTTATAATACTAGTATTGTGAATACAAACTCTTCCTGTATTAATATCATTAATAAATACTCAATACTGTATTATATACGGTGCACAGGTCGGCGTAGCAATGTTGCGTACCAAGAAGTGACGTTACAGCCAGACGAAGTAAGTGTGGAGGAGAGGTGGCTACTACCCAACCTGTGGTACTCCCCCCCACCACACACACCAACACTGCGCCTGCCTCTGCGTATTGTAGCCATCGTTGCAACCACTGACATAACTGCTGGCGAGGAACTGCTGGCTGATTACTTTACTGTCATTCATTGACTCCTTCAGTCCAGTGGCATCTACTTATCGTCTATGTCTGTCTACCTATCTATGTATCATTCTACCCGTCTGTCTATCTACAGATAGGCACCTATATCTCACCTCCCTCTGCACATTGTTGCAACCTCAAATATAAATGCAGGGGAAGAATTGTTGGCTACTTTTACTGTGATTAACTCCTTCAGTCCAGTGTCATTTATTTATCTACCTGTCCATCCACAAGTTTATCTATTTAACAGCCCACCTATCTATCTATCTATCTAGATATGTAAAGCTGGGTGCCTTAATCCCACCTACCACTGATATAGCAACATCAGGGAATGAACTAGTGGGTGATTACAGTATTTGATGATCATTCACTGACAGCTTGACGACCATTACTTCCCTTCATTTTATTCATGCTACTTCCAGCTACTGACATACTCAAGGGGGAAGAAATGTTTACTGGCTATCTTGCTGTGTTTCATTTATTTTCTTGAGCTGAGGGGGAGCCTACCTGTGATGGCACTGCACACCCTAGGTAAAGGAGCTGTGGTGTTCATTCAAGAGCCAATATTCCTCATATTTCCCTCCACCTTACCATAGGAAGGTCCCATGTCCAACCCTGATGAGGTGCTGTTTACCACAAGGGGACATCAGATATCCGTCCAATTTATATACTGTAGTGTACCCGTAGGATAGCCCTGCGGAAACAGTTGCTTACCTGTGGTCAATGGGTTTGCTTGGCCAGACAATCCAGGGTTAAGCAACAACAACAACTATAGTGGCATCTGACTTAGATTTATTTTTGCTGCTATCAGTTTAATTCACACTATACCTAACCTCCAACACTGCATTGTGGTCATTGTTGCAATTATTGATGTACTAACAGGGGAGGAAATGCTAACTCATTGCCACTGAAGATTCAAACTTTCATTAACACAGGCATTTGTTATTGTAAGGCAGGGCTGTACCCCCATATAACATCCTTTTTCACACAACTGGTCACCATCATCATCATCCGGATTGCCTTCCCCATCTCAAGATGGCAAGAGGTAGAAACCAGAGCCAAAAAAAAATTTACAGAATGATACTCACCAAAGAGTGCCCAGTTGAATGGGCCACCCTCCCATTCACTCAGCACCCAAGCTCCTGGAATCCTGGTACTGTACTGCAAATTATGGAAAAACTGTAGTGTACCACTGAAATACTAGAGGAAACAGATGCAGGGGGACCCCTTGCTGTTATTCATTAATGTATGCACTCTGGTGACAAATTTGTTCTGTAATTGTATTTTTGCTGGTGCCAGATTAAAATTATACTGCCTACAATGCAATGCATTTGTCCTAAATTGAATACAGTTGTCTGGATGTAACAGAGAAAAAAGTATTCTTCTCCACTACAATGATGTATATTTTTATTCTTAGTGCCAGATGATTATCCCACTATCTGGTTCAGATCCTAACAGACATTACCATAAGATTTACAATTCAGTTAACTCATCCACCATAAGGGCTCATCCTTAACATACACAAATAACAATAATGTAATGTTTTACAGAATTCCCACATTTAGGTTGGCAGTGGTACAGCAGTTTTCTATGGACTGGAAGCTGAACTAACTGCCTAAACCAGCTAATAGCCTTCCAACAGCTGCTGGATACATACATACAAACATTACATATTATGCACACATACATACACAGACGGGAAAATACAAACTTAATTCCTGTATGCAACAACTAGGCATATACAGTATACATAAAAATGATGCCAGGCTTGCTGCTATGAAATCCCCCTTACTGAGGCTGACTGGACTGGGAGCTAGACCAAGTGCAAAACTGCTGGTTATTTCCTTCAAGTGCAAAACCAGCTGATGGATTTTGTTAAGGGAAAACATAAATTCACTCCTAAGCTGACTAAACCTGTCTGGTGTTGCCATTAATAAAACATAAAGGATTTTGTTAATAATGTATCAGTACTTACCTCTCCACTACTGTGGTAAATTCTTAAGAGTTGTAGACAAATGTTATTGTTCATCAGTCTTATACCGGAGATTTTTGTCCATTTGCTGCCTGTTTCCTGTGGCTCTGCACTTCATCATGACTATGTTCTTGTCTTAATCTCTTGTTACAGCTCTGCACTCAAGATGAAGCCTAGCTAAAGTAGACAACGTGTAGTACGAATCTGACATAATATCAGTGTCATGTGTTATATATTACGCTTAACAGTAGATCACAATATTCAGTGGTAATCTACGTTTCTAATGTTATCCATACAATAAATACAATTTTTACATTGTTATGTTACACTTCTACACTAGCCTGGCCTGAGGTTTCTACACCTAAACTAGAGTATGGGATTCTAGGCCTACCATGTCCCCTTTCACCTCAGATGCACTCCAAAATAATCTTTTCATCACTCTGTTTACACCCATTCTCTCCACATGCCCATACCATCCAAGCACACACTCTTCAACTCTTGTGTCCAGACTTTTTCACTCTGCATTGTTCATGAATTTAATCAGTCGTTATCCTATCCATATTCTGCACTCCATACACATTCCTCAACAAGCCATTATTTAGGTTATCACCAATTTTTCACTGGTTGAAAGCTGTTGTTTTGATGCTAGGCAGGCTTGTTGCACTCCACCACCCTCCCTGCAGGCAATAGGGAAGTAGCCAATGAACATTTCTATAACCAGGCAACTGAGCCACCTGGTCATTATGCCACCACACAAAGGTATCTCCTATCACCGTGCTGAAAAACAATCCCATCCATCACAGGTTTAAAAATGAAACAGTCTTTTGGTAAACCAACTTTAAACAAGGAACATCTGTACATATAAAAATACATTTACAGAGAACTTTACGAACAAGCATTCGTACTTAATGAGCGTCGAATTTGAGGTGGTGTAGGTTTCATAGCGCCTCTTTCTTGGCAATTCATACTGCATAATTATACCCTTACATTCTCTTACATGTTACTTATATCCCTCTAACATTAACACAGGTTGCATTAGTTGTATCGTATAATATCATTTATCAAGGCGCCAACGTGCTTGCATGCACCTCTCCTCACTGCTCGATTTCTGGCAGCCTTCCTTTTCAGTCTCTTATCCCTGAGGTCACCCTGTACGACCTTGTCCCAATAATGTACAAAAGATACTGGGGTGTAATGCACAAAATAAATTGCCAAGAAAGAGTTGCTACAAAATCTGAAAAGCCACCCACATTTCAACCCCAAGTCTGCCAAACAACAGGGAAACTGCCTAACTAGTCAAAGTTATAAAGACAGTCATCACTTAAGTCAGTGATTTGTACCAACATACTGTATCACTGCTTATTTTCCACACAAACTGGTGCTATAAACCTGCAGACATCAGTGCAGGCAACTTAGGTGTCCATCCATGCTTTGTGGGTTGGTAGGTTGGTGAAATGAGTACCTAGGATAAGACCTAGGGAAAATAACATTAATAATATGGATGATGCAGTGGCTTTGTATTCCAGGACAGTGAGTGAATAACCTCCCACAGGATCAAAGGCCTAAGTTATGACTAAGCACCTCATGGCATGTGCCCACCTTTACCTTTTGTATGGACAAGGCTGTGATATATAAGCATACACCCCTGACTTACAATGAGACTGCCTGTATAGAGATAAGTCAAAGGACACTATGCTGTACATACACAAACTACTATACTTCTATTTACCTACAAGATACATGGAAAAAGGGCAGAGTATGAAAAAATAAATATAAAAATAACAGTTTCTACCTTACAGTGTGAAAGGTAACCAAACTACAGGATGATTACAATGCACGATTCTCATCCTAAGTGGTTCTCTTAACGAATGGTGAAAGCAATGATGTCATTAATCTGGTAGGCCTTCAGTGTAATAACATTGTTCTTGTTCTTTTTGTTGTGGCCCCAAGCTCTTCTTGATTCAACCCACTGACCTATAGGAAACCAGTCACTTCAACTGGGCACTCCCAGAAATCTGCAATGTTAACGGACTGTCTATGCTGTGCTAGTGAGGTGCTGTAGTGTGAGGGACTAGAGAGGAGTGCCTTCATGTAGTGGCACCAACAGCCCCAGACGATGAAGCTGTCTGGATCTGGATATACAGAAGTGTGCTGTGGTGTGGGGGACTAGAAAGGAGTGCCTTCATGTAATGGCACCAACATACCCAGACAGTGGAGCTGTCGGGATATACAAAAGTGAGTTGTGGTGTGGGGGCTGTATCACACTAGGTTCCTCTTACCTTACACACTGGGGAATGACTTTAGTTTTACTCTGGCTAACCCCACACAATTTCAATCACTGCTGGGAAGTCTCCTGACATCCGATGGTTAACAATGAAGAAAGCAATGATGTCTGGTCATTTCATACCTCTCTCCAGTCATTACAACTGTGTGTGTGTGTGTGTGTGCACACGTGTGTGTACGTGTATTTTAGATTACTGTAAATGCTTCTATTCACACATCATGTATATATCTTGTAGGTCCACACAAACTTATACATATATTTTGGGCATACACTGTCCAATATGTATGTGCTTCACTTCTATGCATACATGATTCTATTCAAACACCATGTACATATATTAAGTACACACAGTCCTGTGCACATTTTCTGGACACATACTGTCCTACGCACACATCAGACATTCTCTAGGTGTACATCAACCCCTGTGCACATCATACACTGTCCAACGTGCACATATCATCATCACCTAATCCTGTGTTGTCCCATGAAGAGTGTGGGAGCCCAGGGCTAGGCAAGTTGGTCCTGACATTTAAGATGAGAGATCTAAGTGTACAAAATCCTGTACACATTTTCTAGACATACACACATCCCCTATGGGTACTTCATATATGCATACACTGTCCAATACACACACACATCTAGGCAGACACAGTCCTATATACACTTTCTTGGCTTACACTCTGTGCACATCTCAAGATTCATATCATCCAGTGTTACTGTTACTGTGGCCCATCTCAAAATCAGCCTGGCAAAACTGATAATGGTGAAAGTCTATAGATGATGCAGGAAAAAATCTGCCTTTATTGCACTAAAATTTGCCTACTTTGTTTTATTTATTTATTTATTTTTTTTTTTGTGTGTGTGTGCATGTGTGTGTGTGTGGGGTTCATTACCATGAAATGCATACACAATGATGAAAAAGATACAGATGTTGTCTCATCCGCATGTTGTGTTAATGCTTATGGCATGTCTGTACTCTTGAACTCTTCACTACGGTAGACTTCGTGCCTTATTCCTTTTATCTTAGACAAGTTAATCAGCTCAGGAGACACTTCTCACAATGAAAGGGTTAACAAAGGTACATCTAATCACTCCAGTCTAAAATGCCTCCACTAAGCTTACTGAAATAATTTAAATGCAGAATTAAAAACATCACATTTTCAAAGTTACAGTGTCAGTAAATTTAACTGATTATGAAATTTTGAACTATTTTTTGTACACCAGCCACAGGGTCAGGGGGGAAAAATAAACACTGTAAATTAAAAAATCATGGAGCGAGTTTTACTGGCTCAAGAACTATCACAACTTCATCATCATTTTCATAACTTCAATATTGCTTAATCCTAAAGCTGCATCCACACACAATACTAGCTGGCACAGGCAGTAACTCTGCATCACTGTATCCCACAGAAGTTCCCGCCTGCAGTCCCCCACGTCCAGCAGGACCACACTCGTTTGGTTTACAGTGACGCAAACTCCCACCTATATATGCCCTCACCAGCCAACATGTGGTGCAGACAGTCCAACTGTTTTTTCTCGTTATTTTTGTTTCAGCACTTGTACAGCTTTCTCAAATGGTAGTAACATTTGAATCTGGACTAGGAGGTTATATTTCAACAATGTCTGGGATCACAAACTCATCAGGAAACTCTCACCAACGGACTAGGGTACTGGTATGTGTCCCTCCTCACAAACAACTGTATTTGCATCTTTACTGTCTCTTGTTTACACCATTTGCATCGGTGACTGTAACTTTAACTTTATATCTCTACAATACTTCATACAAGTCTAGCAAGCTTATCTCTGTCCAGAGTATTATACTTGCCAAATGTCCTTCCCTTGTACATAACTGGATCTGCAATAATACAGACTGCCTCTTGTTTTCACCATCTGCTGTATAGCCAGTACAGGGTATTCTCTCTCCCTGTACCCACTCCAAACAACAAACTACTATTATATCTTGCCGTAGTAATTCTGTAAGTTCCACCTCTGTCTGAATTACTCTACCTGCCGTACATGTCCCATCCTTGCAAACTGTTGTCTCTCCGATGATTGGCAACCATTAACCCTCTCTTCCTATACCTGCTTCAAACAACAAACTACTGAGCTTAACTCTGATAGTAGTACTTTCCATATGATCCTCATTCCTGCTGGCTATATTTTTAATAACCTGTTTCCTGAGTTGTGTGATTGTAAATGTAATAGCAAATACGGTCATTCTTGTTGGCTATTTCTCACCAATGTTTAAACCTGCCATGCTAACAGATTCTGTACAGTATGTGTCCCATCCACACAATCGTATTTTCTACCACGATGACTTGCTCATTTTTACCAGCATTAGTATCTACGATCATAAACTCTCTCTCCCTATGACAAATACCTCAAATTTTCTCCCTAAAGTAATTACTGTACTACCACATTACAAACGACAGACAACTGAGCTTATCTCTGACTGAAGTAACTTCCACATGTGCCCCACCCCTGCTGACCATATTTGTGGCCTGCCTGCTGCATTGGGTAGTCCCAGCACCAGCCGTCTAAGGCGCCATACAGTAGTGTGTATTCTGGATGGTCAACTGTGTTTTCTTGAGTACCTCTCACCAACATTTGAACCTGCAACCATAGTAATTGTCTCATGTGTCCCATCCTCACAAAAATGAATGTCGTATGTGTAGGTGTTCTGTCTTCAAGGACACAATTGCCGTATGTATCCCATGCTCACAAACACAACTGCTGTCTGTATCCCATGATTACAAACACAATTCCTGTCTATACCATCCTCACACGCACAACTGCTGGGTGTCCCATCCTCACAGATACAAGAGCTGTGTGTCCCATCCTCACAAAAACTGCCACCTGTAACCATAATATTCTCTCTGATTTTAACTACAGTATCTGAATTTGTCACCCTTAACTATCCCTAAAACAAGTATGAGTGAGCTTATCTCTGGCCGTAATAATTCCCGTACGTTCCCCATCCTTGCTGCCCATATCCGTAGCCAGCCTGCTGTGTCGGGTAGCCCCAGCCCTGATAGTGTGAGGCTCCGTACTGAGGATAGCCTTGGTTATAGCTGCCGTAGCCTGACTGCTGGTAGCCCTGGTAGCCTGGAACCATGGACTGGCCTGGAGGGGCTGACGTCGGAGGTGTGGAGGAGGGGGGATTGCCTGATGGGTTTATGGGAGCACTGCCGTTGACTGGACTGGGGCTGCCTTTTTCCTGACTGCGTTTGTCTCGACGCGATTCTATCCTGTAAATATCCACATCAAAATATATTACAGGTCTTCATTCCTCATCCACGCCTGTAATGCCTCAACAGGAGCACTGGAGCCCAGGGCTATCTACTGTCCTGACATTTAGGGTAAGGTTCACCCACCCTTGAATAACATTATGCCAACAATCAACTCTAAACACCCCTACAATAAAAACCCCAACAAGCCCAGTCCACTTTGAATGCCTTAACCCACTAAACCACCAAGCAACATTTGCTTATATAGCTACCACCCAACAAACTTAATGGTTTCATGATTTACAGAAATCAGATGAACCATTACAAAATATACAACTAGTAAATAATGTAGCTACCCTTTATTCCACATTATAGTCCAACTCAGACTGCTTATGTCTTCAGGTGGTTTCTGAAGGGTGGACGTCTGTTTGTGGTACTCAACAAATGCAATCTGGCAGAAGGTTTTCAATGGTTCTGTGTCTTTCTGATGAGTAGTGTTGGGCAGAGGAGGAGTGATGTTATTGCGGCATTGTGTAGCACTGGGTGGAGGAGGAGGGTGTTACTGAGGCATTTTGTGTAGTGTTGCATGGAGGAAGAGGATGTTACATACATACATACATCATCTTACTGATGCATTCTGTGTAGTGCTGGGCTGAGGAGGAGGGGTGTTACTGAGGCATTTTGTGTAGTGCTGTTAGATGCTGGGAGGAGTCACTGAAGAAATATGTAATCACAATAAAGGATAAAGGTTATGTAATACTCACACTGCTATGCCTCCTGCTACAGCCTCTCCCTGTTTGCCAACCCCTGTGCTGGTTGCGTTGACGTCTGTCTCACCGCTGGACACACCCGAGTCCATTTGTCGCACCTCCATTTGTATGCGACGCAGGATACGCAAACCATCGCTCATACTGTTAAATATATTATCAGTATCTATTTATATAATCTATCATCTATCTACATCTAGATGTCTATCTATCGCACCTTCATCTGATACAACAAAAAACTGCATGAAGCCTCACTCATGCAGCCAAACACCATCAATCATTTGTGGGCAGGTCCCTGACTGGAAGTGGAACAGGAGTTGGCAAACACAAGCCTGGTGCCTGGTTTGCCCATGTTGAGAACACAGAGAATGATAGACTTACTTGAAAAGAGTATGTGAGTAAGGTGAAGGGTGAGGGAGGAGGGGGAGACTGAAGATGAAGTATGTGAATGAAGGTATGTTAATGTGTCTTTGGGAGGGCAAGCTGATGGTGGGGTACAGGGTGATATGTTGGTGATATGTTTGTGGCCACCCTTCTGAGGTTAAGGCAGCTGGATATGGACAGATTGGCAGAAGATGGGGAGACTACTGTAATGTGTCAAATCCTTAGCTAACAACCAACCTGTTTCGTTCATATCCACACTCTGACAAGAAGTGGAAAAGCCTGTGAGCAAAGACCAGCCTGGTGCCAGGCTGGTGAGAAGCATCCTCCACGGCAGCTTTGAGTGTGTCCGCTGCGTCCTTCACACGTGGTGGCCGGCAAGACAACGCCTGGTCCACCAGCGCCAATACCACAGTGCTGTTCTCCTGGTGGTGGCAAGTAATGGTGTTTGAAAGTGCACCAAGACACTTTAAGGTGCATCTAATATGGTGCTGAAGCTGACTTTGCTGCCCAGTTTAAAACAAATATTATGAAAATATTTTTGCATCACCAGCATTTTTGGCTCTACGCAGCTAGTGGGTTTGACAAGTTTACCTGATAGCAATATTCCACCCTGCTTGCTCAGTTCCGTGCCAGCTTCCTATATACACCCTCTCCTTCCTCACCAAGATCTACTCCACACTAAAAGCACAAAGTTACAGCACATCTCTCATTTTCAGTTGCCCATTCTGATGCCCTCTCTCAAACTATGGAGAAAAAAAAAAAACTTATTGAGGCTTTGTTTGCTTGCTACACAGCTGATCAGCCACCTTCCTTCAAGAACCGGTACCAACTGGATGTAACGGTAGTGATATTTCAAGACAAAGCTCTGACTTGCATTTTTACATTTACTCTCCATCATTTTTTGCTTTTCAGTTCATATCAATCATAGACGGACTGCCTATTCAAGTTCCACTGTTACCTATAAAGTTTCTGCCAGTTTCTCAAAATTTACCCAAAATTCACAGTATCAGCTGCATGGGAAAAACTGCAATAGTTTGAAACACCACTGATATGGCACACAGGCTACAAGACTGGACCATAAGAGCCATAGGACTCACCTTATCAAACTCATGTGCATCTTTCAGGATCTCCAGACCTTCCTCAGTGGCATCACAGAACTGTAACACAAACGACTTGATTAGTACAGACAGATAAGCCGCCGCCGCCATCATTATCCTTGTCATCGTCGTCGTCATCATCATCATCCTAACTATACCTGGTCTGTTTCCATCTGACACAACTGGGCCACTCCAACAACTTTAATATTGTCATGGTTGTATAAAACCTGATGGCTTACTTAGTTGGTGGGATTACTACAGTAAAAATCATTGCCAAATACACCTCTCCCCTACTATTCGACAGGGATGCATTCCATAAAAACTGGTTGAAAAACAAACCGATTTTTCCCATAAGATTGTTAGGAAATTGGGGGGTTAGGTTCCTGACCACTTTCGTCATTCAAAAAATATTCAATAAAGATGGAAAAAATACCGGTAAATATGAACGACAGTGACACAGGGATCTGAGCTGTTTTCATAGACCTATGTTCTCATGGAAAATTATTTTCGGAGAACATACATTTTGGATGATTCACATTTGATTTTCTATCAAAAAAATATTGGAGAACAAATGAAATATACCTACTTAACGATATTACAGAAAGCCGTCTGAACGCCTTCTATAGTGTGTTTATTGCCGATCCCGCCAACTGGACATGACGTCACCATACCAAACTCAAATGTATTCAATTTAAAACCATAAATAGCAGTGGAAGCCTAATTGGAATCGCTGAAACCTAACAGGGATACGACATGCATTACAGAAAACTGGCACCAAAACAGCATCGTCCGTTATGAGTGTTCGTTAATCACTGGCGCAATTGTCATCCGACCATGCGATGGCAAAACACTCACTCAGGTTGGTGAGCTCATGACTGTGCTTGACAGGGGTAATAGTAGGGGTCTTGGGTGGAGCCATGGTGGTGCTGTAATATTCCACGAGGCCAAAAAGAAATGCATACGAATGAAGAGGCAACCGATCAGTGGGGCAGAGCGCAGGAGGCTGGGCAGCTCAGCCAGTCTGCCTGGCGGTGCGCAGTTTGAACTGTCGAAATAGCGGGGATAACCACGAACAACAACAACGGGTATAGATTTATATACGTCGAAACAACAAACTGTTGAATAACGAGGGCTTGGTGTACATACAGTAGTAAGTAGACATACCCTGCAAGGAGAGAGACTTCAAATGCTTCATACAAATAGAATAAACTTGCAATTCTAGGCCAAGCTAAAGTCTATCTTTCTATCTATTGCCAAATGACATGATCCCTTATGAGGTGGCTGTTTGTCTCTGAGTTAGCTTTTTACGGGGAAGGGCACTAACCCTCCGCCAACCCACCTGCTGACGCGAAGAAACTAAAGTGACGAGAATTAAAGTGATTATCAGACAAAAACCCAGCATACTTCATATGAAGACAGGTAAGTGTCAAGTTTTGGCCAAGTTAAAGTAAAACATGTACTATATTACAGAGCTACTCGCCACTGAGAAAAACCTTAATATACTGTACTTCATGTAAAAAAAGATCAAACTTAGGCCAAGTTATAATGAAAACATTACAACAAAAAAAGATGCTCACCATTGAGAGAAACCTTGCATACTTCATTGAGATGTGTGAGTGTGCGGGTTTGTCATGTCTGTTACGACAAACCTCTATACACTTGGCAAATATGTTGGCAGCCTCCTCCAGCCTGCTCCGCCGCCGCTCCACACCCGCTGCCTGAACCCACGCCTCCAGACCACCAGCCACTCGCTCTTGCACACCCTTCAAGATCTCTAAGGCTTTGTCACTGTTGCCTGCATGGGGAAAAGTCATCACAGTCATCACCATCATCCCAATCTCCTTAGCAGAGGATGAAGTAGGGTCCAGAAAGCAAAAAGGAGAAAATACAGTACCCTTCATGATCTCAAGTGCTTTGACACTTGCCTGTGCATGGAGAAATAAATATTAATAGCTTCAATCCAAGGCTCAGCAGGATATGAACCCAGTGGACCACAAGCAACCAACCACTTCCACTGACACTCACAGAGATCTTTTGCTAAGGCTTGAAATGAAGGAGTGTGTGTGTTGTGCTTGTGATGTGCAGATGTGTTATGACAGTGAGGAGCATGAGGTGAGTATGAGCACAGTGAGTTATTTGTGCTGGTAATGAAGCAAGGTAAGGCGGTAACACTGTATTTACCCCAGGTGCACTTTTCTCTCTGGACAGGATAATGCACAGAAATAAAGACAAATAATGACAACACATGTCCTAAAATATAATCTGACTAAGATCTCTAAAAACCAGTCAATATAAAAAGGTGAAGGGTCCAGGTCCCTACTTCTGCCCTTTTCAGTTACCAATTACCATTTAAGTTACATAAGGAACAGCTATAAACACTGCACTGTCTCATGTTTTTCCAATAAGCTCATTACTGGAGACCTTACCCTTCTCCTCCTCAAATGCAGCCCACGTGAGGTGTGGCCGATGCTTGTCACGCAGGTGTATAAGACAAGCACGCAGGTACACGCCTCGGATTGCCTCCTCCTCTGCATTACTCTCCTCGAGGTAACGGATGTACTGCAACATAGAATTAAATAACCATTGAAACTATCCTTTTTCACGGCAACAATTTCTTATACTGTACGGTGCTCTCCTTAATGTTGTGGATGAACCAAAAATAAAATGCTCACTGAACCAATCCCTTTCAAAGGCAGATATTTCTTATACTCTCATTAAGAAGACAAACATACTGAAAAAAGAAAAAAATGAAAAAATCCTTTTGCATTTCTAGGATTTCTCATACAGTAATCTCCTCAACATTAGAGAGAACTGAAAATAAAATACCCAATGAACAATCTCTTTCTCCGGAAGGATTTATTTACTTCCCACTGAGAAACTAGAGTAAGTGTCCCTCAGTTACAACAGCAGGATATGCTGAGAGAAGGGACAAGTTAGACTGGCTAAGGAAGGCCATAGATGTTTATGTAGCGCAGTGGTTCCCAAACCCACGGTTGCGACCCAGACAGGGGTCGCAAGGATGCTCCTCATTGTCACAAGTTGGTTGGGGGGGGAGGGGGGGACAAATGAATAGAATAGAACTCAGACATGCAAGGCCAAAATCAAACTATGGTTGACATTATGAAAAAATTGCCTCATTCAAGACAAAACTTGCACTTTTGAGAGAGAGATTAGCCAGGGGAAAAACAGCTGCTTTTCCGGAACTGAATGCAGTGCTGGAAGATTCATCAGAAACAGTCCATACTGACGCTGAAGTGGCATTTCAAGACCATTTGAAGAAGCTTCAGGAGGAAATGGACAGATATTTGCCAGAAAATGAAGCCTATGTCAACATAGCTGGGTCAGGATTGTGTTTGGTGTGAATGTCAGTGACAGTGGACAAGATATCCCTGGTTTTAAAAAAGAACTTATACAGCACATCTCCAGGCAAATCCAGTGCAGAAGCAATGTTTTTAAGGTCTCTCATACTCTGAATTCTGGAATAAACTCCAGGATAACCTAATGTGACCCGTGAGGCTGAAAGGGTTCTTCTATATCCAACCATATACCTCTGTGAGGAAAGCTTTTCAGCTCTTGTGACGATCAGGACTAAAGCAAGGAACCGTCTGGATCCCCAGCATGATTTGCGCTGTGCTCTATCTATCAACATAAGCAGAATATGGACGTACTCGCCCATAAAGTGAAGGAACATCACAGTAGTCACTAAATGTTTTCTTCATTTTCGAATTCTGCAATGAAGTCCATTTGAAGAAAGAAATGATTAAATTCCTGTATTTGTGTGCTCATACAAAAGCATCATCATGGTAACCACAATTTTTGTTTACTACATTTATCAGCAAAAAATCAAGTCAGAAGTGCTCACTCATGAAGCAGTGTCAAAGCTGCCAGTCAAAGGTTTGTTTTTCTTTGCTTGCCTAATTTTTTAATAAATAACCTTTACATGAAGTTGTGCTTTTCCTTATCTTCAATCAACATAAGAAATGTTGAAATTTATTGAAACATGGAAAAGCCTACTCTGCTAGCATGGTCAACAGTCTCCAAATTAAGTACAGTAATCCCGCATATTTCGCGGTAGTTACGTTCTTGTAACCCCCGCGAAAATTCAATTCCGCGAATACTCTATTAACAATTGAAAACTTGCACTTATGTCCACCATGCTGCCCATCACACAGTCCATGTCCATACTGATTGCGAGACAATTCGCCGTCAGACAATTCCCCGTCAAAACATGGACGATTCCCCTTCAGAACAATTCGCACCCTGGACGACTCCCCGCCATTCTATAAATATACTAATCAATACTTTTATCAATATACTTATTATTAATTAATCAATACTTTAATAACTATATTTCAGGGGGAGCCAGCAAAGTCTATGTTCAGTAGCGTAGGTTCTGGATATTATTTATTAGTTGCACCTTTAGTCAATAATTAACTTGTTTCTTCCTCGCTGTAGTCGCCTTTGAATTATATTCTAGCGTCACCCATAGCTATCTTCATTAATGAAGGCGAATTGTTTTGTGTTTCTTGTGACTGCGAATTGTCCCGAAACCCATACTCATCCCGAAATACCTTCTTACAAGATTGAAAGCACATACTCCATTATGAAGGAAAAACGTAAACACCGTACTGTAATACACAATTATCTACACATTTATTAACAAAACAGTACAAAATAAAAAGATGCATTAACTGGTGATAGCAAACACTCCCACGGTCGTTTCTTAGCTTGTCCAGTAACACAATTTTCTCTGCTAAGGTCATAACTTGATCGTTTTGTCACTTTGGAGTTCTTACTAATTGTATTATTAGCCTTTGGTGAGGCTGGCTTACGTCCTGGGGCCATGTGGAAAGCAAGTGGGAGGCAAGAGGCTCATATCATAGTGTGGTTACAACCACAACAGCCACTTAAGGCAGTCAGGCGTGGACTGAGGACTGCGGGGCAGAGAGCAGTGTTGCCATATCCAAACAACGAAATTATGCTAGGGCAATGAAAAAATTATGCTAGATTGAGCATATTTGTTCCAAGTAAAAAATGAATTATGCTAACTTGAAGCTAAATGATAAAATTCTATACATATTCGTGCAACATATTAATTATGTATTGTTTACTATGAAAATATTAAAATGAACCTACATACAGTAAGAGGATAAATATCGGTATCTACCCATACTGCTTTTTCCCACGAAACTTACGTTTTTCTGATGGATTTTGATGTGATTCGTTCGATTTTGAGCATCATTTCCGTCGGAAATAACCAGATTTTGAGATATGACCCCCCCCCATCCCCTTGAAATAATGAGGGATCTTTGGGGAATCGGGGGTTATAGGGAGGGGGGGAAACACAGAAAATGGTCATTTCCGACTGAAATGAAGCTGAAAATCGAATGAATCATACCAAAACCCATCGGAAAAACCTAGGTTTCATGGGTAAAGTACAAAGCTCAAACTTATCCTAACCTAACCGAACCAAACCGAACCTAACCTAACCTAATCCAACCTAACCTAACCTAATCCAACCCAACCAAGCCCAAACTGAAAGTAACCAACTATTCAAACATCTTACCTTATTCGTCTCTCTCTCTCTCTCTCTGATTTGTAGCTTTTATAAAATTATTCTAAAAATATTCCATTCCATTCTAAATTATGCTAGAATGATTCTAAAACTTCTAATATGCTAAAAAATATTCCAGACTCGAAAATTTGATCAAAATTATGCTAAAAGAATAAAATTATGCTAGATATGGTAACAGTGGCAGAGGGGCCGCGGGAAAGGGACAGAGGGTGGCGTGAGTTTACCGCGCTACAATTGGAAGCTGCGGGAATTTCAATTTTTTTTTTTTTTTATGTATATTCAAGGATATTTTTGTTGAACTTATTAATGCTAAGAAAATCCGCGAGAGGGCAAAACCGTAGACAAAAAATCCGCAAAAAATGCGGGATTACTGTAGTAATATTAATTGCAACCCTGGGCTCATTAGAACATGAGCTTGGTTGATGGCAGGCTGAAGCTGCCCTCCTGAATCTCACCATCCTCACTGCAGGGGATAGGAAAGGAGCTGGGGAACTCTTGCATCTCACAATCCTCTCTTTTGAGGATGGGAAGGGAACCTAGAGACATGTGCATACCTGCACAGCAAAGTCACTCCATTATGTTGTACCCAAAGCATGAAAGCATCCCCACCAGCATCTCTAAATGTAAACTTAAATGTACACACCAGAACCAAAGGATGCATTGTATCCCTATCACCTCTGCAAGACAAATATGTAACACAAGTAATGGCCTTGACACTCACTCTCATCCAGAACTCCTCATAGAAGGCACAGGCAATGAGACAACGCTCAAACAGGACCCTGATCCTGGCCGCATCCCCTTGCTTGATCTCAAAGTCAAGGTAGTTCCTCCAAGCCTGTAGCTGACTCTTCTCAAGGGGCTTCACGTGGAAATAGGGTCGTTTGATGGCGTCTTCGTAGTTCCAGAGGGCCTTAACTGCCGCCACATTTGCGTCGTGGATCTTCTGCCTGGCCGCGATGATACTCTTCTGCAGTGCTTTTGTTTCCTCATCCTGTGGGGTACAGACAAGGCCCGGGAGTGAGAAAGGACATCCTGCGGACACTCTTTCATCCGGTATGCTGTTCAAAAAGTTTCCACAATGGATCAGTGCATCAAAGGGTTGTTGTTGAGATAATATACAGGACAAAAAATATTCAGAAGGGCTCTTAAGTCAAAAAACGGAGTGTTGGAGATAGACCGAGACTTTGGTTGCGTCTTTGTGAGGTGCGTTACCGGGCTCGAACGAAGCAACGTCAAGGCTGTGTGTGGTTCTGTTAAGGTCACTATACCTGCAATATAGGAAATCATCATAACAAAAGGTGTCGCTGGGAACACGACACACATATATCTCAACTTTAAATCACAATCATCATCATCATCATCATTATCAACCAGACAGACAGTCCCCGATGTAAGCCATAGATCTGTTTTTCTAAATCTTACAAGTTACAAGCACATCCCATTATTTTTTCAAAGTCAGGGATGATTCAATATTGATAATAATACCAAATAATAATAATAATAATACCAGTAATAATAATAATAATAATAATAGTAATAATAATAAAATGTAAGTCATTGATATAAAAAATTAAAAAATCATTTTGGACCATTCTTCTGTATCTCAGCATGAAGTTATGATCAAAAATTGTATATATACAGTACATAAAACTTATACCGAGGACTTACTGTTCCTATGACGAAAAAAATGATAAAAACGAAAGATTATATTAGTGCATTATAACACAATATCATTACACACTGCATTTAACAACTCTATATTCATCATCACTATCAACATTCATCATGACATTTATTATAAAAGTACAATATTCATCATCACTACTCAATGTTCATCACCACTATCAGCATTCACTACCACCCTCACCCAACTTCCCACCACTGGTGTTGATGGGATGGTTATAACATTGACGCAAAAGGAAAATACTAAAACAGACAAACTATCAACAGAGTGCCCAATGAAAACAGCCACACATTCAGTCATCCAAGCCTTTAAAAATATAGGCGTCATCTCCAAGACCAAGGCACCATAAACACCATCTACACCACCGCATTTAACACTGTATTCTCGGAGCAGTATTCTGGTGTGGTTAGGAAGCTTGCTAACACCTCCTCCTAGGTGTTTCTTTATTACACCTAACTATTTCCTAAGTGATTTATTTTCTTTATTACCTTACAGTCCTCTTCTGTGTTACATAAATCCTTCCAATACCACCAAACTCTGCATAAATGACGTACAAAAAATTAACCAGCCACATCTAAAATCGCTAAGGAGAAGGTGTTGAGATTCCTTCACCGACAAGAACATGAACCTTGAAGGCTTTGGAGATGAGTCAACACCTTTTCCTAAGCACTGTATTCTGCATATTTCACTTCAAAATCCTCTTGTATGTTACTGATACAAACTACATTATCATTCACATTACAGAAGTGCCATACAAGAGAATGTTAAGGTATAATAGGTAAAATAACTAAGGAAAAGGGATTACAGAGTCCTACGCCACCTAAAATACAGACATTAATACTACAGTAAAATAAAATCAGTAGGCTGATATAAAGATGTACCAAGCACACATCCTCATCCTCCTCAATTCCATGATACACCCAAGTACTTTTCACTGATCTCAAATTTAACTGGAATTCTGGCAATGTTTGGGGCTGGATGTTACAGTTTGTGATGTTTAACCTGTTGTGTAGAATTACTCTCCCATGGGTACTGCCATTGAAGTGTTGGGCAACGATCAGTGAATTTTTAAAATTTAAAAACACAATCCTTGTACTGAACTTCAAGACTATTTATATAAGACAATAATGCAGATAGGAGGAAAATGTAGCTTACTTGTGAAAGATTGAGTAGTCCAGTAAACTGATATGAAATAAGTGAAAACCAAATCTGTAATATTACTTTCTGGAACTTTATTCTTTTGCAATCTTAACAAGGCAAAGTGCCAAAGTTAAGTAACTGGTGAATATGAAGCATGTCAATTTAAAAACGACATGTAGCACAAAAATAATGCTTGAAGCTCATTACATGTTGTATGCACAAGAACACCGCCTTGCTGGCCTGACAGAGGCCCAAGTGTTAAAGTGCCACTGCAATGATGCAAATTGCAACAGTTTGGTGAGAAGTGCATTGATACAGAAACAGAAGTTACTTGTCTGTGTGGGCAACTTCCTGTGAAGTGTACATGACAGGTGGACTTTGGCTAATCAACCTCAATGTTAACTAAATACTTCCTGAGCAAGCAGTATAACCAGCAGTTAAATTCAGTATGAAGTGGCTAACTCTTTCAGTACAATGACATCTTTGTACATCAGTCTTGCTACCATCAGATAATTTTATTCTGTTTCAGAAAACACCATGTACGAGCGGTACCGGCAGATGTAGCAGTAGTAGCTTCAGGCTCATCATCACTTAATCCTGTGTTACCCCATGAGAGGCATAGCAGCCCGAGGCTAGGCAAGTTGGTCCTGACATTTAAGATGAGACTGACCAACCTCAATCATCCCTAGATGGTATTACATGAGCGATAAACCCCAACCACCCCTTGGATATAAACCTACAAAGGCTCAATCCAATTGGAGCACCTTCATTACCCACTAGACCACTAGGCGCCATAATTAGGTTATATGATTATCACCCAGTGTAGTAAATGGTTTCCTGATGTACACAAAACCATTTGGCTTGTCACTCAGTGTACAGTAGAGTCACCCGTAGACAGAAGGAAGAGGAAAGAAAGACAGAAGAGGAAGGAAAGAAAGATGGAAGGAAGAAAGGGCAGTCCCCGAGAGCACTACATCGAGTAAGTGGATATTCAGTGTACTGCAGACTAAAGATCTCGTTTTCCAGCAGTCCACCATCCTCCTTTTGAGGGACAGGGAAGGAGGGGGACGAGGGACATTTGTATAACTGGGCAATATTGGTACCACTGCATGAAGGCATCCCTCACCAATACCCACAGTGATGTGGAGACCAAAGTAGCCTCCAACAAGAAGCGGTGTCAAGGCACAGCAAACCCATCCCCGGCAGTCATTTTAGTGCTGACATATAAACACACCAGGATATCTAGTGGGTGAAATTTTAGGTCCGACCCACCTACCACAAACTGGGGGTGATCCCCCTGACGTAAAGAGGCATGTTATAGGATCCAGATTTGAAAGATGCACCATTAGGATTTGGTTTCATGTCAATATGACGAATTTGAAAGAAGTTATAACAAATATACTGTATATATATATATATATATATATATATATACCTGTCCCCCCCCCCCACATTTTTTTCCCTACAGCCTAGGCCTTGACCCAATTTGGTCCAAAATTTAATCAGGTGATCAGAAAGTTATAGGCCGTCATCCTTGTAATTTCAGTCAAAATTACACTGGTAGTTTTTGCATTAAGCTGTTACAAACAAACAGACAAACCGTGTAAAAATAATTCCCATCCCCCAAGCCCCTCCAGGGCAGGGACAGGTAATAACTGCTTCAGTACACCAGGTCTTTCCTAAGCACAATAAAATCCTCTGAAATTAGGAAGAGCTAACCCAGTATGTCCTCATACTGAAAGAGCCACTTAATGGTAGCACTGGTGGGAACTTGGCATGTGCTGGAACACATGATTTAATACAAAATATTACGATTTTACCACAAGTGTAATGCCAAATACTCCACTAATTACCTCACATACTTCAGTGGTATACCACATACAATTATGTATGTTATGGTTTCACTTGTTATTACTCAAAGCTCATCTGAAACACAAATCCAGTGGACTGCAGGCTTAAGTTACCCTTCTGCAGTACATCATTCTCCATTTGGGAGATTGGGAAGTAGTTGAGGGACACTTGTATAACTAAGCAGTCGAGCTGCCCAGTCATATCAATGTCACCACATGAAGGCTTTCCCCTTCAACACCTGATTCTGTACAATCAATAAACAGTAAACTAGTGAACTGGATATCAATCATTCATTCATCACCAAGTCTTCAGCACCTGGGTTTTCAATAATGTCCAAAATGCTGCCTTGTCACGACAAAAGTCCCTCCAGGCTACTTTTTTCTTCTTCTTCACATACTGTACCTCTCACTCCCTCAGTCATGCTTCTTACTCTTCCCTCCCTCACCAGTGTTCTTTTATACTCTTCTTCTATACCACATAAAGCTTCCCTCTTCCAACATCGCCCTTAACTTCACTTTCAGACTTTCCCTAGCTCCCTGCCTAGGTTTACCTTCCTTTGTGTGTCCACCTCTCTTTATTAACTATCTGACTACTAAAGGAACCTATGTATTTTATTCCTGCGAGCATACCATTGCCTTATTAAGCTGACGATAATTCTGGATACCTGGCAGTATATTTGGTATAAAGAGAACATACTGTATTAACCTACAAGGAGCCAGTTGGCCAAAATAACATGAAGTAACTGGTCGAGTCAAAACTACACCACTTCATCATATACTTTTTTGCATGTCCATGTAACCCATTTATTACCCTGCTTCCCCACAACTAAACCTATAACCCCCTGCCTGCTACAACAGGCTGATTCCCACTGGCATCAATTGATATGGCATTACTACAAACTAATCTTCATGAAGAATCCCTGGGAAATGAGCCAAAATACATTCAATACATGTTTTTATTCCCTATACTAGTCTGAATGTTTTAGCAAGTATGAATACCCACAATTATTTTTGAAAGACTGAATGATTCATGGCATTCTGCATGGGGTGCACAAGATTTCACATGGAGGGTGACAGTGATGGGGTCAGAGTCACAGCTGTCCCACTGTCCACTTCCTTCCCCATCACATCCAAATTCTCCTACTCCACCATCTCAACAAGTCAACCTTCATGCACACTCCTTCTGCCAAAACACCTCTACTATACCCTTCCCATCCAAACAGACCTGCCTCGGGGTCCATTCCTTCACATCCACTCCTTCTGCCAAAGCACAGGAACCTTAAGTAAACCCCCTCTAGCTGAACACCCCATCGTCCACCCGGACAATGCAATCATTAAAGTGTTTTCCCCAGGATAAGGAGTGGGGAGTAGGAATAATCCCATAACTCTTTGTTCTTCCTGCAAATCAGTATCTGAGTGAAAACAGGGAAATGATCTGACCCCCAGTACACACACTGTCACTAAACACCTTACCCCAATCCACCTCGCAATTCCCCATCCAGCCCAACATTCCTTCACATCTCATTCTACCCCTCCTGGTCTACACATTACAAACCTCTTGACCCCGATCCACCCTTCAACCTTCATTCATCCCTTTACAATCCATCCTCCTTATCCACGTTACAAACCAGCTTACCCCAGTCGCTGTCTGGAGGATTGTACAAATGGACCTGCATGGGTGGAGTCATAGGGTGAGTGAGGCTATGTGCTCTGTGGCATTTGCCCCTTCTTGACTGACTGACTGATTACCCTAGTCCACTTCACAATTGCTCACCCACCTTAACCTTCCTTCTATTCTTATTGGCCCTTTCAGGTCCACAATTTCTGAACCACCTTATCCCAATCCACCTTCCTTCAAGCTGCATTCACTCCAAGAACTTCAACTGCTTCATCCACACATCACAAACCACCTTACCCCAGTCCACCTTACAATGCCCTGCCCCACCCAGTTACTCACCACATTTGTGCCAACTTGCTCATCCCCCGGGGCGGCCTCCACGCCTGGTGGGGCCTCATCTGGGGCGTCGGCATCAGAGCGGGACAGACTGGCCAGCACCTCACGACGCAGGGACAGGAACTCGTCAACACCGACTACCTCGCTGGGCAGGTGGCGACGTACATGCTCCTGGAACCTGAATTAAGAACACGGGTTTACTTAGTCATCAACATCGTCGAAGAAAAGTTAAAAATTTACGTCATCAGTGCCCTTGGACACCCTCGTGAATGTTATTAACATCCATTCAGCATTATCTAAGCTCTATGGTGCAATGAAACGTGGGTTAACACTTTTCCAGCAACAAAATCTTAGTAGCTGTAATGGCAGTTGCAACCTCAGGCTCATCTGGCCATGAACTTGGTGGACTGCAGGCTGAAGTTACTGTCCTTCTGCAATCCACCATCATCCTTTCAGGGGTTCAGTGCCACATAAGGCTATCCATTTCCAGCACCTACTTAAAGTCAAATGGTCAGCAGTCTTTATAGCTCATTATGTGTTCACAAGGTGTACTCACTTTTGCCAGTGTGTGAGATATTTGCTGGTGGGTGTTGCCAGCAGACGCTCATACAGGTGTGTCACATTCTTCCACCGCTTCCCGGCGCTCTCCCAACCCAGGTACGCCTCCCACAGCTTGTCTGACCTGTGCAGGCTTACCATCAGTCACCAAAGATCTTAGAAAAGGCTATATAGACCTACAACTGCCTTTGGTACTAATTCAGCCACCACAGATGGGTTACAAAACTAACTTTTCTTGGACAAACTAATCATCATCATCACTACAGTAAGTCACACTAATAACACTACTGATATAAATCAGAAAACCCACAATGAAAATGGAGAGAGTTGAGGCATGTTAGTAATCTGGACACTGGACTCTCTTTAGCACCTGCCACTGATAGTTTATTGTTATTGCTTAACCCAGTCTGCCTGGATAAGCAGACCACTTGACCACAGGTAAACAACTGCCCCTGTGAGGGTGTCCCATAGGTTCCCTATACTGGTAATGTGTTTGTCTTGACAGGGCATGTCCTGTGCAGTGTTCCAGTGTGTGTGTTACGTTGTATGGGACTATCCTACAAGTGGGGCATGTGTCATATGAGATTCCACCCAACCTGCAAAGTGTAAACTGATATTTGGGCCAAGTTAACCCATCAACTCACTTGAATTCAAGTCCACAGGTTTCAACGGCACGTTCGTACTCCTGCCTCACGAATGCCTCACTGTCAGGGAACTGTGCTGTGATGTACTCAAGGTAGTGAAGCCAGAGGTCCACACTCAGGCTTATGGCCTCCAGACCTCGCTCAAACACCTGCTCCCACCAGCACATGAGGGTTTGGGGGGAGAGACAGAGAGAAAGAAAAAGGCCTAAGATTAGAAGCATGCAGAGAGAAAGTGGCATATTACATGGCATTTTTTATTTATTTCGCATTGTTAGAAGGACAGAGAGAGAGTGAGCGAGAGAGAAAGCGAGATAATTTATATCTAACTACATGCCTGACTCTGGTGTGGTACCTTCAGATGCCTCAACTAAGGATCCTGTCATTCTGTTAGGTAAACATCGCCATCACCAATCTGACCTTTTCTTGACCTACGGATGGGGTGGGGAGGATCCAGAAATCAAAGGAAACACTCAAATTCCAAACATTATCACATCATCTCAACAATTTTTTTTTCCAGCCAAGAATAAAGCCAATACATTATTTATGGATGTCAAACATTTAACACATCTAATGTAGATCTAAACATGACTGGTAATTTCATCAACTGAATCACAATAAAACCAACAATAACAAAATATAGCCAGTCACACTGACATTCCCTCCCCCACCAAGATATGAATTTTGGCAGATGAAACTTATGGACGAAACAAACCGACAATTATAAATGAAACTTTAGGACAAAACTACACAACAATTTTAGGAATGGAAAAAACTTAAATACACCAGATTTTTTTTTCTTATTCATTTCTTTTGACATCCAGAAGACAGAACCCTTTAACTGAGTGCACAACCACCAGACAGCCAGGCAAACTGTATTATCAATTCAACAAACTTGTAGGCATATGTTCATCATCATCATCATCATCTGTCCCCACGCGATTTTATTGGTAAAGGGCACCAAGCCACACACCCCCAGCCCCTACCCCTGACCCACACTTACATACCAACCCTGTAGTTTACATTATAAAATTTAGCTGTCAAATGGGAAACTCAAAATTACTGGATTTGGGGGGGCTCTCCAAAAGAAAGAAATTTGTAATGGATTATTATCTCAGTGAGTTTCATATATACATGGAACAATGGGATGTTATGTTTTAGTTAGGCTACTCCAAATGGTTTATTGTAAAAGTTTATCTCCCTTAACTCAGTAAGAGAACCATTTATCAACATCTGTGCAAGACAATCTTAAAACATATGACTCCTGGCGTTATAGTTAGCTTAGGACAAAACATCTTTGACTCAAGCAATTGCACACACTTCCAGGAAATAGTACTGGAACTCTGTGTAATAAAATCCTCTACACAGGGCTTAATACAGGGTTTGTGTGTGCAAGTCACGGTGTGAGAGTGAGGTGGGGTGGGGTGGGGTTGGGGAGGTTGTGGTGGGTGGGGTGCCCTCAGTGTATGTGAGGGTGGAAGGAGGGAGAGGGTTTGGTAAGGCATGGGTAGGGTAATACAGGGGAGTGAGGGAAAGCAATGGAAAGGAGAAAATCTGGGAACAGATGGATGGCTATAAGGGAGTTGTTAGTTAATGAAGGAAGAATGGTTTAAAGAGACAGTATTAGAATGAGGAAGGGTTGTAAGTGAGCAGAATTGGGTTAGGCCAAGGGTAAAGGCAGGGTAATCAGAGGGTGAGGGCAGGGGTGTGTGTGTGTGTGTGTGTGTGTGTGTGTGTGTGTGTGTGTGTGTGTGTGTGTGTGTGTGTGTATATATATATACAGGTGTATATATATATATATATATATATATATATATATATATATACAGTATATATAAACAGTATATACATGTATATATAGTGTGTGCGTGTGCATGTATGTGTGTGTGTGTGTGTGTGTGTTTGTGTGTATTTGGTGCGTGGGGGAGGCGGGGATTACCTACTGTGTTAGGCCGCGGGTGTATTCTCCACGCCGACTCTTGGGTCTGACGCCTCACACCTGCAGCTTACGCCATGCCGAGGCCGGAGGTCAAATTAAGAACATGTGCGCCCAACATCATCAACAACATTATTTACTGTACAGTCAGGGCACAAAGCAGGCCTAATATTCCAATGCACTGACTGTATACTTGAGGTATACAAGTTACTTTCCACCATATTGCACTGCATAAGAGAATTTGTGGGGAAGAGAAACATACTCTCACTTGGCTAGTAACTACCATCTGTTGGCTGAGAAATTTAAAAGATTCATTTACAGGCTGAGAAACACACCAAGCCTCTCTCAGGTTAGGGGGCAGAGAAACATACCAAGCCTTTCTCAGTTTAGGTATTTTCATCTATGGGCATAAATACACACAAAGCCTCTCTTGGCTTAAGAATTTTCATCCATGGACTGAGAAGCATAAGCCTCACTAACCTTAGGAATATTAGCCAGCACAGGCAGCAGATGGATGGCTACCACTGACCCTGGAGGTACTACCATAAAAGCAAAGTGTGGCAACAAGCTTGGAAACTAACCACACAATCACCGTTCTTAGGAAGGAAACTCAGCCACAAGTAAATAAGAGTCAAAGACTAAGCTGTGACTCTCATATTGTTACAAATCTTTGATTTTTTTTTTTCCCAACAGTTTCCAGCAACTATTGTTAAATCAGTTGGTTAGGCAATTGGTTTAGCTTCTAGTCCATAGAAAAGGACAGATATTATATGGCCAACCACAATATACAGATTTGTTTCCTTAAGAGAAGCATGGCATCATCTGATCTGATTTACTACTGAAACTGAACAACAACAGGTGAAATGGAGGAAGCATGGCATCATTTCCTTCAGTTTGATTTTAAAAGCGGGCAATACAAGAGGTGAAACAAAGAAATTGTGGTGTCACTTGATGTGATTTAGAAGAGCGAGCAATAATTTTAAATGGGTAATACAGCGTGTGAAATATTAGGCCGACTCGTCCCCAACTGCTCACCCAACAATAGCAATAAAAAAACCAAAGCCTCAATAACAACATACCTGGTGACAGAGAGCACATGTTTTGTCATTTTTCACTTGCTGTTCGATAGCGGATTGTATGTCCAATTTTACATATATTCCCAAGACATATATCATTTTATAACATACCATATATAATTTTTTGCATATGTGCAGGCGCCTTATAGACTATGTAATACATCATAAGCCATATATATATATAAATATGATATAATATAGCCAAATACAGCCATAAACACAAACCAGGTACCTTTTTTCCTACATATACACTTCCCCTCTGAAAAAAACATGTTTGCGGTTAAAACTGGGTGGATATAAAACACTACAAAAACTTTCATAATATATCCCATATCAGCCCATGCATGCAAGCAGCAAGAGATTTTTTTCTTCCATTAAACTTTTTTTTGTGTGTGTGTTTTCCATCATTCACAAGGCTTTACAGGTGATCCCTACAACATTACCACCATACCTACCTGCGTTGGTCACTGAAAGAGATGAGAGAGATAATGAGTGGTGAGCAAATGAGATAGGAAAAGTGAGAGAGAGGTGGGGTGGGGTGGGAGGGATGGGAGACAATGAGGGGGAGACAGAGAGATGGGAGGAAAAAGAGGAGAGACGGAAAGAGAAGAGAATGTGAAGAAAGAAGAAGGAATGAAGTGTAAGTGAATACTACAGAGGAAAAGAGCAGAGAGGATAAAGGAATGTGACTGGGAAATTAAAAGGAGGAAAAAGAAAAAGAGAGAGAGAGAGAGAGAAAATGAAGAAAGGTGGAGTGGTGAGTTAAAGAATAAAAGGATGAAAGATGAAAACGATGAATGAAGATAGTAGAAAATAGTACAGTAGGAAAGAATACAGTATAACAATAGCATAGGGGGTGGGGTGGGGCAGGGAGGAAGAGGATTAGGTTGTCTCAAAACAGACAGCTGAAGAACATGACACAAATGATGAAAAAGGGGATGGATATGAAGGATAGAAGGTAAGGCATGTGTTGGTGTGGCTACAGTAAAGTATTTAATAAACCAAAAGAGCACTGTGCATCAGATATGGAGTCACCACAACCAGCCATCACCAACCTTGAGGGTGGTATCACGGGTGCCCTTACGGCGCTCCAGGTCGGCGTATTTCTTCCAGTACCCATAGCAGTACGGGTAACGGTCAAAGAACCCGTCGTACGCCTCACGCCCGGATACAAGGTCACTCTGTGCATGGTGGCAGACAGTCAGAAATGCACCTATCTATCTGATTTCTTCAGCTGTTTTCTGCAGCCCAGGAATGCATCCACCTGATTTCTTAACCTGTTTTTGTAGCCAGTGTGAAATGCATCCATGGAATTTTCTGGGCTATTATAAGCGGCCAGTGAAAAATGCATTTACCTTATCTGATTTCTTAAGCTGTCTTTAGGCCGAATAAACATCATATGAGAGTAGCCACAAGGGTCATTCTGACACAGTTCTCTAATTATGAGCTTCATTAAAAAAAGGTGCTGGAGAGGGATGCTCTCAAGTGGTGACATCATCATAACCAGGCGGCTCCAATGCCCCTCAACTCCCTATCCCCCAAATGAAGATACAGCACTGCAGTGGATTGCAGGAAAAGAGCAACTTAAGCCTGCAGACCACGGTGTTGATGTTCACAAAGGGATTTGGGTCACAACAACAATAAAAATCATCTGCAATATCAGCATCACATCCATCATCCGGACCTCGTTTCCCACGCAAGGGCGGGGTGAGGAGCAGCAACGTCCAGACAGCCTAGGTTTGCCCAATCCAATAGGCCACGCTTCCATTCACTCATCATTCAAGCCCCTGGAATCCTAGCACTATGTGATACACCAAAAACTTTCACATCCTGTAGCTTCACGCAAATGTATCCGGCAGAATCAGTCTGGCAGTGGCTGGAAATAATACACAGCCATACTAGAGGCTGAGTTTCTCTGTAGCATTATTTTCTTTGCTGTCATCAACATAATTACATTGCCACAATGCCACTGGGGACACAAAGGACATTAAATACAAACAGATAGACAGATACAACAAGGAGTGAGCCTTACCACTTGGTCAATATGCTGCAGCAACAACGTCCAAGCCTGAAAGTCATTGGGGTTGAGGTGAACATTGCGCCACAGTTTCTCCACTTCATCCGAGCGCTTCTTTGTGGGCGGCGGCTGTGTGACGGTGTCGTCGGGGTCACTGCTGCCCTCGCGCTTCACGCCCCGACCACCAACACCAACAACGTTATTACCTTCATCACCTCCGCCCTCACTTACTCCTTCACCACTTGACTCTTCCTCCTTCACCTGCAGAGATATATTTACATTTACATTTCTGATGGCCTTTGCAAGTGCAAAACAAAGCAAAGCTATACCTCCTAAAATCTGTTTTCATCACTACAAACCTCCCTCCCACCCCCTCACCTCCAAAACATCTTTACCATCTGTGCTAGAGCTGTGTGTGTGAACTGGACAGTGGAAATGAAAAGCCTTAACACCAGCAAATACTTTTCACATACAAGACCTGCTCCACCTGCAACATATTCCCCATGGATGTTGTTAACTCCACACCCTGCCCTTGGGTGGGAAAGGAGGTCCGGATGATATTGATGATGATGATGTTAAGAGCACTATTGCAGAGAAGTTAATAAGAAACCTTGATAGGATCTTACACACATTAACATGAGTGAGCAGAGGTATTCGTTCCCAAGGAAATACAGATTATCTCCTTGGTATGGATCACAAACACTTGAGATACAACCTTTTCCTGTCTCTCCCAACAATCACCTGTCCTCTGTCTCTAATCACATCCATATCCGTCCCCCTCACCTGAGGCACATCCATGACCGGCAAGTTCTCTGGTTCCTGTACGGGTCCGGTGGGGGTCATCTGGACATCCGGTGCAGGGACTGGCACGGGTGTTGGAACGGGTGTGGGGGCAGGTACTGGGGCGGGGACAGGGGTGGGGAGGGCCGGGGCGGGTGCTGGAGTGGGGTCGGGGCAGTCCTCAGCCACACCGTCAACCATCCCATCATTAGGGGTCATCTCGGCCAGCGGGGGTGATCCTGACATCAGCAGGTCGAGGGAACTGGCACCGTCCACTTCCATATTGATTCTTCTATACTGAAAAAATAGGAAATAGTTATACTGACCCTGTCTGCTTTCACCTGAAGGAACTGGGACACTTCTACAACCTGACTACTACAGGAAGTTGAGGTTGTGATGCTGTCAACTTCCACACTGATTCTTCGGTGCAGAGAAAACAGGAAAAAGTTATATGCAGTCTGTTTTCACCCGACAAAACTCAGTCACTCCCACACCATGAATAAACTTCGGTAAACTTTTAGAAGTAACCAACGTTTTCTTTTATTATTATTTTTATGGTTTTGACCTTCATTTTGGGGGGAAAATCCCCCTTTTGTAATTCTGAGTAAGATTTCCAAAAGTGGGTTTATCCCCCCAAATCAAGATCAAAATTAATTAAAACCACACTCTTCTGCATTAAACTAACCTAACCTAACCTAACCTAGAGCCTGACATAGATCAAGAGCACACGCCTGCACCAGCCAATATGGCGTGACATTCATCCGCTACTGAGCGATAGCCTAACCTAAGCCACTACATGACGACCCCTACAAAATTTGCTGCCCCAACTCAAACTTGCCGTAAAAGGTAAGTCTTGGTTAGAATAGTTTAGGGACGTTATATAATGAAAATCGGTAACGTTGGTTACTTCTAAAGTTATACCCAAACTTCTATGCTAGTTCTGTGCTAATGGTGAAAACGAGAAAATGATAAACACAATGACTAGTTGGGAATTATAAGCAACTCATAATGCTTTGCGTGTGTGTGTATGAGAGAGAGAGAGAGAGAGAGAGAGAGAGAGAGAGGAACTGCAAAATATGGTGGTCCTAAAATTATCTCCTTAGGGACTGCCTCCAAACCTAACCACAACAGCCCTATATTCTGTCTACGAGGGTCATGGGAAAATGGTGGCCTTTGGAACAAGGGCTACATTAGTTTACACAAAACCCTATAATCTATTTTTATATAAACTACAAGACAGCATGGGCAAACAAGGTATTACAGCAGTTGGTACAGTCACGCCCCTCGGTACAGCAAGCAACGGTAGGTTCATTAACGTCTAGTTTGGCTTGATTCGTTAGTCTAATAGGTTACTTACGTTAGGTTTGGCTGAATAAAATGAATAACTTTGCCCTTCTAAATTGCAAGTTTACCAAATCAACACCCAAAGACCCAGTGGCCGAAGCACTTCATAAAAAAAGCTGGAGGAACAGAATCTTCCCTCCAACCACCCGGGACCTCCACATACCTTTGGCTATATCTCCCTTTCTGCGCCCCATATACCCACTATACCTCACCACACTATAGTCCAAAGTCATAAAGGCACAATCAATTAACCACAGACTTCAAACTTACCTAATAATGTGATAAATGGCCACCCTCCTGCACCTCCAGTCAGGAATAAATGAGCGTCTTCCAAAATGGCGTCCTAATGTATTTGTTACGGGAATATTTTCCTTTATTATTATTAGGAAATATTTGATATAGTTTCTGTTATTACGCTATATTATTTTTTTTTATTTCAACTGTATAGTTTTGTTATATATACAATATCTATATTATATATATTTTTTTTGATTGGGCACACACAGAGGGTCCTCTTACTTACCCAAACCAATCCATATATACCGAACAGGAAACACCTAATGACCCTACATAACTACCCAAATAAACTCAAATGAAGATGATTACATCCAAAATGAACCCAAATAAATACTCAAATGAACTCAAATGAAGGAATAAACCCAACTATAAATAAATGCCTATATGGAAGAGAAAACATCGAAATGAAATGAATACATGAATCTAAGGAACCGAGGAAAATACAGTAAAAATGTTAAATAAATCGGTAAGGATGGGGTGTTACGGGGCCTCCTGTGTGATATGCAGAATAAATCGGTATGGAGGTGTTAAGGAAGACTCCTACGAATCTCAACATGGCCTATGCAGAATAAATCAGTAAGAAGGAGGTGTTCAGGGAGACTCCTGGTCATGTACAGAATAAATCGGTTAGGAGGTGTACAGCGAGCGGTCCTTCGAATGATTAAGCAAGCTGTATTGTTTTCTTACATGCTGGTATTCTTACCTGGTGGGCTTCCCACTCCCACACACCAGACAAGCAGAGGGTCGCGGGATGCCACACTCTGCTGATGCGCAAGCCAATAAACAAATATACATAAAAAATTAAACAGAACAGAAATGGCTGGATAGTGCATCATAATGAGCAGCAATTTTGAATTTGTGTATCACCAAGATGAATTTCTAGTGCACGTTTAAGTACACCGATATTAATACAAGAAACAACTTCACCAAGCAAAATAATCCACAAATTTACACATCTCATACTGAAAAATCTTCGTCGGACTTCAAGCTCCGATGGAGTACGCGTATAGGTAACTTTGGAGCCATGGCCCCTCGTGGGTTCTTGACCGATTTGAGGGTTGTGAGATGGATAAATTGACAGTTCATCCAAACACAGATGGATACTGACAGAGACAGATACTTTTATCTTTAGCCAGACGCCATAATCTGTAAAGGGTGCTCGTTTAACTTTGAGTTAGTTGTTTTACGGGAAGGGGCACTAACCCTCCACAAACCCACTTACTGACGTGTAGGGAACATACGAGTTGGTTATATGGTTACCACCCAGCACTGTACATGGTTTCCTGGCTTACAGGAAACCATTAGGCTTGTCACTAAATGTAAAGCCATCTGAAAAGGAAAGAAGAGTAACAAAACGTGACAGGAAAAATGGAAGAAGTAGGAAGAGAGGAGGCCAGACAGAAAAGGAACGATAAATGTGAAGGAAGATGTAGGCAGCACTACATCAAGTGAGTGGATGATGGTCGCCACCACCTACAACCCAGATACTTACTTATACATTCATTATACGTGACAGAAAGGAAGGCTGGTAGACAAATCAGAGACAGAGACAGGCAGATAGGGTAAGGGATATTGTGGAAAAAAAGATTCTGAAGGAGTGCTTGGACTTAGATAGATGGACAGATATATAGACAGACAGACAGACATAGATAGATTGAGACAGAAAGACAGACAAGAGTACAGCTACAGATATACAGGTGCACCCACACCCTCACCCCCCACATCCACACCCTTACCCATACACACGCCATCACCCCCTCCACACCCACACATCTACACTCTCTCCACACGCACACCTACACCCCTCCACACCCACACCATCACCCCCTCCACACCCACACATCTACACTCTCCACACCCACACCATCACCCCCTCCACACCCACACATCTACACTCTCCACACCCACACCATCACCCCCTCCACACCCACACATCTACACTCTCCACACCCACACCATCACCCCTTCCACATCCACACCTAGACCCCCTCCACGCCCACACCCTTAAGGATAAGTTAATTTCTAAATGTTAAGTTTTTTCGCCGCCAGTGAAGCCAGGGCGACTTTCGAAAGACCAAGGGCAACACTTTCTCCTCGCTGCATCCCGAACCAAACACGCCTCCAGGCCAGTCGTCTCCCTGGTACTGGGGGATAAGCGACCTGTTTTGATTTTCCCTGATGAACTAACCTGCTTCCACTCCAACAGGTCCAACGTAAACTAACACATACATGTAATAACTGACAGACAGACAGGAAGACGGACAGAGACAGAGACAGACTGACGTGGTACTGTGGACAAACATCTCCAATTAATGTTAACACATACTGCTTAATAATAAAATTACCCACTTTCACCAGATACCTTTATATGTCACCACTTGGATATTAAGATATTACATATCTTTTGGCACTAAGGCTGTCCTATTCACCCTATATACCCTCGCATGCCACTACTTGGACACTAATGCGGTATAGGATATCTCAGGCCACTGGGTGGGTGGGTGTGGGGCTGAGAGGGTGTGGGTGAGGTACTGACTCAACACTGGAGAAAGTTATGAAGGTGTGAGCGCAGAGGAGGAGGAGGAGGAGGAGGAGGTGAGAAAAGAAAAAGAGAGAATGACGAGATAAGGAGGCATGATGATGATGATGATGATGATGATGATGATGATGATGTCAAAGATGACGATGATGATGTTATTGTTGTTGATAATGACTGGGAGGAGGAGGAGGAACAGAGAAGAGGAATAAGAAGAGGAAAAAGCCATTCTTTATACTTTCTTTTGCTTTCTTAAACCAACTTTCTTCATTCTCTCTCTCTCTCTCTCTCCACTATTCCAGCAGCACTTAACGCTTACGAAATCCTGAAACACCATTGCTAGGGTGAACGTGACTCTGAAATCGATTTTGGCTCGAAATTGAAAGGACGAGCGTGATTGGCTGACCCGGTTGTGACGTCACATGTAAACAAATGGGCTTTCTCTTGGGAAAATCCACAGTCTTTTGTTTTACGGAAGAAATTGTTACGAAAGAAGGTATGCGTTAACCCCTTCCCCTCGAGAACGTCATTATGGCTGTCAGTAACTTCTCCTATCTTTCTCTACTCTGATCTATTGGCTGTCTATTCCATCCACTCCCGGCAAATCTTCGAATCTCGTCTTCCCATCATATGCCTGTCTTTTCCCCTCTTCTCTTCTATCTGCCTCTTCCTCTCACTCCAACTCTAGGCTGCCACTCAGTTACCCTGGTTGCCCATTTGCTATCTGTTCTACCAAGGACGTCACATCTCCACATCCACTTATGCTTTTTGATTGTAATGATAACAGCCGGATTTGTCTATTCCCTTATCCAGGAATCTCTCTCTCTCTCTCTCTCTCTCTCTCTCTCTCTCTCTCTCTCTCTCTCTCTCTCTCTCTCTCTCTCTCCCTCTTCATTATTGCTTGGAACCTGAACGACAAAGCCTACATGCTGTCACAATTTTCAGAGCATTATAAGGTAGGAGAGAGAGAGAGAGAGAGAGAGAGAATCCTGTAACTCTCTCCGCCTGTGGTCACCCGGGTACACACACACACACACACACACACACACACACACACACACACACTTCAGATGCGGTGTTTGCTTAGGCCGAAAGTGAAGTTTGTTTACACTGGTGACGCACACTCGCCATTACACTACTCGGCTCCTCAGATGGAGATGAATGAGAGACTGACTAGGAGAATAAAATGTGAGGGATTCGATTATATCACGAACAGACGGTAGTGTTGGAGTATGTTTGGCTGTCTGGCGGGTATATAATAATGGAGAATTAGAGACTAACTAGAAGTGTATATATACTAAGGTGGGGTGGGGGAGAGGGAGACCGGGTATGGGATAGAGGGATGAGATGGTTGGCTGTTTGGAGAATGAGGGACTTGAGTGAGGCGTGTGGGGGAGGGGGGGACCGAGGATGAGATGGCTGACTATTTGGAGAATGAGGGACTGACTAGGAGAGTGTATATGAGTGAGGTGGAGTAGGGGAGGAGGAGACCGAGGATGAGTGGAGGGATATGGTGGTGATACATGAAGGAGGGGGTGTGAGTTGGAGTGAGGGCAGCGGAATGGCAGGGGATGGATGTCACCTAACCAAGTCACCTCTGCGATACCACTACACCTGCCATCAACGAAGCAGTAGGAGGCCAGGGATCGTTGCCAGGTCACAGTAAACACACTATAGGCAGGTAAGGAGGCTAGCACAATCGTTAATCCCTTCAACATAGGCTCAACAAAAGATCTCCGGGAGCGACCAGTTGAAGAGACCAGTTTCGGTGCACTGGGTTCACGTCTGAGCCTGGGCTTGTATCGAAAACTAACAACCCGGTGAGGTGAATAGGGTGCATGAAGTGGTGGTGTTTGTAACGTGTGTGTGTGTGTGTGTGTGTGTGTGTGTGTGTGTGTGTGTGTGTGTGTGTGTGTGTGTGTGTGTGTGTGTGTGTGTGTGTGTGTGTGTGTGTGTGTGTGTGTGTGTGTGTGTGTGTGTGTGTGTGTGTGTGTGAGAGAGAGAGAGAGAGAGTCAGGTGTGTGGGGCAGGTGTGTATGTGTGGGTGAAAGTGAGAGAGTGTTGGACCCTACAGCATCCAGTGAGCTAGTTCTCTCTCTCTTACACCCACACACCCATCCACCCACCCCCCACCCACACCCACACTCACACATCCTGCAAAACAAAACAATATCAGTAGCAAGAGACAAGCCAACAGCCTCAAGTCAAGATAAATAAATAAATAAATAAATCAACAGAATAAATACGCCATCACAACCACCAAAACTCCCTTAATAAACGATAAAAAGGCAAGTGGAAATTATTGGGGAAACAGCAAACTCCCATGAGCAATGTTTTCCACAATAAATAGAGCAAATAAATTGATAAATATATAACTAAATAAATACCTATAACTAGAAATGTAGGCACAACAATCCCAACGCCTCATCCATGACAGAATATCATAAAAAGATAATGAATGGCCCTACGAAAGAAACAAGGTCGAAGTAAGCAAGTATTTTCCCACAATAAATGAATAAATACAATAAATATGCTGACACAAAACAGATAGATGGATAGATAGATATACAGATAGACAAATAGATATAAATTACCAAGAAAAACTCCACAAACAATTAGTAGAAAGTAAAAACAAGTCCATAGTGGCCGAGCACAAACTAATCACCGAAGTGAGCCATTAATTTCCCGCCAGATGTTGCCGAGAAGACCAGTGGCGCACAAATTTCTAAACCCAGCCATTTTTATAAACGCTACCGCCGATGCTGAGAGAGAGAGAGAGAGGAGCCAGTGTCCAAAAAATTCCAGGTTTGAGTCTGGTCCCAAGTGACGTGTTTTCCACTGGCAGAAGAAACAGTACATATCATACCCTAGACGGCTGGAATCTTCTATCTATCTATTTATCTGTCTATTGTCGGACGCCTTAATCCCGTAAGGGGCGGCCACAAACAACTCGCCTCCATGTCGCCCCGTCCCCTGCCATTTGCCTACCCTCCCTCCAGTGCACACCGCCTTCTCTCATACTTCTCTCCATCCTTGGTCTCCTCACCTCTCCCTGAACCTCACTAATGTCACTCTTTTAGTCAATCTCTAATTCTTCTCTTGCTTATGAAAAATGAACTTCTTGGACATCTCTCTTTCCTCTCTCTCTCTCTAATCAGGTGAGTGAAAGTGAGACAGTGTTGGCCTATACAGCATCCAATGAGTTATCTCAGTTTTCACTACTCTCTCCTTTCTTTATCTGCTACACTCATAGGATGCTCTCTCTCTCTCTCTCTCTCTCTCCCTAGCGACAAAGTGCATTTACTCTACCCCTACAAAAATCCCTCACCCCTTTCCCTCAGATGAAGGTCAATGTAGTGAGATTGGAAGGCTGATTTGACTAGTAACCAAGGAGACTCATTCCTGCCTCATAGAGTACATTAGATTCAGGCACTCACGACCTGGTGCTGAAACTGTGCACGCGTCTACTCGTCACATTTGTCTGTCTATCTATTGCCAGACGCCTTAATCCCGTAAGGGGTGGCCACAAATAAATCGCCTCCATGTCACCCTGTCCCCCGCCATTTCATCACATTTGTAAGGGAAATAAATCCATACATACTAAACAGCCACAAAGCGTTCAATGACAATCACTTCCTATTAACTGAAAATCTGACATAAATGGAGGGAACAGCCGTGCGGGTTCCTGGCCTTTGGTTCCTTCTTCTTTGCATTAAAAAAGAAAACAAATAAAACGCCAGTATGAAAGGGAAGGGGTTTATATTACAGCTAAACCGCCTACTTTATGTCACTAAGGGTCGTATTGGCCATGACAGCGTATGCTACTGCTATATTGTCCTCTATGTTGTTTATATGGCTTTAATGCTGACGTATTTTGTGTAAATACATTGTAAGGGGGCAAACACGACCAACGGAAAACAAATCACTAAGGAAGAGGTATCACGGTGCCCATGTACCTGTGTGTGTGTGCGTGTGTGTGTATGTGTGTGTGTGTGTGTGTGTGTGTGTGTGTGTGTGTGTGTGTGTGTGTGTAATTTCTGTTGGCACGATACAAGGCGGCTTCTGCAACAGGATGAAACTAAAATCTTTTAACCCTGGAAAGGGAAGTCGTGAGCCACGATGCAGCGGCGAGAAGGACAAGCCAGAAAAAAAAATACTGCTACTACTACAATAATAATAATAATAATAATAATAATGCTCTAGTCTCAGGTGTCACAAATCCCCATCAACATCGGTGGGGTAAACTGCCTTCACCTTCGTCATCAAGGCTTAAGACGTCGTTGGATCAAGTTCCAGTTAAAACCCAGTAACTTTCTATCCATCCATCTTTGTCTTGTTTTCATCTGAGGGGACTGGGCTACTCCTACTCTCACAAGTTAAATACTAAGTCATATATGCATGAAATTCTGAAAGGGATTAGGGATCACGGGTAAAAACAAACCCAATATACCTTGTTTATGGTCTTTTCTGACGAGATGGTGGGATGGAGTGGAGAGGTACATGAGAGAAGGGAATGTGAGTTGGGGGGGGGGCAGCTAAATGGCAGGGGACAGGGCAACATGGAGACGATTTATTTGCGGCCACCCCTTACGGGATTAAGGCGACTGACTACAGATAGATAGAATAACTTAAGGGTCCAGGGATAAAGACATAAACGAAAGCATTAACAAACATAACACTAATAATCCTTCAACTGCGAACCACCGTACATGATAAGCACCTTGCACAAACAGGACCGACGTTAATGGCCACGACACAGGTGCGAAAAAATAGAAACTGGGTAAAGATAATGGGCTTTTGAGCTGCGATCAGCGCAACGCCTTGAAGAAATCGAAAATAAATCAATTTCTCGAAGGCCTGTGACACCTCCCTCCGCGCCCCGTGAGTGGTAGAGGCAGGTGCACCAGAACTTATATAAGGGGCGCGGGTGTTGGTGAAGCTCATTAACACGGCAACCACGGAGGCGTTACCATGGCGCTCCTTATACTGGTATGTGACTTGTGTTTGTGTGGACAGCGTTGGTTGGTGGAAGGAATTATCTTGCAGGTGCTGGAGTGATTTCGACTGTAAATTATGTAAAAAATACCACAAGAATAATGGAGTGTGGTTTGCCATGGAGGTGTGTTTGTTGTTGTGGTCCCAAGATTATCTGAACTGTGAGCCCAGTCGACTGCAGGCTGAAGAAGCCCTTCTCCTGCAGTCTACCATCCTCCTTTCAGGAGACAGGAACATAAGTAACGGACGTGCAGCCGCCCTATAATATCGCTGTCACCATTGAAGATGTCCCTCTCCAGCATCCTGGCGTGCAATGAAGGACTCCAAGAGGACCTTTGGCTATTTACAAGGCAGGGTCTGTTATATTACTCCGGCTATACCGCTTTATTGTGGTGAGGGAAGCCCTACCCTCGGAAGGATTAGAACCTATACTGCATATTAACCCACTAGACCAGTAAATGATAGATGACCCATAGTATGATGAGGAGTATGAACAGGAGGGCGGCATGGAAGCACTCAGAATTATAGTTAAACCAGGATAAATGGATGAATATATAGTGGAGGGTGATATTGCAGGGTTATGATAAAAAGGTATGTGATGGAGGTGACTTGCAATACCTCACAAGGTCATACGGTGCGATCACAGGCCTAAGTCCCCTCAAAAACGTCTCAAGTAAGGTCAAACAAGCCAAAATCAAGACCCCTTTGCTTCGAGATGTCTGGACGTCATTGCATTGTACATACTGAAGGTCGTGGGCTGGCAGCAAGACTAAGTATGCTTGTACTACGAGCTGACTGGCTGTATACCTCAAAGTTTACTGCCAGGTGGGTGTTGCGTGCCTACATTAAAAGGGGAGTCATGCTGGCAGGGTTTCCAAAAAAGTACTTTCCTGGCAGTGTGTGTGTGTGTGTGTGTGTGTGTGTGTGTGTGTGTGTGTGTGTGTGTGTGTGTTCTATATATTATCAAAACATAATTACTGAAGAAGGCAAAAAGATACTTAAAAAAAAAAAAAAAAAAATCACCGTCTTCTTCAATATCCTTAAACCTGGCACTCTCTCTCTCCAGGTTACGGCAGCCATGTTGGTGGGCTGTGTGACACCATTCTCACCCTCGGTCTACGATTATTATGATTTTGTTGACATCCCACGCACACAGACACCTGCCACAGACCGTTCGGATGGTCCCGGCTTCTTTGCATCCGCCAAACAGTCACCAAGGGCTGTCAGATCATCAGATTACGAGATGACCAGTGCAGCAGCAATTCAAAGCCGTCATTATCGCCCTCTTCAGCAAATCAGACCACAATATCGGCAACAACTTAAGTCCATACATAAGCCAGAGCCGCTGGCTTACAGACCTGGCTTGGCAGCGTACAGGGGCAGGCCAGGGTACAGACAACCCAGCCAGGAGGAGCGACCACCACTGTCTAAAGATCGGCCTCAGTATCCTAAACAAAGCAGAGTGCCATCTCGCCCCAGGGCCCCCTATCCTGACGAATACCCAGCTTATGAGGAAAGGCCCAGGTACCAGCCACGCCCCCAGTTCCAAGGCAGGCCAGAATATGATGATCTGATTGTATATGACGAAGAGGTTCGTCAGCTACCAGTCCAATACGATGATGCACAGTACCAGGATGATGCCTTCTACCGGGATGGCCCCCAGTACGAAGAGGATCCCCAGTACCAAGAAGGCTTGCATTATGAGGACAGTCCCCAGTATGAAGAGTACCCCCATTTCCAGGAATCACCCCAGTACGAAGAGCAACTGGCCTACGACGACACAGAAGCGTACAATGAACAGCTCCAGTACAACAATCCCCCAATCCACCCGGTTTATGAAGAAGCCCCAGTTCGACCCAAATACGAGGAAACCCCCAAGCGACCACAAATCCAGGTACCATACGCATCCATACACACAACCATACCACAACACCAGGTACCATATTACACACGACCATACTGAGCTGATATTATGCATAAAATCCCTTGTTTATAGTTCTGCCTTCACTCGTACGGAGTCCAAACCATTCATAACCAAAGTACAGTTTATTTTCTTTGACTAGGAAGAGATTCTCGTCTTTTTGCTGCTTATTCCTTGTAGTTCGGTGGCAGACGAAGGCAATACTACACCTCGCCATCTTTTCCGTATCACTTCCTGATTAACAACACATTCTAGAGTTAATCTCTTGCTAAAACACTTCCCCAGCAGAGTCGTCTCTCGCTAAATGGATTCAGATCCTTTATATTTCTTCCCAGGAGCCGCCAAAACGACCGCAATATCAGGACCGTCCGGCGACCAAGAAGCGACCAACTTACGACCAAGATGCGGCCAAGAAGGAGAGTGCCAAGGCGTTGGTTAGCGAGGAGCAGCAAGATGGCGGCATAAAGGAAAAGCGGCAAGCACTGCACGGCGGACACGACGCACACTTCGATGCTGCAGGGAAAGAGGTGAGGACGAGCGATGATTAAAGGTGAGGACGAGGCAAGATTAAAGGCTGAGAGGGAAAGACAGATGAAGAAGGCCAGTGAGTCAAGATTTCTGCCATGAATATCCTCTCGACTTCTTAATCCTTAAACTTAGTGTCAGACTAAGATATTGGGCTTCTGAATGTCGTGTGTGTGTGTGTGTGTGTGTGTGTGTGTGAGAGAGAGAGAGAGAGAGAGAGAGAGAGAGAGAGAGAGAGAGAGAAGGCGCGTCTACAGCACTAACCAATGTAAATCAAGGCCTTTTCTCGGTACAGTTCGTGGTGGACGCAGCGGCTGTTGAACACGGCAAAACAGATGGTCGCTTGGCCTTCCAGATCCACGGCCAGCAGGGACCGCACTCCTACCGATTTGGATACGACACGGGCAAGGGGTGAGTAGGTGTGTGTGTGTGTGTGTGTGTGTGTGTGTGTGTGTGTGTGTGTGTGTGTGTGTGTGTGTGTGTGTGTGTGTACCACATCCACACCACAACGAGGAAGTAAAGGAGCGTTGTAGTGTGGATGTAGATGTGACAAAGTTAGGAGAAACTGAGGTGATTCGGCCATGTGGAGTGAATGGACAGTGAGAGACTAACTAGGAGTGTGTGAGTGAGGTGAAGGGGGAGGCCGAGGACGAAATGAAGGGATGGAGTAGAGGTACTCGTATATGAGATGGATGTAAGTTGGGTGGAGGGCAACGAAATGGCAAGGGTTAGGGCGCCATGGCGGCGATTTGTTTGTGGCCACCCCTTACTAGATTAAGGCGTCTGTCTATAAACCTATCATCACAACTACGCTAAACATGTAGTGTGGTCAACGCGCCGTAACTGTGGAGTTGAAAGCGGCCGGGACGCGTGGTGTGGCGGGAACCTGTTGACGGAGTGGCTTAGTTTCACCACCAGGGTTACTTTCACTGCCTTACACCTGCAGGAGGCGCTGCAGAGGATCGCCCTCACGCGGTGGCACTGATAGGACCAGGCCAGGGAGCTACCGCGGTTATCCTAACATCCCTTAGCTTCCTCCCATCCCCCTATCAACGGAGGGGGGACTGTACAGGAAGGGCAACCTCAGCCTTATATCCACTGGGCTCAGGGGTATTTTCCCGACAGTACTTCAGGCTAAATTCTATTTCATACTCGCCAATAGGAAAGTCTTCTTAAAAGATTACTATTCTGTGGTACGTTAGGTATGTTATGGCCATGTGGAAAGCATGGAGAATAAGACTGACCAGATGTGGATGTGAGGTGGAGGGGGAGTGGAAGGCAGAATGGGATGGAGTGCAGAGGTAGGCTACATGAGAGAGGAGGGGGTGATTTGAGGGAGGAAAGCTTTGGCCACGTAGAGAACATGGAGAATGAGAGACTAACTGGAAGAGTGTATGTGAGTGATGTGGATGGGGAGAGGGGGGAAGGGAGACCAAGGATGTGATGGAGGGATGGAGTGAAGTATATGAGAGGCGTGTGAGTTGGAGGGAGGGGGAGCTTTGGCCACGTGGAGAATGGAAACTGACTAGAAGAGTGTGCGTGAGGTGAAGCGGGAGAGGGAGACCGAGAATGAGATGGGGGGATGGGGTACAGACTAGAGAGGTACATGAGAGGGGAGTGTAAGCTGGAGGAAAGGCAGCCAAATGGCAGAGGACAGGGCGACATGAAGGCGATTTGCTTATGGCCACCCATTAGGGGATCAAGGAGTCTGACATTAGAAAGAGAGAGAGAGAGAGAGAGAGAGAGAGAGAGAGAGAGTTACCAGCACACCAACTCCTCCATCTGCTCTTAAACCCATTCCGTGAACACAATTATTACGAGACATAAGAAAAAACGGAAAGAAAGGTAAATTACTCCTGACTCAGTCTCACTCACATTATACTCTCCTCGTCAATCTCTCACTGTATTCTCACCACATAACCCAACCATTTCGAGATGCCTTCCAGCATCACAATCATCACAACATTCCCAATATTCATTGCGTGAACCACCTCTGCCTCTCTTACTTTCTCTAATTCCGTCTTTAATTCTCGCTTTAAACTTTCCCTCTGACCATCTGGCGTCTCGCGGTTTTGACGGGAAAGTCTGAGCGATGGTCAGTGTTGGCTCTTTAGTTACGTATGAGCATGGGAAAGTATTACCTTACTGTCTGCATCCTGACTTTATCATTAGCAATGTTATGGTAGGAGTGTTTTCATCTAACGGAACTGGCCCACTCCCGAATCTTTAATAAGTCGTAGTTGCCAGAAATTAAGTAATGCATTTCCTTGGTTACTAGTCAAATCACCCCTCCACTCTGACTACGCTTGGCCATCAACTAGACTGAAGGAGAGGGGGGGGGAGCATCGTCAGATCAGTACAAATGAGGTGTAATGTTAAATCTGACCATAGCTTTCACCCCGGCGGTCTCCTGCCTTCACCACAAACCTACCCCCTACATGATCTAGTTAAAGTATTATCTGTTTGGTCTGTACATCACTATTAACCAAATATCTCTTATGTTAAATCTGGCCGTAAAACTTTCACATCGTCCAATATGGTGGTCATCTGCCGCCACCGCGAGACCCTCGTATTAACTGCCCACTTTCTAACTGTGTAATTTTCAAGTTTCCCACTCTGCGAACAACATACAGGTTACATTATGCCAAGTTAATCTTTTTATAACCCCATGAACTCGGCTGTCTGTTTTAAATCTTACACGCTCGCGACAACCCCATTCAGTTTAGGACTTTTCGAAATCGAAGGGTTAGGTTTAGCCTTGTTTATCCCCTTGGAGGAGAGGCCTTTCTCAAGATGAATAAATCGTCTGGCATTGGGATGCTGGGAGGGAGATCAGTGTTGGTCTACTCGGAATTCTGAGGGAAAACTACTTGAAAGATTGCACAAGGTTCCAATAAAGGGCTTTGAAAAACCAATGAGACTGAAGCACCTAATTATCAATAATATTTTGCATGTGTCTGATGCACATGCCCGCTCCAAGAGACGCTCCCACATTGGAAAATCTTTAGGCAGCAGACTGGTCATCAACCTACTTTAAGTAAAAGCTCTGGGATATTAGGATTACTGCACTTGGTATCCAAGTTTGGCAATACGCAAGTGGCACGTGCTGTAATGTGGCCATGGAGGAGGGGAGCCGGGAGGACCCAGGTCTGCCCTGACAAACCCTTGCCCCCATTTGAAATTTCGAATTGTTCAATGTGTGCATAGTGTGGGAGTGGGCATCCTAGAATAGGGGTTGGCCCCATCTTGGTTCCCCCATTTGTGGCAACTTGGTTATGCCCGGGTGGCAGAAGCTGCACATACGGCAGGTTTGGGTGATCTTTCTTTGATACAGAGATAATCCACGAAAGTGATGTTGATTCAGTACACCCAAATGCTGTTGCTTTTGCAAAGCTTCAGTGTTCATAAAATAAAAATCAGTTTTGAAGGCACATACTCACTCAAGCCTCACATACAATAACCCTCTGGGTGTTACACTAGCACCATCTTTTGGGCATTTCTCAGGCGACCTCTTTACAAGATGAGGGAAAACTCTCAGAAGGTTGTGTAGTTGGAGAAACAGGGTCAAGTTCTCTATGAGCCCAATTTGCCTAATAGCAGAAGGGAACAATGTACAAGCGATAAATTCTGCTAAAACTTCAAATTTATGATCTCTGTGACCACTGTCTTCTCCATCAACAGTTTCAGACACTAAATCCAGTAGAAGCCAGTAAACTGGTGTTTTATTATGACAAGCATCAGATCTCCTGGATGGCAAACATATGGCATCACCCCCTCTCTTCATAAAAAACTTTCTATTCAAAGTAAGTCTGGTAAAGCACATTGTGGTTACCCGGGCACACTTCTGTAAAGTACATTCAGTATTTATTCCAGTGTTATTTTGTTAGGGCATAAATCAGCTATCCTGGAGTACAATTATGGAGGGAACGCTGTATCCCCACCCTTCTCCCCCTCAAGCTATAGTTTCTGGCAATTTTTTGTACCTCCTAACACTTATTCAGAGAAGGCATGTTGTGGTTACTAGCCCAGACGTTTATAACTTTGATTTTGGATTTACTGGGATACACTTGATGAAATGCTCGTTATTTTTCCATTCATTTGTTTACAAAGGTTCCAACATACTTGCAAGCACCAGCCTCAGTTACCTAATGGCATCTCTCCATACTGTTCAATTTCTAGCAGCCTCTACTCAGTCCCTTAACCCTCATGTCACACTTTATGACCTCGTTCTATTGGTCTACCTGTCGCAACTCCACCCCATCGTTCACACATCTCACCCTACGCACCCAGCTGTCATCTTCCATCCTTTCCATGCCCAAACAATCTCAATCTACCACTTCTCATCACAGAACTAATACACTCAAATCCCAGCTTCCTCAACTCATTCGTAATCCTTTTGACACAATTTTCAATCAACACAGCAGTTGATGGTAACGCATCTACAGCGTTAAGTAAGGAATTAATGTACCGTATTCCTCCCCCGCAGGTACAACCGACAGTTCCGTTATGAAGAGCGTGACGCCAATGGTCAGGTACACGGTCGCTACGGCTTTTACGACAAGGATGGTAAACTTCAGGTGGTTAACTACTCAGCCCATCCTGAATATGGCTTCTCAGCGGATGTACCTCACTGAGCACGGTATGTCAAAGAATGCATACATGGGGTAGAGGAAAAGTGTATTACCCATATTATGCAAGAATGATTAGGACACCATGAATGAAGAAAGCAAGTTAGCTGTGTTAAGGTGGGTGTCGCTAAAAATGCCATGAAAAGTATCACCCCATCCCTACGTGATTCATTATTTACTCCATGCATACTGGAAATGAAGAATTCCTAGAGCCAAAAAAAGCTGAAGAAATGGATGGCACATTTCAGCAGAGTAACTATTTTGCATATCTTGATTATGGCTTCTCAGCAGACATACCTCACTGAGTGGTGAACGAGAGGCAATTTGTACAAGAAAAGAAAAGAAAAAAGTAAAAGTAGAGAGAGTAGAAAGAAGTAGAATTATTAAAGTCAGCTCCACAGTTAGCATGGTTTATACAACAAGGAATTTACACTTAGGTGGTTAATTGCTCAGCACATCCTGAGAATGACCTCTCTGCAGATGCACCGCACAAAGCCAAGATTGTAAAGCAATGTGCATCAGTTTAATTTATACTGTGAATGCTGGGGGAGAGTGGGAAGTGGAGAATGAGGGTGGGGTGGAAGGATGCAGTGGAAAGGTTTATAAATGGTGGTGGTGGTGTGTGAGTTGAAGGGAGGGAGGCAATGAGGATGAGGTGCAAATACTGTATATCTTTTTAAAGTGTATCGCAAAATATTAAGGATCGACAAGAAGATATAAATTGGTACATAAGTGATGCTAGAAAATGTAATAATTTTTAAGATACAAACTCATACAAAATTCACAGAGAAAATGAAATATACATTTAATTTATAAACATGGAAAATGTGTATCACTTTCTATAGTTACGTACTAGTTTATGCAATGAACTGAAAACTGTGACAAAGTTCTATTATCCTTTACTTGCTCTATGAAAAACTTGGCCAGCTCAAGTTCATTTTGGCTTTAACTGCACTTGTCAGTCTGGTTTTGTGCCTTCTCCTTCTCTATTTGCGAATTCTACCTCACCCCATCTTTTCGGCAGGAATTTGGGTTGGGATGATGATAACTGTTTTACACACAAATTAACCCACCTATAAACTAACACCATAGCCATGCACCTCAGAAAAGAACAGTTTGCCTATGAAATATCTCTCATCATACGTCTAATTCCATAGTGGTCAGATAAACATTATTACACTTGTAAACTGGGAAGTGTGTTTCTGTGGTTTCTAGTCAGAGGAGAGGTTGGCGTCGGAAAAGCTTCTTATGGGGCTCAGTTTTATTCATCAGATGAACTGCACTAACTGCTTTTACTCATCAGCTAAGGCACTGACAAAGAGCCTACATGTGCTGCTGTGCACCCTGGGTGGGGCAACTACAGCATCCACCTGTGAACCAAACCACCTCATATTTCCCTGTGGCTCACCTTGGGCACAACTCTGGTCCAGCCCTGGTGAAGAGTTGTCTACCACAAGGGAGTGCTGGACCCCTACACAGTGTATGTACTGCAATGCACCTTTACAATGGTTCCACAATAGTTGTTTATTTGTGGTTGATGGGTCTGCTCAACCAGACCGATCAGGCTATACTGTGCATTAAGTCTATGATATACAACTGAGTCTATCCTATACAATGACAGTTAAGAGACCGAATGTGAAAAGCAGTGACAAAATCGTAGTCATATATTCTTCAAGTTTAAGAAATGTAAAACTTTATTACACTATAAAGACCTGTTTTTCTTACTGAGACATGTTTAATAACCAAAACTCTGTATCTTTACTAAACATTTTACAAACCTGTTTCTCTTACTGATATGTTTATTTAGTTACTCATTGGTACACGTTTATTTTGTTATTCTTATTCGTACAGGTTTATTTATTAGTCCAAAATATATAGCTCTAAGTCTCTATATATTTATTAAACATTTTCAAATTCAACCTGTACTCTTGTTACAAATATCCTCTTATCTAAATCTGTCACTACTCTTCTTAGCAACTTCAGTACAGTATAAACATTACTGGCCAACACTTAGGTTAACTTAAGGGCAACTAAACAACACAATTTTTTAAGTGAGGAATATCCAGGGTGCCACACAAGATTTTTTATAAACTTCGGATTATTCAGGGAGGTAATTATGACTGAGAATATGTCAACACGGGTTTGATTCTCTGACGTTACACACTAATGCAAGAGTTAACCATTACTCTCAGTCCTTCACAAATGCAACAAAACCACCCCTGGAACCGTCGTCCTCTGTGTATTTCCCACTGCCTATAATCCCCAGTCTTTTAAACACATTATGTCAAGGCATCTGGAAATAAACAGATCTTGAATCTCGCACTAAAAAGTTACTCATGACCTTATTGGCAAAAACAGTGTCCCTTGAATAAGTTTCTTAAGTTGCTACAAAATCTCATGGGGACTCTCTGTATGTTTACTTGTTGTGATGCATTGCAAAGTCTATTTAAAGTGTTGAGTGAATGTGACGAGTGCTGTTGTTGGCTTTATAAGGTTTTGTTGCTAATTAAGAGGTTGGGCTGGTCCTGGCCACTTTTTTGTACTGTTTAAATAAATCTTGGTACTGTATTATCGTCTCTTGATACTTTCCTTATGTGGTGATGATGATGATGACAACAACAATGACAAGTGATGATAATAATGATGATGATAAGTGATGATGATAATGACAATACCCATGATAATTATGATGAAAATAATGATGATGATTATGATGATGGCAATATTCCTCACATTGATCCCACACTCATCACATTCTAAAAGGTCACAACCCTGCAATAAACTAAAGGGGCAATACTTGTGAGTGAAAGTGTGACATGCAAAATTCTTCTCCCTTTATGTAAATACATTCCTGGCACTGACAAGGCACCTACATGTGGTGGCATTGTGCACTCGGTGTGGAGCAGCAACCACTCAACAACAACCCTCCTCACATTTCCCTGCACGGGAAGGACCCTGATCCGACCCTACTGAGGCGTCGTCTGCTACGAGGATGGGCCGGATCCCTACACAACGTATGTGCTGTACTGTTCCTATAGGAGAGCCCCAGTGAAATATTTCCTACTGCCTATGACCTCCAGTCTTTTAAATAAAGTGTGTCCAGACATCTCCAAATGAATGGGTCTTGAGTCTGGCTCCGTCAACAAACCTACTCAGCTAAAGAGCCCAGGCTTAAGCAACAACAAATAGTGTACCTGTGTTTATTGTAACTCGTATGAAAAACCCACAGAAGAGCAGGCTACACTCAAATCCAACTCACCTCATACTGTAATAACGTCTGAAGCTCAACACAAGACATGCTTTTATTGCGATGGTTGTTTTGGTTCAGGCATTTCTATAACTCTCTTTTTTCCTTCCACTATTGGGTTATAAGATCATTTTAAAAGCTTAAATTGAAAATCTGAGAAACAAGTTGTGATGTCAAGCCCAGGAACAGGCAAGGCATTTATAAGGTCAATCCGCCAAGACCTGTCATAAAGCCATGACTACAAGTGCTGATAAGAACAAGAAGGGGAAACACTGAAAAAATACTGGTAATTTTTTCTAACTACCAACTTATCCAACTACCTACACTAAAATAAACAGTCTTCAAAATGAATACTGCTCTCTGGCAGCAGCAAAAAACTGAAATACACTACACTATATTCCGAAAATCACTGACCTAAACTCAGTCCTGTCACTGTTGTTTTGTGGGTGTTTAGGCCTGAAGGTTGTCTGGCTGTGACCCGGGTGGACTGCTGGCTGAAGGTGCCAATATATGGAACAAAGGTTCAGAGAACTATCAATTGAGAGAACTATGAAATGGCTACATATCCATTCATATATCATCATAATCACAATTGCAACCACCGCTACCATCATTACATTCATCTAAATTTGCCATCATCACTACTACTGCCATAACCACCACCACCACCACGTCCTTCATAATCAGCATCACCATTGCCACCAATAACACCATCATCATCATCATCATAATCATCATCTGAAGATAAAATTATCAAGCAGAAGAGCTTCAATACTAGTAGCAGGTAAACTTTTGTTTTTGTTGCTGTTAGCTCATATGTTCCACGAGAATGAAATACAGGTATTGTGAATAATATATGCTCTGCCTAACATTACTCTCTATTTCAGTTTCAGGGACTTTTGGCATCGTATCCGTGTGCATTCTTTTAATACACTCAAACCAATGCCTAAATTTACAAATCATCATCATCATTACCATCTGGACCTCCTTCCCCACCCTAGGGCAGGGAAATCATATCAAATAAAATTAAATAATGCAAAACTTCCCCTCAGGGAAGCCTCAAATTGAGGCTGGCCACAATACAGCTGATGTCTTCTATGGACTGGAAAGGAAACCAAGTGCTACAACTAACTACTGTAGCCTACAATAATTGCAGATGGAATCTGTTAAGATAAAGTGTGGCTCATTACCAAGCTTGCAATTGCACTTCACTCTTATGGCAATGCCTCCCTGGTTCAATGGTAGCCAGCCATTATTACTTCAATCCAGTAACACCAGAAGGCAGCCAAAAAAATCAGAGATTTGCTTATTACACATTAATTAGAAATTTGCTTATTACACAAAAATACCATAACAGATTTGCTTATTTGGTCTTTGGCTGATGGTTATGTTGTTAAGGCCTCAATCTCCTCTGGATATGAACCCTGTGGACTGCTGGCTGAACACAACCATTCTTTAGCAGCCCACCGTCCTCCTTTTGGGGAACAGAGAGGGAACCGAGGGATACCAGCTTCAATGCACAGGGAAGCTGTCCACATAAGCACTATCGGTGCCACCACATGGAGGCATCCCTCAGAACCCTTGATCAATCAATAATCTCAACAGCAGGTTTGGAACTCTTACTCTCGGATGCCTGGTCCTCAAAACTCTTGTTCTTGTCATTCTTCTTTGGTTTCCCTCGTTTCTTTTTCTTCTCTTCGTCTCCTTTCCCCTTCTTTTCCTCCTCTCCACTTTCAATCATGGCTTTGATATGTTCAGCCTGGGGGGAAATATTAGGGATATTAATACAGGCATACCTCTACTTACGATCATTCAAGATGTGATCATTTTTATACCTCTACTTACGATCATTCAAGATGTGATCATTTTTATACCTCTACTTACGATCATTCAAGATGTGATCATTTTAAAGATGCGAACACAGAAAATATAACAAGCATTTCACAGGCACGAACGTAAACACGAAAAACTAATTTAGCTTGTAGCGGCCCATTGCAACCGCTTTTCAATGTGGCGGGTGACAGCAGTTGCGAGGTGGGTTGCTAGGCGGCAGTGAGGGTACTAGGGGGCTAACCTACCATTTTGTTTTTGTTTTGTTCGCCTTGAGGAGAGAGGATCGCTGCTCACTGTCTATCTATCTATCTATCTATAGCCCGACGCCCTAATCCCGCAAAGGGTGGCCGCAGACAAAACGCCTCCAAGTCACTCTGTCACCCACCATTCGACTACCCTCCCCCCAACTCACCCCCCCTCCCTCATATACCTCTCAACTCCATCCCTCCACCTCATCCTCGGTCTACCCCTCCCTCTCCCTCCCTCCACCTCACCTACATACACCCTTTTAGTCAGTCTTTCATTCTCCATTCTCTCCACATGTCCAAACCACCTCAGTGTATTTCTCCTAATCTTTTCAACCACATCTCACTGTGCTTTTAGTATTTCCACTCCATTTAACATGACTGATTAATGTGAGCGTGCTGATAGTGGTGCTTCTGGCTCATCTAGGAAGTGATGTGCCATCTCTATGGAACAAAAACTCAAAATAATAAAGCGTGTTGAACGAGGTGAAAGAATTAGTGCAGTGGCAGAATCAATTGGAATGAACAGATCAACTGTGGGGACAATTGTTAAGGATAAGGAGTGTATTCTTAAGCATGTGAAGGTGATATGTTCATGAAGTCCACCATCATTGCCAAGAAACATGGGCTTATTATGAGAGAGATGGAGAAACTTCTGGATGTGTGGATAGACTAACGGATTCACCGGAGCGTCCCTATCAACACAGGGCTGATACAGGAGAAGGCCACTAAGCTGTTCCAGGACCTAAAGAAGAAATATCCAGAGGAAAAGGACTGACTACCTCACTGCTTACCTTCATGTTATGGAGGTTAGCCCATGATTTAAAGTGGTAAAACCATCCAAGAATTGCATTCATCATACAAATGTCATTGTTATCATCATCATCATGAGCATCACTGTCATCATCATCCTAACCCTAATGTACACATTAAAGCATGAAGGAGAATCCAGAAACAAAGGAGGAAAAAGTATGATATTATGATAACTAACATAATCATCGCCTTATCATCATCGTCATCCACATCATCATCATCATCATCACCCCACCACCAATGCTCACCTACAAGCTGAAGTGACACAGGCTAAAAACAGTTATGGCTGCATGACATTCAATGGGCCTGAGGCAGGAATCAGTCTCAGACTAAGCACACTACAGCACCAAGACAACAGGCCTCACCATCTGTGTGTTGCGGCGAACCAGCAGCTTGACGTCTTCTTTGTTTACGGTGGTGCGGCGAGCATGGCTGAAAGGAACACATCCAAATAAAAACCTTGTTTGTTGTTGACCATGACGACCTGCTAACAGTGACTTATACAAAATACTCAACATCATCATCACCATAACCCATGAATTATTAGTATGACTACAGTGGGCTAGCACAGTACGCGAACCGCATAGTACATGAGTGACCAAAAATCATAACCATAAAACTCTGAATGCGTGAGTTTAGCCCACAATACGCGAGGCAGAGGCAAGGAATGGCCCACAACTGCTGTTTTCCCAGACGACGTGACCCCCCCCCCCCCCGCATGGTCCATTGTGGCTTACAGGCTCGTGAGGAAGGTGCTCAAGAGGAATCTACAGCAACATTTTGTCAATAATGACTTAGAGAATTACATTTTCAGCAATAACGTTAAGTTAGAATTGACACTCAGTTTCTATAATAACGTTTTGATTCACTTGAATAATGGTTATTTCACAAGTGCCAAGTTGTTATACTGCAAATACGTCCTTAACAAGATGAGGAATGAAACAGACAAACAAGAAGAGATGATGGAAATTGATGAAAATGCGAGCAGTAACGAGGAGGAGACGGAGGATCCTCCCCTCACCACCTCCCCTGACTTGCCCACCGCCGTCCCTTTCACCACCATGGCTCCACCTTACTCACCAGCCACTTCCACAGCCCCACCTGCTTCACCTGGCATACCTGCAACCCCAGCCATAATGACTGTTGCTGCATTCTGGATGAAATCCAGATAACATTTGACAGGCTGTAAATTTCTTCGTCAAAGCCTGGAATTATACAATACTGACGACCGTTAAATACGCGTGGAGCGGTGGGTGGTGTGGCGGGGACACTCTAAGTGTATTGCCGCGCCTTGAAACCCCCGCTATTTAAGTCCATCAAGTCTGTCGTCTGCTGCTTTTAAGATGACTGACCATATTTTTGTTATTTTAGTTGTATCTGTAGTATATGTCTTAAAAATTTTCCCTTTAATATACTGTATCCCTAAGGTTATAAAAATATCAAGGTTTGAGGGGTATTGCCCATGTTATTTTTCCCATATGATTATGTATTCACAGTACATGAAATCACAGTGCGTGAGGTTATGGACCACCCATCCACTTGTGCACTGTGTGAGCCCACTGTAGTTACATGTTGTAGTGGCCTCAGGTTCATCTTAATGTAAACCCAGTGAACTGCAGGCCAAAACTGCCCTAATTCTGCAGTCCTTCACCTTCTTGTTGGGGACAGGGAGGGGATTAAGGGATGTTTGGATAACCAGGCAGCTCCACTGCCCAGTAATATTGGTGCCACTTTTACAAGGCGACCCCCTCCAGCACCAAACAGATACATAGGAAAGATAAACACTATCTATCTATCTATCTATAGCCCGACGCCCTAATCCCGCAAAGGGTGGCCGCAGACAAAACGCCTCCAAGTCACTCTGTCACCCACCATTTGACTACCCTCCCCCCAACTCGCCCCCCCCTCCCTCATATACCTCTCAACTCCATCCCTCCACCTCATCCTCGGTCTACCCCTCCCTCTCCCTCCCTCCACCTCACCTACATACACCCTCTTAGTCAGTCTTTCATTCTCCATTCTCTCCACATGTCCAAACCACCTCAGTGTATTTCTCCTAATCTTCTGAACCACATCCACATCTACCCCACAACGTTCCTTCACTTCTTCATTCATCAACCTGTTCCTCCATGTCACTCCACACACACATACATAATAAATGCAGATAAATGGTACAGTATATACATGTAACAATGACAAACACACATACATAATACATGCAGATAAATGGTACAGTATATACCGATACATACACAAGTGCTGTATACAAAAATTCAACCTACTTAGCAAATGCCTCCAGGTCCTGTGAGTACGTCTGCAGCTGCCTGGACGTTAACTCTGCCAGCGCTGATATGAAATGGCGGGAGAAGGTAACGTCTCGTTCTGTACCGATCTCCTCACACATCCGGCCCACAGTGAAGTGGATGGCTGCCTTCAGTGTCTGTGGGATGTTAGGCTTACTTTAGATGCTATGGAGGCTCACCAGGCTTGTTTTTAACATTCTAAAGATGAAGTTATAGTGTGAAGATGGAAGACATGACGACGAAACCAATTCATGTCTGGTTACCTTTTAAGTGACATGGCATCAGGCATCATTACCTGGATGACGCAATGGCCTTCTATCCCAGAATTCATCATTCATTCATTGCCAGACGCCATGTATCCCAAACGGGGAGGTCAAGGGCTTAGAGTAATTGTTCTATAGGGAGGGGCACTAATCCTCCACCAACCCCACTTGACACGTAGGGATGCCAACAGCATCTGGTGTTCCCAGGCGGTCACCCATCCAAGTACTAACCAGACCCAACGTTGCTTAACTTCGCTGATCGGAGGGAAGCGGTGTACTCAACGTGGCCATCCAGAATACTGGGTCATAAAATCCGCCACAGACTCAAGTGTCTGAGATGCAGTGATGAACACCTAGGCTAAGCACCTCATAGCTTCTGTCCTTATATTTACATGTTCTTACTAACAACATAGCCAGATACATAATGGCGTTGGCTAAATACACCAAAATAATAACAAAACATTACCTGCTTGCCACGTTTTAACTAATTGTCAAAATGTAAGAAATATTCACTTAACATGCTGAATTTCTAATAATGAAGAGTCCAGATAATAAGGCAATCCTAAATCATAGCAAGCTATGCCATGACGTTGTCTAAATACACCAAAACATAAAGAAAACCATTACCACGGTTCGTTCAACCTCTTCTTCGTCCGCCTCCATGATCCTCAGCTGGTATGCAAACATTCAAAGGCAAACCACTCAATCGCAGACGACAGCGTACTATCCATAACCTACCCTAACCCACTAATGCAAAAGTTGTTGCTTGACTCAGGTTAACAAATTTTTTGGTATGTCTGAATAAAATACGTAAGAGAATCCATTGCAATCAAGGGCTAAAGTTAGGTATCTCATTCATCTACGCCGCAGTCCTGCAGGAGGTGGCACTGACCACTGTGGCACTGTCGAAACTCCGTGAATGCCTTTCTTGCTACACAAAGTACTTCGTTATTTCAACATTTACTAACACGAAACATTTCAGATCTCCCTTAATGCCTTTCATGCTACAAAAAGTATTTCAAGTGATTTCAAGTTACTAACACTAAACAGTTCAATAATCAATCCCTAGTTTTGTGTTCTTTGTTTTCACCTGATGCATCATCTTAATATTTTGCTGTAAATTAGTTGGCCCTCTATAATATACGGTATACGGTATAACCGTACTATTAAACGATTTTTTTTTCCTCAATAATACTGTAAGAGTTTTGCCCTGACGCGCCGTCATGATCATATGTTCCTCTGACCGACTGCTTCTTCGGTGAATCACGGTGTGTATTTTGCCATATATCGATACACTTCATCACTCATTAACTTTAATTATCCTCTAGCGAAACTTTAGTGTCTTCAGGAAAGTTCGGGAAGGTTTAAAGGGTGAAAGAAATGTTTATTATCGCTGTATCAAATAATCCCAATAAGCGTACTTTTATTTACCCATATATTTTATATATTGCTACGTGAGGGTAGGCAGGCTGCTGTGTTACTGAGGATCTAATGTGCCTGGGAGGCTAAGTTAGGGTATAATGTTGTAAAGGGAGTTTATTTGCCACATAAAGTCCTGGGTAATAACGCTTAGGGTTATTTTTCGCCATAATTGGCCAAGGCCCATATTCAGGCCTGCTTCCACATTTACCATAACTGACCACGGTTTGGGGGGAAGTACTTTAGATGGGGAAGCTGAATGTCGGCAGCAGTGTGCAGTAATCATGTTAGTTATTTGTTGAGAACAGCAGGGCTTAGTATGTCAAAAAAGAAAAAAAGAAAAAGGCCATTTGTGCCTTATAGGTATTACTTGTCCTCTGTCTGCCTTGAAACCTTGTGTCATTCAGAGATGTACCCTTAATATCCCAAACCCTGAGATTTGACCACTTCCGATGGCAATGAACAGACACCTACCACACACACTGCACCTGTAGGGCAATACTGTATAACCTCTAGATCATAACACCATGCTACAAGCCTCCACCCACCCCCATGTCCATCTCAATCAAACCATATTACAAGCCTTCCCCCCCCCTCCCATGTCCATCTTAATCATAACACCATATTACAAGCCTTCCCCACCCACCCCAATGTTCATCTCAATCATACTACAAGCCTCCCCCTCACCCCCCACATTCATCTCAGTCATAACACCATACTACAAGTCTCCCCTCATGTCCACCCAGTGGATGTGTCCTTAAAGAGAGATGACAGAGTTCATCTAAGTAGAGTTATGTCAGGACATCACACAGCCGTCCAAACTACCATCCTAGGTATGGGTTGGGTGGAATCACAGCTAACACCTGCCCACACTGCAGAACAGGCCCACAATACATAATGAAGAATGACACAGCACCTGCCACACTAAGATGCAGATGTAACGTCAGTGGTGGAGGGAGCCAGTGGGACAGCCTCTTTGGGCAGCTGTAATAGGCTGACAGCAGGTCTGCCCAACCAGATGGACCAGGAATAATCAACAGCAACAGCAATTCAGACATGTCTAGGGCAGTCCACAGGAAAATCTATGGTACTCTGACTGAAAAAGACCTGGGATGAGGGATAAGGAATCAAATAGGGAGGCTGCCAGAGATTGAGCAGCATGGACAGCCACCACTAGGGAACCAAGGCCAATGTATACAAGCATGCTGGGGCTTCGTAAATGATATGATATCAAGATGGAGTAGAAAAGGTATAGAAAGTGTAGCATATCTCAAGACCTTTGACACACATACACGCCATCATCTGCAAACCCTGAGTACCTGATAAGATACCACACAGCTCTATCAATATATCAACACAGATGCAGGATCTGACTGATATTTTGACACAAGTTAACCTGTATTGTGTACATTGAACACCAACTGCTGCTGAAGGGATTAACCGGTGAGAGTGAGAAAGAATAATAAAGAAATAGAACAAACTGTATATATAATTCTTCTTGCACAGTGATGGTGGAGTATCCTGGGCCTGATCAATGTCTCATTATATAACACCTCATTGACCTTAATATAGTGCAATGCTTAAGCTTAACCTCAATCAGCTTGCATACCCAGTAGTTACTAACACTTGCCTTTGCTTGCAGTGCTTACCTGGAGAGAATGCACAAAAACCATCAGGTAGGCAGTGAGTCGTTCAGGACCTTTTTTTTTTTTTAATGGTGTGTTTCTAGCAATGAATTATGATTCTTAGGATGTGCTTGTTCTCTCATTCCTAACCTATCCTTTCATTTCATTTCCACTCCATTCCTTCCCTCCCCTTTTCTCTTCCTTTCCTCTCCTTTCCTATCCTTTCATTTCATTTCCACTCCATTCCTTCCCTCCCCTTTTCTCTTCCTTTCCTCTCCTTTCCTATCCTTTCATTTCATTTCCACTCCATTCCTTCCCTCCCCTTTTCTCTTCCTTTCCTCTCCTTTCCTATCCTTTCATTTCATTTCCACTCCATTCCTTCCCTCCCCTTTTCTCTTCCTTTCCTCTCCTTTCCTATCCTTTCATTTCATTTCCACTCCATTCCTTCCCTCCCCTTTTCTCTTCCTTTCCTCCCCTATTCTTTTGTTTCATTTCCTCTCCTCTTCTTTTCATTCCTACTCTCCCCTCCCCACTCCTCTCCTCTCCTTCCTGAAATGCCACAAGTCTATCCAGGCACTTTATACAACTCCCCCCCATCCCCCAACAGGAAGATGGTGGACTGCAGGAGAAAGTTAACATCAGCCTGCAGTCCACTGGTTCATATTCAGATGAGTCTGAGGCCACAACAAAACACCATTGTATCCTCCCCCTCCCCCAATCCTTGTACAGTAGCTGTGAGTCTGTTTATGTTCAGATGACTGAGTTGGTATTTGTCATATTCTCTTTCTCTCTGTCTCTCTCTCTGTCATGCTACAAAGCTTGAGTATTATAACCTTGATATAATTACACATACTAAGATGTACAGATTTGTTAAAATGTACTCAACAGTAACATATGTAGCCAGATTATGTGATACAAATCCTACTTGCTACACTTGTACACCGTCAAAAATTACTATACATTGCTGTAGGAAATTTTTTGACAGGCAGTCTTCATATCTGTACTTTTTCTTTCCCTATGCTTTAAAAACATGAACCCAGTGGCTGCAGGCCTTCCCCTTCACTCCACCATCCTCTTTGTAGCTATGGGATGCAAAGGTTGTTGAGAGACATTTGTACCACTAGGCAGGTAAGATCCCTGGTTATATCAGTGCCACCACAGGAGGGCCTCCACCTCCAGTACCTGTGTCTGTACAGTAACCAGGTAGCCTTAAGTTGCACCACACCAGTAATCACCTTAACACTATCTTTTTTTTTATTTATTCTTGCTGCCTTCAGGTAACCCAGCTCACCTTACAAGAATTTTGAACTGGATGGGTTAGATATGGTCTATATCAAGTCCTTCTTGAGTAAATGGCTCATCTAAACAAAACACACTCATTATGTGGCAGTTACAAGAAAGGAATTTGTCATCATTTGTGTAGCCAGTTTCTACTACTGTACACTGGCAGATGTTGAAAAGAGACGGCCCCCGGTAGTGGCACCAATATAACTGGGCACCAGAGCTGCCTTGTTATGCAAACATCCCTCAGCTACCTTCTTGTCACCCAAATGGGGGATGGTAGACTGCAGAAAGGCATCTTCAACCTGCAGTCCACTGGGTTCACATTTAATAAACGTGGGGCCTCAACATAACACCAGAAGGTTTCCTCAAGATGATAAAATTCCCACAACTGAATTACTGAAGACTGTCTCTGTTAATGAAATGACAGTTGTAAATACCTGTACTGTGATTTAAGTGGCGTCAGATATCAATTACTGTATATGACTAGGCAAAGAAAAAACTTGCGCTTTTGGACATGGCCGTCACTCCCTCTTTCATGTTTTGATTTCATTAATTTATGAATGATTGGCTTTTACTTATAATTTCCATTAATTATTATTTATTATTTAATGTTTTTTGTAAGTACTGTACTGTATTTTTGTTTTTTGCATGCCGTCAGTTTTCATTATTCGTTTAATTCTGACATGGAACTTACAGATTATTAATACTGTCACATACACATTTTTTTCAACAATAAATATTGTTTGACTTATTTGACTCAGTCTTTACACACTACTCATACCCTCTGTAACTCTTCTACCTTGCTGACTTTTTATTAAGCATCTGAAAGTGATGCTGGAGAGGAAATGCCTTCATGTGGTGGCACCAGCATGACCAGACAGTTACACTACCTGGTTATACTGTACAATCATCCCTCAGCTCCCTCCCTATCCTCCAAATGAACGATGATGGATTACAATGGAATGGCAACTTCAGCCTGGTGTCCACTGGGTTCCCATTTCACATGAGTCTGGGGCTACAACACTGGCAACAATGACTCAAGTTACAGATCATAACTGGGTCTATTTTGTCTGGGGGGCATTCTTTGCTGTCAAAAGGAAATTCAGTTGTATGTACTAAAACTAACAACTTCCTGAAATTCCCATCCATCCATCCCCCGATTCATCCATCATCCATCCCAGTACTGTACTGTCCCACCAGGAGTGTAGGGCCCAGATCCAGGCCATTCAGTCCAGACACGTGAGGCAACTGACCAGCTGCTCTGTCCCTCAGTGGCATTACATCAACAGTAAATCCCAACCATCTCTCAGAATTAGTCCGTTACTTATACAGTCTGTACATTTCCTGTCATTCATCTACCATCATCCCTGGCACTCCTTCTCCCAAACCCACCCAGTGGGTTAACAGTGTTTTGGTACACTTCATGTCATTCCGTAATAGGACAGTTTTCAGAACTGGCTCAGCAACAAATACTTTTCCTGTGGCCCCATCAGTCCCACAGCATCTAACACTGGCTGGCAATACCAGTATTTAATTTTATAAGGATGTCCCCAGACTGAAGGGGTCAGTGTTGTACCGTTATTAACTCATTCACAATGAAATGCATTCCCTTTGCTGAATGATACTGTCCAGTGATGGCAAGAAAGCAGTAAAAGACCATGTCAGAAATGCACAGTCTTGTGTTTACAATGCCTCAGTTAAGAGTTGCCCATCCCACTCCCTTACTTGTGCATCAGTGTCTCTCCAAGTGAGTTCTGTTTACTTTTGTGACTTGCATATCGGAAGGAATGCAGTGCTTTACAGTGTAGTGTTTCTTGGTACTGCTCTTTCCATGCTCATTTTTTTGCTAGTAGTGTATTATAATAAATAAAATTTAAAAATGGAACCAAGAGCTGAAAGTCAGCAAGAGGTGTCCCTTCAAGAGTTACTCAAAGTTCCTCCCCAAAGTAAGTACATCATCCTTATGGTACTGTCTTCCACAGTCTGTCTTTCCCCCTGCCCATGACCTCCAGTCTTTAAGTACACCTGTCCAAGCATCTGGAAATTATCAGATCTGAAATGTTTTGTATGGGACAACTGTTGATAGGCCTTCACTTTTTCTGTGCACATAATGTGCACACACACACACCTAAATGTGTGTACACTCACTAATGCACACCAACACACACAAGCACCTCACCCATTCTTATTTCTTTACCTTTGCTTTGCTTTGTTTCAGTTGAGGGCCGGGGACGACCATGTCAAGCGCCCTTAACCGTTCCGTCTCAACCATGAACGGCGGCGGGGGGTTGGCTGGGGCGGGGCAGGGGGTGGCGCTGGGGCTACACGGGGCGGGGGTCATGGGGGCCAGGCACCTCCGGGACATCCAAACATCTTCACCCCTACAGATATTTGTGAGAGCAAAGAAGAAGATTAATGATGTCTACCAGGAGATTGAGGAGTATGTGGCAGAGACAGCACTGTTTTTGCAAGGTTGGTGATGGAGTAGTAGTAGCAGCAGTAGTATGGTAGTAGTCATTAATAAAGTGGTTGTACATGAACAATTTTGTGGCATATATGTAAATCAGTAGCTCTGTTGCATAGATGAACTATGTATTCTAATGCCTGTGTACACGTGGGCACAGGTCTACGTGGAGACCAGCGTCTGGTGGGGGAGAAGCAGGTGGAAGAGTTTACAGCTTACAGCACCAAGGTTGCCGGCATCAAAGAAGTGCTGGCACGAGACCACATGAAGGTATGTGACACCATACTCAGTTATTATCTGACGTACTGTACATAAATGGCAGTGATTAGCTGGATGTGTAGTTAATCCTTGAATGCATGGCCTGGGGGAGGGGGCTAGGTATACAACTGAAGAATTGAGGGGAAGAATGAGATTGGAGTGTATTGGTGTTGTGATGAGAGGTAGCCTGAGATGGTTTGGGCATGTGGAGAGGATGAAGGATGACAGCTGGCCATGGAAAGTGAGAAGTGTGAATGTCGGGGCTAGGTTTGTGAGAGGAAGACTGAAAAAAGACCAGGGACGAGGTCATACAGTGTGGGCTCACGAATAAGGAACTGAATAGGGAGGCTGCCAGCAATCGAGCGGCATTGAGAGCAGCCATTAGGTAGCCAAGGGCAACACATGCAAGCATGTTGGAGCCTTTTTTAAATGATGCAAATGATACGAGTTACATGCAGCGTGGGTTAGACAGGATCACGTTGTAGCACTTCTGCTCCATGCTCTGCTCTGTGCCAACCCTCTAGTAATAACCCCTAGACAAACTAGACAAATTTTTAATTATAACAGGTAATTTATTTCAGGTTGCATTCTTTGGTCGGACATCAAATGGCAAGAGTACAGTAATTAATGCAATGATGGGGGACAAGATCCTTCCCTCAGGCATTGGACACACCACTAACTGCTTCCTCCAGGTGAGTCTGCCTCTTTTCGTACTGTTCCCCCAGACTCATTTTCTATGCCTGGTGCTCAGTCTCTTTGTATTCTTCTTCATGCAGTATTTCTCATCGTATTACAGGGTGAAGGAACAAAGCAAACTACAGAAGGCTTAACCGAAGCTAAGCATCTGAGACATTGGTTAACGTGCACACCCACTTTGTAATAATTCTTTCCTCCATTGTCACACACATCTCTGTCAGTATTACAGGTTGAAAAAACAGATAACAATGAGCCCAACCTGACAACAGAAGTCATAACAAAAAACAGAATATTCAAGGCTTTGGTCAGGGTACACACACCAACACATATTTCACTTGGTATTGAGTGTACAGGCATTCACTCAGCACTGAAGCCTTCACAGTGTCTTGCTCTCTTCCACAGGCTATGTTAATCACAAGCCGTATAAACTACATTCTTTCCCTTTCTCTCTTTTCTTCATTCATTCTTACACAAACTTCCCTCCATTTATCTCCCTCTGTGTTTCCCTCCATCCTTTCCTCTCTTTCTTTCTCTCTCTCCCTCATTTGCCTTTTTCCTCACTCATTCTCCCTCCTTTCCCTTCCCCCTTTCCACATTTCTTTGGTATTCTCAATTTTCACACGTTTCTTTCAATGTTTCAGGTGGAGGGGACAGACGGCAATGAGCCTTACCTGACGACAGAAGGTTCAACAGAGAAGCAAAACATTCGAGGCATCGGTCAGCTTGCACATGCACTCTGCAACAATCGCCTGGGAGACTCCACCCTGGTCCGCATCCACTGGCCCAAGACACGTTGCCCGCTGCTCCGCGACGATGTTGTTTTGGTCGACTCTCCGGGAATCGACGTATCGGAGTGCTTGGATGACTGGATCGATAAACACTGTCTTGACGCTGATGTGTTTGTCCTGGTGGCAAATTCAGAGTCAACGCTTATGAATACTGTGAGATTCTGAGTGATTGTCTGTCTAGTTGTAGACTAATGTGGGAGGAAGTTGATTAAGCATCGATCTACGGAAAAAAATATTTGTACAGTGGGCAATCTCAGCAATAGAATTCTCTGAAACATGGGATGTGATTTGATATTCCAGTACCATTGTCATTATACCTTAGGCTATTACCGTACTGTTACTACTACTACTACTCTGCCACACAGGAAAAGAACTTCTTCCACAAAGTGTCTTCAAGGCTGTCCAAGCCAAACATCTTCATACTACAGAACCGCTGGGACATGGCTGCAGCTGAGCCAGAGTTTCTGAATGAGGTCAGTATTGGTGAAGAGGGGGAGTGTGGGGGGACTAGTGGAGTGTGGGAGACTGGTGAAGTAGGGGAGTATGAGGGGACTGATAATTGGCAGTTAATGAATCCTTAGTTGTATGTGAAAAGACAGGGAATTGAGGTGGTTGGATGAATTGTGTAAGGAGAAGCATATGACAAGGGTTTGGCATCCCATTTTATCCTTGTAGTCAGTGGATTATCTGGGGAAAAGAATGAAGACCATAATATATGCAGAGGGTTAAGCTAGTGAAGAGAGTCAGAATTCTGGGGACTGAGTGAATGAGTGTCTGCAAAAGGTGAGCATCTGGACACTGAGTTAGTGTGGTGGGATGTTGGGATTGGTGATTTGTTAGGTGTATGTAGTAAGGCAAGGTTTGGAAGCTGAGTAGGTGATAAGTAATTGAAATGGATGGGACAAGTATTGGCGAAAGAGCATACGCTGGGTTTGGTATAGCTTTTTCTTTAACAGGTAGTTCTTGCTGTCTCTGGACCTGCCTAACCCATCCTTGGATGGGAAAACATTGTCTGGATAATGGTGATAATGAATGTACTTTATCTGTTTCTGCACAGTTGTATTTAACAATAGGTAAATAGGTAAGTAGTCATTACAGCACTGATAATGGACTGGTTGATGGTTGATTTTCTTTTTTTAAATAAACAGTTTATTAGGGTGATAGATAAGCTGAATTATCGTATGATATAGACAATTTGACCAACCAAAGTAAAAATTTGGAGATATACACCTTCTGAGTTGCACAAAAAGAGGCTGATGGTAGCTCGAGCCTCGAGTGGCTGCAACACCATAAACTGCCAAGCATGGAGACAAAATACTGTGATCCCCAGCTAAGTTGTGTGATTGTGATTTTGCTGATTAGCCAAACTTTCCTTCATCACAACCAAGTCGGCAAATAACCACCACTGGTGTTTTGTTCCAGTGTCCAAGAACACTAGTAGAATCACACACCAGAAAAAAGATTCATCACCGTTCCAAGAGACATGAAAACCAGGAAGCTATGATGGCGAGCAGTGTGTCGGGAGTACCTCAGGACATCGGGCAACTCCTGCTGTTGTGAAGCAGTGTGAGGAAATACGGAATCAGCGGTCATTTCCCAAATCTGCACTCTTAGGTGGAAAAGATAATTTATATCACCATATAGGTTCATGAACACCTAATTATCTCAGATTCGGTCAAAAATTTGTGCTTAATACGACTGTTAATAAAAAAAATCAGGTTTCAGAGCTAAAACATGCCAAAGTTAGCAGCTATTTACCCTTCAGATCTTCAACACGCATTGTCAGACTTCCATTTTGCATAAATATTTATTTAAAGCTCAAATAAATGCACATACACCACAAATCAATATTTACACAAAACAGAAGTCTGGCAAGGCAGGTTGTCAAGCCAGAGGTGAAACACTTCTGCTAACTTTAACAAATTTTTGCCCTGAACCCTGAATGTTTATTAATGGTCAAATGAAACACAAATTTTTGACCGGATTTCAGATAATTAGGTGTGTATGAACCTGTATGGTGATTAACATTATAACAGCTTAACATGTACAGCTTAACCTAACTTAACAGTCACCTGTCAAGCAAAACCAACCCTAACTTTGGCATAAGCCATTGGTAGGGATGTGAAAATCTTATTCTCCAGATCAGTGTGGTTGTTACCAAAAAGATTTTCAAGCATCACCAGTACATGAGACCAGGTTTACAGAACACCAGATACTCCACAGAGGTCTAGCTGTCCACAGTCTGGCCTATGTAGGAAGAAAAATCGTTGATATATTTTGGCCTGTGTGACATCCTCCTCCTGCGTTACTGCCCATTTTCAGGGCTATATGCCCCTGGAGTTAGGACCTAGCAATACTTATACTGATTCGGTTCATAAATCACTTCATTATCACTTTATTTAATCTAATCCTTGTGCTACCGAGTTGTCCTACAGGTACCTGGTTGTCGCAAGGTTCACTGTCAATACTAGTCTCTCTAAAACCAACAAAACTCTTCACTAAAGCACAAACATTGCATACTTCATCTTTTAAGAGAATTGTTACACTGTCTTACATACCTAGCATGATAATAACAGCTGAGTATCACAGAAATCTTACCTTCACTGAAGTATGATTCCCAGACGTTGTTGTGAGTGGCGGTCAGCTGTGGCCCTGGTATGGATGTGACGTCACAGCAAGGATGCATTAGTTTCACGCGGTACGATAATCCCCAACTTTGATTAGCTATTTTTTTCACAAATACTAAATCAGAGCAAAAATAATGATATTCCAATGATTACGAGTGACCATTTTATTTATGTAACTTGCACACGATCATCAACCATTCCATTAATTATAATAGGTAATTGTCAGAAATTAATTAGTCTAAAGTAGGTAGTCCCTTCCATAGAAAGAAATATATTTAGTAATATTGTCATTGCAGTCCTTGTACCTGTGTCCCCAGTGCATTAGCATAGGAATGAGGTTTAACAAGAGTGGCTTCAATGACTACAGTGTCATTGGAGGCAGTGGTATTCTGGCTCCTTAGCACCTCTTCCATACCAGTTTTTGCTGTAATAACTACGTGTGCCAGGTTCATATTTTTTTTCTGCTACTGATACAAATGTGTTAAAAGCAATAATACCCACTTCAGAACCTAAGGGGTACAAGCTAAGCTTCTAAAGGCCACAAAATTTAATTCATAGAGAGGCAGACTGAAAAAGACTTGGGATGAAATCATAGAGTGTGACTGCAGGAATAATGGACCGATTAGGGAGGCTGCCAGATTTCGAGCAGTGTGGAGAGCCACCATTAGGTGACCAAGGCCAGTGCATGCAAGCATGTTGGAGCCTTTATAACCGATACCATACAAGAGTGACTTGTCTGGGCAGCATTTTATACAGTAGAGAAATCCCCAGTTATCTCATGAACTGTTGGGTGCAAAGCCAAGTTTCCTAACCAGGTGCTTTACCAACAGACTGTCAGGTGTCTAAGAAAACTATGCCCATGTCAAAAAGATACTGAAGTAAATACTGTCTTAGATGGAAAAAGAGATCTAGATGGAGGTGATTTTAAAATATTTGTTTATCTTTCCATTTGTGAACGCGTTGGCTGTGAATCCATGTGTAAGCCATTTTCATGTTTTGGTGGCAACAACAACAGTGCTGGGTGGTGTGTAGGTCAGTCACCACCACTGTGTCAGTATCTATGTGTAATATGATGAGTCACAGAGGAAGAGGTGGTTAGGTGTGTACAAGCTGCACCAGAATATGGCTTATATTAATGGTACATGCTGGAAGTGTCTGTTATTTGTGTATATTATGTTACATACTTACTCTCTAGCCTTGTTGCCCTTACATTGTAGTGTTTGTTGGAATTAGGGTTCGGTTGATGGGGATAATAATTCTGTAGGTATGTGGTGAGATGATAATGCTGGAGGTATGTGGTGACTCTACCCCCAAGCACTTGTGTACCTTCTGTGTCACAGATTGTACATGAGGTTTCCTTCTTTATGCCCACAAGATTACAGACCAAACCACTGGATATCCATACCCACTAATTCCAATACAGTGTGTTTTGGTTATGATGATGCTTATTATAATGATTGTAATGAGGGTCCTGCTGACAGTGGTGGTTTAGGGATAGTTATGATAACCATAAAGGAGAATAGGGATGATGATGATGATGAGAAGCAGCAACTAACTCCATTATTTAACCACACTTGTAGCCACACACAGAACAAAGTGAGGTAAGCCAAGTGTGTTTGTATATTCTTCAGTTATGTTTTTCTTTGTTTACGGGCCTTCCAGCTGGTTACGTTTGCTTGTGTTTTGTTTTGTTATCTCAATCTTCTGCTATTGCACTTTTGGTATTATGTCTGTAGTATTGATAGTAATTTTTGTTTCTCCCTCTGTTCATATACATCCTGAGATCAGACAGCCATACCCTGTATCGTAAAACCTTGCAGCTCTGGAAAATTGAGCTAGGATGATGGTGGTGATGGTGGTGACAATGATGGTAGCTGTTAGTCATCATTTTTTATCTATTCTTTGCCTATACAGAACTACTAGTACTGTATTGCTTCTGAAGATTATGTTCACTGTACTTCATTTTTTAAATAGCTTTAGTCACCAGCATTTTGCCTGCTGCACACACCTTTGATGTTCAGTGCACACTGACTGTATGCTCTGATTATGCCCCATACTGGTGCAGGGAAGAGGTACCTTCACGTGGTGGTACCGATATAACTGGGCAGCTCCACTGCCCCATTCATAAATGTCCCTCAGTTCCTTCCCTGCCACCCAGAAGGAGGATGTAAACTGCAGGAGAAGGGCAGCCTCAGCCTGCAATCCACTGGGTACACATTCAGATGAGACGGGGCCTCAAGAACAATGTGCTCTATATTAATGGGAAAACTGAATAATTTTTTCCTAGCAATATAGCTCACCAAATATTTGTTACTGTTTCCCTTCACACCCTATTTATTAATTAGAAAATGAGTTAGGTTGATGATAATAATACTTTCCAAGCTTAGATCATATTTTGCAGACAGTGTAACACTGACCAACAACACACTATAATAGGTGTGTGCATTAGGTGGAGGGGCAGATGAGGAGGGGGAGACTGAGGATGAGATGGAGGGATGGGGTGGAGAGGTACATGAGAGAGGGGAGCTTGAAATAGAGGGATGGAAGTCAGATGGTGGATGACAGAGAGTGACAGGAACAATTTGTTTGTGGCCACCCTATTTGGGATTAAGGGGTCTGGCTGTACATGGTTAGGCAGACAGAAAATAACAGCATGACTGTATTGCCGGGCTTAGTGTTTCTAACCACCTTCAGTGTGAGTAGTGTCAGGTTCTTATCATTTATAGGTTCTGTAATTTTTCATCCAACATTCCAGTATTTCATCCCTCACTCAGATCTTAAACTTGGGGTGGGAGAGGAGGAGGATAGGGAGAGAGAAGGGAGGGAAATGGGAGGGGGGAGGCAAAGGAAAATACACCATAAACGTACACCACCACAGTTAAAAATAATTAACCACAACAGAGTACAGTACCAAGACTTACAGTTTACTCTTGTTGTGTCAGGTTCGCAAGCAGCACATGGAGCGTATGGTGGCGTTCCTGGCCGAGGAGTTGAAGGTGGTGCAGGGACCCCAGGCTGAGCAGAGAGTGTTCTTTTTGTCAGCCAAGGAGGTGTTGCAACAGAGGCTGAGTGAGGCAAAGGGAACACCTAATAACAGTAAGTGAGTAGGGCTGATATATCTGCATACAGGGACAGGTACATAACTAGGATAGATAAGCAAAGAGTGAGGGAGAGAAAGCGAGAGAGATTAATGATAGTGATCTCCTACGGTCATTATGGGACAACACTAGATTAGATGGTGAATGAATGAATGAATACTAGTAAGTGGTTTTTAATGGCTTGAGTCAGTAGATTAACTCTGTGTGATTGGTAATTATGATGCTGTTGTGATTGGTGTGCATATGAGTTGGAGGTGGGAATCCAGAGGCTTGTATAGTGAGTGGATGGGCATGTGCCACATATCACTGCGTATGCTGTTGATTAGTTCCCCAGTCGTTTGGTTTTCCTTACTATCTCAGGGTGGAAAAAAAGATATGATGGTGATGATGATGGCAGTGGCGATGATAATTGATGATGATGACAACAGTGACTATTAGTATTGCCATCACCAGTAACCTCATGCCTGTAATCCACCCATCTCAGCTTCGGGATATCCAGAAGGGTTTGGCAGCCGGTATCTGGAGTTTGAGGAGTTTGAGCGAAGGTTTGAGGAATGCATCTCCAAGACAGCCGTGGTGACCAAGTTCCAGCAACACACCCAACGTGGTAACACCATTGTTGCGTGAGTGACACTTGAGTTTTAGTTCTCGTATAGTGGATACCCTGTGTAATGGGTAATACGAAGTGCATCTAGAGAGAAAATTCCATACATACATACATACAACATACATAAATACATTTTATATATATATATATACAGTATATACAGAGATGTATGCAGAACCTTGATCATGAAAGTACATGTGCATAGGAACGACACCAAGGCCGATGCATGCATGTTGGAACCTTTATAAACGAAACAATTATAAACAATACGGAGACATGAAAGTTGCCTAATGCTTCCTACCCACAGTGAAATAGGTCAGATGGTTGGCAGTATAATGGAACGTGCCGGAGAGGCGCGGGAGGAGAGGGTGGTGGCACGGGAACAGCTGTGGGCTCGACTGGACCACACCGAACAGGAATTACATGACCTAACTTCACAGATGAAGGACAAGATTTGTTCCATTGTGGAGGATGTCGAAAGAAGGGTTAGTACTCAAGGTGGCGTGTGTTGGAGGGAGGGCAGATTGAGGGAGATATTCAAACAGTTGGTGCTGAAGGTGCTGTGAGTTGGAGGAAGGGTAGATTGATGCAGTTAGTGTACAGGGGTCATATACCAATCAGGCTGACACTAAACAGGAACTACACGACCCCAGCTCACAGATAAAGGAGAAGATTTGTTGTGGTGCAGAGGACGTCGAGAGGAGGGTCAGTGTTACGAATATAGGTGGAAGAGTGTGTGAAGGAGGGTGGTGTGGAATGGCATGAGAACTATTTTTACCAAGTAGGGGGAGACTGATGGAGAGATGGAGTGGAGAGTTATATGAGAGAGGAGGGTGTAAGTTGGGGGGGAGGGCACTGAAATGACAAGCGACAGGGCAACATGAAGGCAATGTGTTTGTGGCCACCCTTCACAGGATTAAGGCGTCTGGCTATAAAAAGATAGCTTAATGTTGGTAGAGGCCAATTGTTTGTGGTGTGGAAGAAAAGAATGAAGTATATTAGTGAGAGCCTGAGGCAGCAAAAGCAGCAGCAATAACAACAATAATTTCCTTCACCATCCTCAGGTATCCAATGCACTGAACGAGGAAATCCGTCGACTGTCCGTTCTGGTGGATGAGTTTTCCGAGCCCTTTCATCCTGACCCGTTGGTGCTGAATGTTTATAAACGCACCCTGCATGGCCACGTGGAGGCAGGTCTGGGGTCCAACTTACGTGCACGACTATCCTCGGCTCTTGCGCTTAATGTCGAGAGCAGTCAGGCTGATATGACCAGTGAGTTGGTACTACTGTACACTATACTGAGTAATGAAGATGTTAGACTGGAAACTGGATTAGGATGATGATGATAAGGAGGAGGAGGAGCAGGAAAAGTTGATAATGATGATGATGATGATTTCCCATGTACTGGATATACCCCAACACCTTTTCTCACTTCTTCCCAACAGATCGTATGCTTGCGCTTCTGGGTAACGAGAAACGTGAGCTGGCGGCCACAATGCTGCCAAGGAGAGAGCCTTTTGAGATTTTGTATAGACTCAACTGTGAAAACCTCTGTGCTGACTTCCAGGTGAGAGAGAGAGAGATAAGTAGATAGAGAGAGGCAAACAGACAGAGAAATAAATAGACATGTAGACACATAAGTAGACTGTCAGACATAGAGATAAGCAGGTAGATAGAAACAGTATATTCTTTTCATTTTCTGGTTTTATGTACACTACCTCACCAAGCCTGCAAGTGGGAAAGAGAGGCAGGATGATGATGATGATGATGATGATGATGGTGGTGGTATTTTTGTTACAGGAGGACATTGAGTTCCGTTTCTCGCTGGGTTTGGTGTCGTTGGTACAGCGTTTGTTGGGCAAAGCCAGCAGCCGCATCACAAACTCCAGACACAAGGATAATGTGAGTGTTTTTAACTCTACCTCACCCCATTGTAGGTGGGAAAAGAAATTGGGATGATGATGATGATGGCAACGAGGATGACAGTGATGATGATGGTGATACAACCCTCTACACTGCTGACTCAGCTTTTATAGCTAGTATCTCACTTGTCACTGTGCTTAATGTAATCATCAGGCGGTATCAGTTGCATCACCTACCCTAAGCATATGGATGATGTGAGTGTGGCAGGTCAAATGGTTTCCTGTACATCAGGAAACCATTTACTATTACTATGCTGGCCGTGTGGTAACCATATAACCAGCTTGTGGCGCCTGGTGGTTTAGTGAGTAATTAAAGCACACCAATTGGATTGAGCCTGTGTAGGCTTATATCCAAGGGGTGGTTGGGGTTTATAGCTCACGTAATGCCACTCAGGGATGAGTGAGGCTGGTCACTCTCATCTTAAATGTCAAGACCAACTTGCCTAGCCCCGGGCTCCTACACTCCTCATGGGACAGCACTGGATTAGATGATGATGATAATAAGTTTTGATATAAGGTGTCTTTTTCCACGCAAACAAAACCATAGCAACAACCCAGTTCTGCAGATGCTTCATATTCAGTCTCCCAGTCAAACTCCTATTTTCCTTTCTCCCCACAGTGTCAAACCACCTCAAGGTACCTCTGAAATGTTGCAACAAAAAACTTCAAAACTAATAACTTGCATGTGTTGTGCCACAGATCCCACGCAGTGTGCCATTGACGCCTCTGACACCCAGCAACGAGCCACCACAGTTTGGTGTGGCGCAGGACGACTGGTCCATCATCAGTAGGTTTGCCGTGGCGAGTATAGGGTCACAGGGAACCATGGGACTGGCACTGGCTCTTGGATTGGTGAGTACCCAGGCTTGGCTTGCTATGATTAAGTTGGTGCTGCAGAAGGATGCCTTCACATGGTGGTACCAGTATAACCAGGCAGCTTTGATGTCCAGTTATACAAACATTTGAGCTTCCTTCCTGTACCCTAAAAGGAGCATGGTGGACTGCAGGGTAAGGAGAGTTTCAGTCTGCAGTCCTTCAAGTTCACACAGTTGGTCATAAATACAGTACTGTACTGTATAGTAGAACTGTGTACAGCAAAGTTTACTTTGACTGGGCAGGCATATTGGGGTGGGATGTCAGTTCAGGTTGATAAAAAAATATAATAGGCCTACTCATTTCACCTCATTAACCTCCTTGCACTGAGGACATGTTACAGTACTTGGTTGTGGCTAATTTCAGATGTCTAATCAACTTATGAAAGATGCCTTTGCCTGTACTGAGGACTGTGTAAGCCCAGTTTCCTCTCCTAAAAATCAACTTGCTCCTATCACAGATGTTCAAGACGGTGGGATGGCGGCTGATTGCTCTGACGGGCGGCGTGTACGGCTGTCTGTATGCGTACGAGCGGTTGACGTGGACCAACAAAGCGCGTGAGAGGGTGTTTAAGAAGCAGTATGTCGACCACGCCACACGCAAGCTGCGGCTCATTGTTGACCTTACTTCACATAATTGTTCTCATCAGGTCCAACAGTGAGTGTTTGTTGGTGATTCCTCCTTGGTTCCTAAACTTGCTTCTGTGCTGGTACATCACTGCCTCACACCTTCATTTATTGTACCTAATTATCAAGGCTTACCACCCCTTCATCACCAGCTCCTCTTCCAGTTCTGATATTTCTGTTATTTGTTGTATCTTTTTAAGACCTGTGGTGGTCTAGTGGTAAAGAACTTGGTTAGGGACGCCTGTGCCAGATTCATGATGGTTCAGATCTGTGAGGCAGTTGTGGGGGCATATGCTGTGAGGTGCTATGAGGCACATCTCCATAACTTATGCCTTTGAACCTGTGGTGAGTTATTTCCTAACTCTCCCAGGTGCAGTGCCACTGGACACCTTAGTAACGTGGCACTATCAAGCCAGCAACTTCATAGGCAGCAACACTAAGCACATGGCAGGAATTATCCCCATAAATAGTGGTTAGTGGCTCAGCCCAGGAATAGGAGAGAGGATGGTGAAAAACTGCAGTATGTTACATGGTGCCACAACAAAGGTCTGTCTCCTGTGACTTATACACACTGTGGCAGCCAAGGTGTTTTAGCTCCATCATTTTTTCTTTCCCAGTGGATAAAAAACAGGCCAATCAGTTTGCCTGTTAACTTGCAGGGAGTTGAGTGGCACCTTTGCACGTTTGTGTCGTCTGGTTGACGAGAGCACGAGTGAGATGCAGCGGGATGTGAGGAGTCTGGAGCGAGAAGTGCAGCAGCTGGAGGACGTGGGAGCCGGGGCCAAGAAGCTGCGTAACAAGGCACACTACCTGGCATCAGAACTGACCACCTTCCACCAGACATACCTCGCACAGGACCATGACTGAGCAACACAACCATGTACTTCACTAACCATTGGCAAGTGTTTGGTAAGCCATGTATGTACAGGACCAGTACCTATAACTTAATCACTTGATGGGAGTGGTAACCATAAAGTAAGCATGACTGATCACTGTCACACACGTCATCAGTGGAGTAATGGTGTCTTGAGTGAGTAGCAAGCCTGTACCCACTCAGGTATTTTACTGTGGCTGCCATCACATCACTGGCTGAGGATGGTAGCTGTCAGGTGTGAGGTATTATGCATTCAGCAGTGGGGTGGGGGGGGGAAGACAGACATGCTGTACTCACGTCATGGGACTCACAAACGACTCACACATTGGGGACCTCTGTTACCTTCATTAAGTTGGCAGACATAATAATGCAATTATTAACTACCCAAATATTGATGCTGACTGCTTTGTAATGCTTGTAGTTTAACCGATACATTACCAGTATCTCTGAATCAAACGTTCAAAACTTGTGTCTATATCAGATTCATCGTCATCATCATAACCCAGTCACCAGCTGGTACTATCAGGTAGGCTACTGCAGTACGTCTCACACGTGTGTTCTCATTTTCTGGTAAAAAGTATGGGCTGTATGCTACAAAGATTATTCAGTTTGTTTTCATCTGATGGAACTGGGATATTCTAACAACTTGAATACCATGTCATAGGTCTGTGAAATTCAGTTAGCCATAGACATAAAGTAGGAATGAGTTTTCTGTGATTACCCTAGTAGTGAAATTGACACCTGGCCATCAGTGGAAATCAAAGGAGTTAGGGATTTTCGTCAGGTGAAAATAAATCAACTTTAATCTTGGCTGTGTAGCAGACCACAGTAAATATTATCACATGACGTTGGGTGTTCAGCTTTTTTTTCCCCAACTAATCAGCTTTATTCAACTTTAGAAGGATTTCTTGTAGTGGAAGGATTAAATATGGATATTTCAGACTCCTTTGGGTAAAGAAAATCTCCAAGGATGAATACAATTGTCTAAAAATACAAATCAGATAAAAAAGAAGAAGGGCCATTGGTAGGGTATCTTGTTGAGAAAAGTGCTTCAGTGTTCCATGCATTCACCTCGGATACAGAAGCAGGGGTACTATACTCCATTTACTCTGACTAGACCTTACCATCCCTGCAACATGAATGCTGAGTTGAAACAAGATGTCAACTCTAGAATATGTTGGTGTTCATAAAGAAGTGCCATGAAAAGAATGTACAATATTGTTTCTCTCTACCAATGAGCTTTGTGAAATAATCTGCAAAAGTTAGAAAATCTGGGCCAAGTTAAGGCAAAAGAACTGTAACAACAATGTGGCCACTGAAATACGTCACACTTCCATACACTCATCATTCAAGCCCTCAGAATTACCAGCTTCATCTGACAAGCTGCAAAATCAACACATCACGTTCTCCAAATTTCATGTGAATAAATTTGGTGGTACAGGACAGCCTCCTAAATCCGAGCATCTGATTCCAGACACCTCCAGTTTCAATATTTTTTCATGCAACTGGATGGAGGATGATGACTGGGTGTGGGAAGTAAGAAGTGTGAACATTGAGGGTAGGGGTGCGAGATGCAGTCCAAAAAAGACCTGGGATGGGGTCATAGAGTGTGACCTCAAGGATAAGGACCTGAGTAGGGAGGCTAACAGAGACTAAGCAGTGTGAAGAGTTGCCATCAGGTGAGCATGGCCGACGCATGCAAGCATGTTGGAGCCTTTATAAATGATAGAAATAAATCAGGAGTGTTTGTATTGTCTGTCCACACAATCAATGCATATTTGAAGACAGACTTTATTTGTGGACAAGTATAAGAGCAGAGGATATAGAGCTCATACAAGGTACAGTACTTCTATGGATTTATTCATCCTTACCTCACTCCTATGTGCCTCATGGGGCAACACAGAATTTGATGATGAATGAATACTGTAGGCTGTTTTTTTACTTGATTTTCTCATAAGCACCATTATGATCCTACTTTTCAAAATGTTACAGTTTCCATAATGCCTTTGGACCCACGTGTGTCGGATTTGAGGGTGTCCTGTACTGAACCAATAATTACTGTTACTATAAACCTTCATATTATTAACTCAAGGGATGTGTTAGTAGTAGGTTAAGTTTTATGGAAGGATGCGTTTGTTAATGTTTAGAGCTCCAAGAAGACATATACAATATGTATAAAGTTTGTTAATTATGCCTTTAAAACTGATCCTGTAAATGCTTCATAGGCAATGCTAGTGAATTATGTCAAGTTTGGACCAGTGGGGTGGAATTTGTGTTAACTCTGGCCTGCATTCTCACTGGTTAAGATGGCTCCCTAGCACATCTTCCTTAGTGATTTATTGGTGGATACAACTAGGTAATGTAATTTTACACATTATATATACAGAATATTGTGATATTTGAATTATTTATATATAAACATAGAATGAACAGCAAGGTGTAATATGCAAAATAAATATCTTAGGAAGCGATGTTTAGGGAGCTTCCTTAACTGATGAGAATATGGACCTTTGACTGCAAATCTATTCTTTTTTACTATAACTTGGCCCAAAATTGCCATCCCCTCATCTTGTTTGCCGGGCTATGAAAATAGATGAACAGAATAAAATGATGCTAGTCATGATGAAGCACACTGGAAAGAATTCAGAGCCATAATATTGGCTTGTTTTGCTGTTGATCTACATAAGCTACAAAAGGACATGTATAGAGATGATGGGATGGAATAGAGAAGTGTATGAGAGAGGGGGGTGTATGTTGGGGGAGAGAGCAGCAGAATGGCAGGGGCAGGGCGACACGAAGATGATTTATTTGTGGCCACCCCTTATGGGATTAAGGCATCTGGCTATAGACAGACAGACAGAAGTTAGGGTACAAAGGGGCCTGGTCAAATTAACCCTCCAGTCTGACTATATTGCTGTCACCTAAGCTGAAAAGGGGTTATGAACCTTTCCAAGAACAGATGCAATATAGTGGGATTCTTAGCAGTGAGAGTTAACACAGACAAACTCACATTAGTGTGCATAATGCCTTGGCTATTTATTTATGCTTATGTTAATACTGTACGAAGTTACTGGTAATTGAGATATTACTGTTGTTAAGTTAAGCCAGTTGTTAAGCGACTGCATTGTATGATTCCCCCTCTCTCTCTCTCTCTCTCTCTCTCTCAATACATTGTCTTCACCACTTCCTCTACATAGGTGTGTTTGACTGACAGTCTGTACGCAACATTATGGAAAAACCATTGGGTAGACTTGCACTAAATTTTTAATAATAACTGAGGATCATTAAAAAATATATATATATATATATATATATATATATATATATATATATATATATATATATATATATATATATATATATATTTTGGGTGAAAAGGTCAAAGCTCTAGCGAAAAAAGGAGGTGGGGGGGGGGGAGACAATGAGCAGTCTGTTTCTCATGTTTATTTATCGTTTTTGTCACTGTTAAACAAAATCGTGTAACTGTGGAGAGACTGGAGGGTAAGACGTGGCCTTCAGTTTCAGATGAATTGAGAGGAAGGATGGGACTTGAATGTGTTAGTGTTGTGATGTGAAGGGGTCGACTGTGGTGGTTTGAGCAAGTGGAGAGAATGGAGGATGATAGCTAGGTGTGGAGGGTGAGAGCTGTGAATGTAGAAGGTAGAGTGGAGAGGAAGGATGGGACATGAATGTGTTAGTGTTGTGATGTGAAGGGGTCGACTGTAGTGGCCTGGGTATTTGGAGAAGATGGAAGACGACAACTGGGTGTGGAGGAGAAGAGGTGTGAACGCTGAGGGCAGAGTTGCAAGAGGCAGACTGAAAAAAAGACCTGGGATGAGGTCATAGAGTCTGACCTTAGGGAAGAGACTGAACAGAGAGGCTGCAAGAGACTGATCAGCATGGACAGCCACTATTAAGTGACCAGGGCCAAGACATGTAAGTATTTTGGAACCTTTATAAATGAACAGTGAACCCCTTCACATATACAATGCTCTCCTAGGCCGAGATAAAATCATTGGGAGACGGCACTTTGTTTTTTAATTACTTGTTGCTGAATAAGTACAACCGACCAGAGAAATACTGGGCTTAAACCTTCAGCAAAATTAAAACCATAAAATAACAAGTGATGCCAGGCACAACAAACCTCGTCCGACAGCAGTTATTATATTGCTGTTAAATACTGACTTGTTTTTCTGCCATTTAGTGTCAGTACACAATTAAAATCTATGGTAATGACGCAAATGTTTTTAAGTTACGCCCTCATAATATCCACGATCTTGCGTTTGACCTTTCAGTGTCACTCAAAGGTCATGCTGCCAAATGCAAGCCCATACGAGGGTTCTTATATCTTGGTAATAGTAAATATCTCTATCCTCAATGAGTTTTGAGTTATAGCCTCCTGAATATCTGGGACCCTGAGTTTGACCTTTTGGGGTCGCTTACAGTCAAAGGTCAAGATACCAATTAAAAACCAATATGGGATTTCCTATATGCTGATAACAGTAAATAAAGTATCTCTCTATCTTCAACCAGTTTCAAGTTGTAGCCCCCTGAATATCCGTGACCTTGAGTCTGACCTTTCATGGTCATTCAGGGTCAAAGGTCTTGGTGCCAAATGAAAGTCCATATTACAAGTTTCTGAATGTTCATAATAGTAATTTTTTTTTTTTTTTTAAGTTATAGCCCACTGAAAATCCATGACCTTGATTTTGACCTTTCAAGGTCACTTGATTACCTCCAAATTTAATCACTTTCTTTGGGGACCAGTGCCCACATATCCTGAAAGTTTCATGCAATTTCATTCAGCCGTTTTTCCGTAATGTTGCTAACAGACAAACAAGCAAACTCAACCAAAAACAGCACCTCGTCAGACTCCATCCGGGCGAGGTAAAAATAACGAAACTTTTTACACCAGCTTGGCCCAAAGTTGGATAGACAATATTTCTTGGGTCATGTGAAGTGCATTCAACTCTGAGTGTAAATGATATAAATGATGCCCAGTTAAAAGTATGTGTTCAATATGCGATGGGAAGCTAGGGTATGCCAGTGATCATAATTTTGTTGTATCCTGTGCAATATAATTTTACCTCAGAATGGATAATTAGTCTCATTATGTCATCCTAACCCAAATCCATATTACAGTTATCTCATCTGATCCAAAAAAAATTGCACATACAGGGCAACTGATCTGGCAGTGGTGTAAATATCTCATGTTGTTGATCTGGATGTGAACCCGTGGACTTCAGCCTAAAGTAGGATTTCCCATACAGTCCACCATCCACCTTTTGGGGGATAGGGAGGGGGTATTGGGGTATTTGTGTCACCCAGCAGTGGAGCCGTCTGATTACTGTGTATCGATGCTACTTTGGGAAAGCATCTGTCCCCAGCACCAAAATAATCTAATTAGACACTATTATATCAGTTGCAGGCATTTGGAAGGAGGAGTTTAACATCATTTCCACATCAGTTACCTGTCTTAGGTTGTAAAACACAGTACAGTACTTAAAAGATATCACAAGGAAGCTTAAACTGCCAGTATATTACACAGGATGAGCAGGATCAATTAAAGAAAAAAAAAAAATACAAAGCAGAAGATATCAAGCATGTGGCCAATGAATCTGACCACAAACGAGTCATTTTTAAGGCTACCTATACAGATGAACTCTACTCAGGATCAAATTAATTCCATTAAATTAACCAGACATTCATTCAGTGAAATGGCGGGGGACAGGGCGACTTGGAGGCGATTTGTTTGTGGCCACCCCAAACGGGATTGAGGCGTCTGGCAATAGATAGATAGATAGACATTCATTCACTCCTCATTTAAGCTGTAAAAATCTGCAGTTCCTCCCACAGCTGCATACAGGGTGACTCAAAATGGTCTGGGTTTACTAGGTAAGACTCCTGGCCCTCCTGGAGCCACAAGGGGCAATATGTGTACAGTATGGGACTGACTTGCTTAACTTTGTTCATCGGTTGTGGGCAAATAATGCAACGTGTGTGTCGTGGTATTTACCCTGTGGCAGCTCAGCATTGAATGGTCTAGTCACAGTACTGTACATCAGCCTCAGTGTATGGTGCTTAAGTGAGGGAACTTTAGTGCATACAGTAACTTAAACTCTTTATAGTATATTGGCAAGCCTCAGTGAGACATGCCTGGTGCTGGAGGAAAGCACCTTCATGTGGTGGCACAGATAAACCAGGAGTAGAGAGGTATATGAGAGAGGGAGGATGTAAGCTGGGGGGAGGGCAGCAAAATGACAGGTCAGGACGAAAAGGAGGTAATTTGAATGTAGGCACCCCTTACGGGATTAAGGCATCGGCTACAGACAGAGAGAGGGGGCAGTATGGGAGTGACACTTTTTTTTTTTTTAAAGAATGGATTAATTTTGATTTTGAGACCTTGTGACCTGCTAAGGCAAGCAGAACAGATACAGTGAATAGATGCAGTACAGTCCTTTGCTACTGCCACAAGAGTAACCAGGTAGTGCATTAATTTTCATAATGGGACAGCTGTATCACCAAGTTAACCCTGTCAGTAGGATAATTCTACATTTTGTTTGTTGCCACCAGATTATTTTATTCAGCTCAGTGCAGACTTCACAGCAAAGGAGGGAAAAGGTTATCCTGTGTTGAACCCACCCAAGTATTTTCCCCCTTATGGGATGCTCGTTCTCTCTCTCTCTCTCTCTTATACAAAGAAGAAGAAACCCAAGGGTAGGACAATACTGGGTCGGATGGTTAACACAAGAGGGCAGCTGAATGAAACAATCTGGTGACATCCAGAATTAAAGTGAAAAAGTTAACATAGTGGGAGGGTGATGCTGATGTAGGTTGTAATATAAGAAACATGACACTGGGTGAGATTGTATGAGGAATTTACAAATTTATGTTGTGTATCGGACATTGGTTCCTGCTCTGTATATTGTCAATGGCTGGGAAATATATGGTTGGGCTTCTTGTAAATTCAGAAGGCCCACCAACACCTCTTCCTTAACAGTTTATTCCACTTATTACACTTTTTTATTCCCTCGTATGTTATTTGTAGATTTTTAATGATGTTGGTTGTACAGGGTATCTGGCAGAATTTGTGAGAAACCTTTGGATGCTCTTCTGTTCTAGGGGAGTTAAAAGTACATATGTTACATCAGCATAGATGAGAGACTAACTAGGAGTGAGTGAGACAGAGGGGGGGGGGAGAGAGAGAGAGGGAGATCAGAGATGAGATGGAGGGATGGAAGGGGAAATGTTCCCCTGAGCTAGACCTTAGTAGATCATATAACCCTGCTAGGTGACAGGAGGGCGCTACCCCTCCTGGCATGGCAGCTACCGCTCATGGCTCGAACCCATGACCTCCCGGTCCTGAGTACAATGCTCTACCACTGAGCCACCCTGCCTCCAATGGAGGAACAGAGTAGAGAGGTATATAAGAGAGGGGGGAGGGGTGTAAGTTGGGGTAAGGGCAATGAAATGGCAAGGGACAGGGTGACGTGGGAGACCTGTTTGAGGCCACACCTTACGGGATTAAGGCATCTGGCTATAGAGAGATAAATATAGGTTTAATTAACAGCCAGTACAGTGTTACACAATTACTGATGAAGTTCTGGATGACAATGTGTATATTTTACTCAAAAGATTACCAGTAACTGAACTCTGTAGTGGTTGATAATTGGATCTATTATTAAAGCATTTATTTTTTATTCTACTAGCCTGAAGGATAAGGTACTGAATAGAGAGGCTGCCAGAGATCAAGCAGTGTGGAAAGCTGCCATTAGAAGACCAAGGCCAACACATACAACCATGTTGGAGCCTTTATAAATGATATGATGAGCAATACAATAGCTTTAGAATAACCACATGTAGTTAATAATAAATCTCATGACACCCTGTACAAATAACACAAGATTAACGTGCCACGAGCAGAGATAAACCATTAAGGAAGAGGTGTTAGGGAGTTTCCTTACCCAGCACGCTGGGTCTTGGTTGATTTGTAAATATTGTAAGTTTTCCCGATGCAAATTTAATGAGCATTTAGAAATACCTTTTCCGTGTACTGAATACGATATCTTTCCAGTGTGTGTGTGTGTGTGTGTGTGAGTTGTACAGTGGCACGTTTTGTATATACTGTAAAATCGTTGGTGTAGACAAAATAAAAAGTTGGCATCCAAGAATTTTGTGTTAATTCCCAAGAGATATGATCCTTACCACATAATGCCACCAAGGGGTATGGAATGGTCATCTACCTTCATATCCGTCTGTCTATTGCCAGACGCTTTAATCCTGCAAGGGGTGACCACAAACAAATTGCCTCCATGTCACCCTGTCTCCTGCCATTTCACTGCCCTCCCCCCAACTTACACATTCTCCTTCATATACGTCTCTACTCCATCCCTCTTTTCTCAATCACGGTCTCATCCTCCCTCTTCCCCCCCTCCACCTCACTCACGTACACTCCCAGTTAATGTCAATCTCTATCCTCTCTGCATGGCCAAACTACCTCAGTGTGTTAGTTCTCCTAACACTTCCATCACATCCACACCACAATGCTCCTTCTCATACTGATATAAAAATGATGCCATGTTTCCTTGTAAAGAATTCCTATACAGAGGTTGGCCAAGACAGCTGGTGTTTTCTAAGGACTGGGAGCTAAATCAGAAGCCAAAACCAGGGAATTATGCCCCAACAGCTGCTGGAAATTGTTGGGGACAAAAGGTACTTGTGGAATAAGATTTGTAAAGATGTGAGTGTAACCTTGGGCTTTTGACTCTATGTACAGCTACTGAGAGAGAGAGAGAGAGAGCAACTATCTGCACATGACTAAATGTTTCCTGCCTAATGGTGATGGCTGTGTGTGTAATTACTGCTTGCAACCACAGTTCCCTCGTATGGTAGTACTTCCCAGGTAACCACAGTTCCCTCTCATAGTAGTACTTCCCAGGTAACCACCCTTCCCTCTCATGGTAGTACTTCCCAGGTAACCACAGTTCCCTCTCATGGTAGTACTTCCCAGGTAACCACAGTTCCCTCTCATGGCAGTACTTCACAGGGTAAATGGTAGTTACTCATCATCTATTAAATGTACTAAATTAAGCACATCAGGCTCCTACGCATCAGGGTGATATGGGCCTGACAACTGTCTGCCATAAATCAAGACTAAAAAATTGCCAACACTTCAACTGGGGTATATGGATCTGACAACGTAATCCACCAAACACAGTATCAAGACCCAGAAACCTACCATCATTACCTCAACCTCTTCTCCCTGGTAAGATGGAGTCGGGTAGGGTCCAATGAGCAAGGGAAAAAAAAAAAAAATGCACAAAACTACCACATCTGCCTAATTAAATGGGCCACACACTCACCATTCAAGTCTCCTGAATCAGGATTCTAAATTAATATACAGTATATAACTCACCTTGTACATTGCCTATTCCTGAAGTCTTGCAGGGAAACTAACAAAAGTCTGCCTAAATAAACATGCCACACACTCATTCACACACTAATCAAGTCCCTAAAATCAGGCATCAAATATTAATACGAGTATACAGTATGCAACTCACCTTGTGCGTGGCCCTCTTCTCGACATCTTGCAGTCCACATATCGTACACCAACATAGGGCTGGTTGCAAACAGCCCTCAAACCTCACCATGCAGACACAAATACTCACCATCTGTGGTAATAATGTCCTAGGAATATTACATTTTGCACTGGATTATCAACGGGAGTTTTAATATTGTCAGTCAAAGAGCAGTGAACACAGAGGGCGGTATTATGGTGTGGTCAGGAAGCTTACTAACACCTCTCCCTTAATGGTTTATTTCCGTTTCTGCTCTGCCACTATATTCTTGGTTGTTGGTGCAATTTAGTCACCATTAAAAAGATATAAGAAGCAAAAGAGGGGATGTTAATGGGTAGTTTGGAAAATAAATTGCAATGAAAGAAGTGCCAGGAAGCCTCCTTACCTGACAAGAAACAGGCCAGGGTTAATGAGATTCAAGGTGGTACAGTAGTTTAGGTCTCACAGCCGGCTTTGGACCACCTCTTACTATTTCATTATTACATGTAACATCACATTCTCTTGTACTTTACCGTATATCACTAATATCATTGTACTCTGCATCACTAACATACAAAAAGATAATGAGGTGTTATGTGCAGACTAACCCAGCAAGAGAAAGGTGTTTGTAGTATCCAAGGCCACTTAAAATACAGCCCTCAGTCCACTGCTCTAACCACTTGGCCACCACCTCCCACTACTGCACAGTTGGTTAAATGTTAGCCTACTATTACACCATATCTACTTCATACTTGGGACGTCCGTCACTTTCCTCCCTGACACATCATTCATATCATATCATTTATAAAGGCTCCAACATGCTTACCCTCCCTATTCAGTACCTTACCCCTGAGGTCACGCTATGACCTTGTACCGTGTCTTTTTCAGTCTGCCTCTTGCAACCCTACCTCCGACATTTACAACTCCCACTTTCCGCACCTAGCTGACATCCTCCATCCTCTTCACATGCCCAAACCACCTCAATCTACAGCAGCAATGCACTCCAGTCCCAACCTTCCTCTCAACTCTTCAGTCGTAAATCTAGTCCCCCCATGCCTCACATTCACAGACACACTACACACCATATAAAAGAGAATCATCTTTGGCCAGAGAAATATATCAAGCCTCTCTCAGCCTGATAATATTTCAGATATTGGCAGAGAAATACACCACACCTCTCTCTGTTTAGGAATATTTGTCAACAGAGGAAAGTGACAAACAGCAGACATGGAATAGCAGGCAAAATTTTGTCCAAGACTGTGCCATCACTACTATAATTCTTATCATTCAACTTAAGAATAAAATGGTAAAAGCAATATTATAGTCATCATCACTATCATCATCCTAACCTCTTTTCCCACTTAAGGATTAGGGTGAGGTAGGGTCCAGACAGCATGAAAAAAATGGGGTGAAAATGATCCACACCCTAATCACTAACCCTTACTAACCAAAGATGACTGTAAGGGTAAAGACACTGAGACATGATAGTTTGATATGCATTTTAATTTGCAGGCGGTGACAATGTGTGTACAACAATATATCACAGCTCTAAGGTTGATACGAAAACATTATATATATAGATTCCATGGGTTAAGGACACCATTTTGGAAGCCAGTGTTATCAGAGAGATGCGCAGGAATCAACAGGGTGAGTTTCAAGTCAGGTTACGTAGGCATATTCTATCTATCTACCTATCTATAGCCAGATGCCATTATCTCATCCACAAACAAATCACCTCCATGTCCCCCTGTAACCTGCCATTTCACCGCCCTCCCCCCAGCTTACACCTCCTGTCTCACATACCTCTACACTCTATCCCTCCATCTCACCCTCAGTCTCCCCTTCTCCACCTCACTCACGTACATTCTCCTAGCTCGTCTCACAAACAAACTGCCTCCAAGCAGCTCTCCCTCCAATTCACACACCCCTCTCATGATTCTATAATAAATTCAGTTTCTTTTGCCATAACACTTACTTGTTTATCCTTGTGTGAACCTGAAGTTCTTTATATTTGACAACACACTAATCCAGCACAGCCAATTGTGGATCCAAAATTCTATCTATCTATCTATTGCCAGACGCCTCAATCCCGTTTGGGGTGGCCACAAACAAATCGCCTCCAAGTCGCCCTGTCCCCCGCCATTTCACTCCCCTGCTCCCAACTCACCCCCCCCTCTCTCATATACCTCTCCACCCCATCTCTCCATCTCATCCTCGGCCTCCCCCTCCCTCTTTCCCCCTCCACCTCACTCACATACACTCTCTTCGTCAGTCTTTGACCCTCCATCCTCTCCACATGGCCAAACCACCTCAGTGTGTTCTTTATATTTTACAATACTGTACCCTAATCCATCACAGCCAATTGCCATCACACCAAAGTTACAAATTGGACTGACTGAGTACTGAAGTTACTGAAAGCTCAACTCCTACATGTACTGATGCTATTTTCAATGCCTGCTAACCCCAGATACTTTTCTTCAGCTTAGGTATGAGAAGGGCTAGATCTAGTTTCCATTAAATTCTTCATGATCGGATTCTCACAATACGAATGCAACTGAGACGAGAATATATAAGGAAGCTAACAATGAATTAAGTGTGGTGTTATATCCCCTAACCTGACTTAAAAATCACTCTGTATCTTCACCAGCATTACCTATTTTCCTGCCAATCTGAGACCATCTGCCAAATTAGGTGAAACAAAGATACACAAGTGACAATGAAACATAGGATCACAACACAGACTATTTACAATATAGTACACTAGCATAACAATGGTTCAGCTAACCATTCTGACATACTGGAACCAAGGCTGGAACGGTACTGATTCCACAACTGCCTTACATCTTGATACGGCTACAATACTGTACTACACTACAGTACTGGCTACACTCACTTGAGCTGACGAGATTTGCTAGCACATCTTCCTTAGTAATTTCTGTATTATTTACTATGGTAACGTGGGTGATGCAGTGGCCCTGTATCCCATTTTGACTGACTAACCTGCCACAGGTTCTAAGGCCCAAATTATTGAGCTAAGCAAGGAAGGTATGTCTTTTAAAATTTTAATGAAAAGAACAAGGAACCAAAGGCCAGAAATGCACAGGATCTACCCCCACCTTTCCTTTTTATGTTCTCTGGCACTTTACTTTTTACTAGGAACATACTCCTTGCCAATACAAATACAGGAAGGACATTCACACGCCATACATCATAATACAGCGATGTGGAAGACGTGCTACAAAGCCTCGTAACCCCCAAGATAATACAGCCAAACTGCTTCCTGGAAATAATGATGGTAAATCTATGCTACATAATATACTCAATGTACAAGAGCAAATACAGTTCAACCAGAGAAGTCTAAATAAGGCCTAAATAAAGTACGTACCATTTTCTACAGCTAATTAACCCTTAAACTTTGAGTACAACTGACTTATGTCGTCTCACAAAAATCTCATCACAACCTTACATCTGTCCCCCTCTCCCCCCAGCTACCCAGGTCTGCTCTCACTACTCTTGAGGCAGCACACACTTACTTGTCCTGTAATACAGTACATCTGAAGTTACTGTCTTGTATTCATCACCATACTAATATGAAGCAGGCAAGCGCACACTTCTTCCCTGCCTACTGAAGAGGAAAGACGGAAATTTCACATTTCTTTCCCGCTTACAGAAGAGGAAAGACTGAAATTCATACTGGACATCATAGTTTTCTAAATAGCCATTTTCTTCACTGTGAAACTTTGAACAAAAGATGAGCAATAAAAAAATAAATTAAAAATGTCCAGGTGGGAGTAAATGTTTCGTATCCCATCCTTGGAGGGAAAAATACACCAACCTGACTGCACTCAAAGCTTCAGGGTTAACCTGCTATCAAATATTAAGTCATCAGTGGCAGTTGTCGTTGCTTTACACAACCAAACTCAGGAACACGAGTGCTGACATGGTCGGCTTTGACTCAGAGCACCTTTGGTCATACCCACAACATGGTCATCTCTCAGTGTTTGTGTGTACCAATAAGAGCACTTTGTTTCTGTGGCTGTTGAGGAGTTGGAAGTGATTGGTGCAGTGGCGGTGACTTGACCCCTTACGCTACCACATTTCCTCACTATAATTGGTTTTTTACCAGTGGGAACAGGACCACTCCCACAATTTGTATGCAAAATTATGACTGCCTTGAATTTGAGGAGTCTGATGCTTGTATATTGGATAAAGAAAAAGAATCGTAAAGCTCAAATAACAGAGTACATAACAGGGTTAGGGCAACTGACTCTGCTGGCATCACTGAATCTGGGTCTCAACTGCCCATGCTCGTATCATCTGTTTCTGGTACAGCAGATGCTCGTATAACAGGACACACCTGTACTGTTAAATGCACCAAAATCTCCTTTCATTTTAACATACTTAAGACAAAGTAAAGGAACAACTGACCTGTGCTGCACCAAAATCTTAAGTGCTATGCCAGACACCCTAAGACAGTGGTTCAGCTGGGTGGTGGTGGTGGTGGGAATTTGTGCTCACGTTAACAGGTGTGGGGAAATGCCTTAAATGTAAACCGCTGCTGAGTGAAGTATTGAAATATGGCCGTGACACGCAAAATGTGATCAATTTATACTCCTCTCTACTTCATACATTGCTTGTCAAATCCACTTTAAACTCTTTATAATCATTCCACTTTTTCTCACTGTTTAAATTATCCTCAGGTTCTTTCTTCAAATAATATGTGATCAATACAAATATATTCCCTTCTAATATTATTCATATATTGCAGGTCTATGTCTTACACACTAAATACTAAGTCTAGTTATCAACCTTTTAAAATAATTTTCTAGTTTCACCTGACAGACATCTTTATTTTTCCAATTTGACTTTTTCAGCCTGGGTTTTGACTTGGAGCTTTATTAAGGTGCAAATTCATTATTACTCCAGTAGATGATTCATTACGACAAGTGGAAATGTTGGGTGGGATAGACACACAAGTTAACGCTTAAAGAATTCAAGCTCTAACCTGTCTCTCTCTCCCGCCCAACATTTCATTATTACAGAGCTTCACGAGAACTTACATCCCTTATCAAGTAGCTTCTTTTTTAGCTGCAAGCCTTCTTTTTAGTTCATTATTGGGCTGCAAAGTCAATGTATTACATGCTTGTATCACCTCTCAAACACACTTATACCACCTCTCAAACATCAGCCAGAAGCAACCGCAAAACTTTAGCTATTTTTCTTAAAAATGGATCTTGCCTGTGCTTTACTTGTCTCAGAAAAACAATTTGCCTGCACTGTCAACCAAATAAGTATCAGCCATCTTACCACACATATCATTCGGACACATGGCCCATGCATTGTGGTATATATGTGGGGTACCATGTAATTATAAATGCATATATTGTCCTTGGTAATACTGGAACTCAAAATTCCACAAACTGTCATATATTGGGTGGTATATATTTTGAGGCAATGTGTTAGCAGTCATGTGCATCTGCAAAACTCACTCATGTTCACACCCATCAATCTCCAGTGTGCCATACTTTTTTGGTTGCCTGTACAAACCCTATTTATTATAAGCGAGCAAAGACTGATGAATGCCTATATCTGATAAACGCATGTCCCTTGACTTGAAAATGATGTTAAATAAACTGAACACTTACAAATAAAAAATAGTTTTGAAATTATTTTATCACACCAATATGAAGTCCTCACCATTCTGACCCCCAGTGAGTGGTGTCTGTGAGTGTGTGCAAAATAATGTGGGAAATTTTAAGATGCAAGAGTCAAGTTTTTTGGGCAATATTAATACAGTACCTTATAACTGTTGGTACGAGCAACTTGAAACACTACAGCACAGTGGAAACTTCTGCTAAATAATAATACAATGGTACAGTAACAGTGTATGCAAAGTTAACAGACTAAACAAACTTGAGAGAGAGATAAAGAAGCTACACAGCATCAAACAATACCAAACTACAATGTCTAAATATGAAACTGAATGCATATTTACATACCTGTTTTAACTACCTATTCTTCCCTCAAACACAGGTGACAAGTCAGAAATATGAGGACAAACTGCAAACTTACTGACGAATCATACAATACGTCTAAATGTTGGAAATAACTAATTTTCAAACCTGGGATCAATCAGAGAAAGACTGACTCTAAGCTGCTAAAGCCTTTCTGAAGTCAATGTGTTGTAAGAAGGGAAATTACTGAGTCTGATGAGAAGTTACAGAGTTGGAAGAGAAATTACTGTTAGAAGACAAATGACTGAATTAAAAGAGAAATTAGTTAGAAGAGAAATTACTGAATTAGACGAGACACTGAAGAGCTGGAAAAGAGATTAAGGAGCTGGATGTGGAGAAATTTATCAAGTTGGAAGGGATGTGGCTGGATGTTCTTTTGTTGAAGCCATCCCCTCACAGAACAGTGTTAAGTAACAGAGATAGACACTAATGCAGCTCAGAGTATGGGTATAAAAGCAATTTGGTTTCACTGTTTCACTACTGACTGCACTGTACAATATTATGGAGACTGGTTACATCTCTGTCTCATTTATCAAGGGTTCAAACCTGCCTTGCCGTCACTGAAAGACCTCAGGTTTAAAACAACAATTAATACAATAGTAAAGTAAAATCTACATGTTATACAGAAGTGTTGAGACTCGTGTTTACCTCTGAAATAAACACAAACGGTGGAAGACATGGTGTGGGGGTGCAGGTGAGTGGGGTGGGGGTCATTCTGTGCACCTGCTGTGACCTCATGCTGCTGCTCTCACTGTGACTACTTCATTTTCTTGTGCCAAAGTGTGTTGAATAATTACAGCTTCCTTGTGTATCATCTCTAGCAGCGCAGTAAAACCTACGCCTATTTTGAGTTCGAGTATTCTGAAAAGCACTTGCATATGTCACTCTATTTGCTGTTTCTTATCAACTCCTCCACTGTCTCAATTACAGAATTGCATTTGTAAAATCGTTTCACAAAGTAACTACTGCCATCTACATTTCCAACATCAATTTCCATTTTGTAAATCTAATATTCATTTATCAAATATGGAAATAGCTACACATTATTTGGCCAAGATTTTTTAAATGAAATGCATCACTAATTTTACATCAATTCATGCTCGCTGTCTATTCAGTTCTATTACCCACTGTCTGATACGGAAAGGCTGAATATACTGTAAGTAAAACTGATGTGAAAAAGTGCTCATATCACAACTGAATTACCAATATTAATAACACTTTCATCCACACACACAGTCTTCCAATTACTGGTACATATTTATTGCCATATTTTCACCTCACATTCCCCACTGTACCAATATATATTCTCAAAACCACAACAATTACTATCTCCTCACAACTCCTGCCTTACCAAATCTTCCCCTTACTTTCAACTTCTTTATAGTCTTGTTTAACTCTCACAGTGTAGTAATATCCCCAGACGAAAGCTGGAATATCCTCTACAACAGCTGAATATGGGACAACCATCCTATTGCAGTTTTCATGATTTCCTATCTCCCTTTCCTTGGGGGAAGCAGCCTAGGTATATAAATAGATAGATAGATAGATGAAGACTGGGATGTCTTTTAGTTTACTCTTGCCATTTCCTGACAGTTTTATTCAGCTTTGGACAGTCGCTTCCAACTGGAAGGGTTAACTGTAGCCTTCAATAAACTCCTTCAGAACGAGAGGCATTTCCTACGTTGAATAAAATCTCTACGGTAGTATAGTGGAAAGAATGAACTAAGAATGGCATCACCCAGATTGAAGGAGTCAACACCCTTCTGTTCATTCATCTCTGCTGCCCACAAAACAACTCAGTAAATGAGGTCTTTCCAGCACTGAACATAATAGCTCAGTAGTGGCAAGAATGAATAAAGCATGACGTCACATGGATTCCAGGTGTTGCTGTTGCTATGTTCAATCTCCTCCGCTGCCCATCACAGTCCTCTGCACGCACCAAAAGACGACAGAGATTGAAATTTGGGGACCCGGAAGGACTGAGCTGTTCTCGGGAAGACCAAGAGAATTTGGTTGGAGGGCCTTCATAGACGGAACGTTTTTGCGTCTTCTTCCTGCAGGTATTTGTATTTTTCCTTGCTGTTTTCAGTATTATTTTATTTTTTCTGGTTCCAAGAAGAAGAATTGTTATGTCTCCTTCCTGCATGTTTCTGAGTTACTTCCTTGGCTTTTTTCACAATAGTTATATATTTCTGTGCTGTATACGGTAGTCTACTGACTTTTTCTTCCTGTTTTTTCCCTTGCAGTTTTATAAAGTTACTTCCATGCTTATGCTCTTTGCTCGTTTATTTTTTCCTGCATTTGTCATTTTACTTTATGCATTTTTGCTTTTCTTCAACCAAAGCAAATGTTATTACTGAAATTCTTTATATATATATTTTTTTCTAGACAGTTCCATCAAGTATTTTTGACTTGGTATTACAGGTACTTCAAACTGTTCTTTTTTCTTTATCTTCCTTTTTTACTATTCTACTTTCCCAGTCATTTTTCTTTTTGGCTGAGTTATTTTTCTCACTTCTATTTTTCTATTGCTTACATTTCTTTTACGTTTCCTTCTCATTTTTTTTTAGTTTTAAGTTTCTAGCTCTCTATTGCTTCATTTTTTGCCCATTCCTTCTTTCTTTCTTTTTTTCTATCTCTGTATATAGCCAGATGCCTTTAATCTCAGAGGTGGTGGCCACAAACAAATCACCTTCATGTCATCCTCTCCTTTGCTGTCAGGGAGCCTTCTCTCTCATATTTTAAAGGTTCTTTCTCTCTCTCTGTTTTCTTCCCTGACATACAGCAAAACCTTGATAGCTCAGCATCTCTGGCCCAAAACCTTCCATATCTCCCCTCAACACTAACCCAGCCAGATGCAGAGATATTAAAGGATTACTGTATGACCTTCCAGTTTCCCTCTTCATTTATTATTGCACTTTTTCAATCTTTTTTTATTCTTATTTCCGATATTAATTCTCATCTTATTCAAAATTTGTCATTAATTCTCATCTTATTCTTATTTCCAACATAAATTCTTATTTCAGCTCTTTTGTCTGACACTCATTCTCATCTTATTCTTACTTCTAACATTAATTCTCATCTTATTCTCATTTCCTGCATTAATTTGCATCTTATTCAAATTTCCAACATTAATTTGCATCTTATTCTTATTTCCAACATTAATTTGCATCTTATTCTCATTTCCAACATTAACTCTCATCTTATTTTTATTTCCAACATTAACTCTCATCTTATTTTTATTTCCAACATTAACTCTCATCTTATTTTTATTTCCAACATTAACTCTCATCTTATTTTTATTTCCAACATTAACTCTCATCTTATTTTTTTTCCAACATTAACTCTCATCTTATTTCTGACAATCTTGTATTTTCTTACTTTACCTTTTCATTCTTTATTTCCATCTTGTATTCCACATCTTTGTATCATTTCTGAAATGTTTATTCTCGTATATTATACCTGTCCCTTCTTCTAAACTCCCTTATTTATTCTCATCTCTTCTAATTCATATATATTATCAATTCTTCATATTTCACATTTTCATATATTCTCATCTGATTTTTCATTTCGTTCTTATTTCCTGTCTATATATTTTATCTTTGTACCGGTATTCATTCTTCTGCCACATGTTATCTCTACCACAATTATCATTATCCATATTCTTCCATATTTTAACCTCATTATTTCATTCATAATTCTCATACATCCTTGTTTGTTCTCATTTATGCTTAATTTCATGTCATTTTTTTTTTTTTAACATTTCTTTTTAACCTGGTATATTCTCGATTCTCTCTCTCTCTCTCTCACTTACTGGTATATACCATTTTTATCGCTGTCATCTTCATCACAGCTTTCTAAACACAGTATTATATATTATTATTAATCGCATTTTCGTTTCTAACTTTTCTTAGACCTGGTACTTTTCCCCCCTCACTTTTTAGACCTAATTCGTGCAGGATTTTTTTTTGTATGGGGGGGGGGTTCTTTTTCAAATTCTGTGTTATTTCTTGTACTTATTTCTTTATACTGGTACATTTAAATTTTTTTTTGGGACATATCTTTGTTTCAAAATTAGTCACTTGGTTCTTTGATTTTTTTCCCCTCTTTAAATGCTCTTTCTTTTCCTATCTCCTTTCTTTCTTCTCTATCTCCTCTTTATCTCCTCTCCTTTCTCTCCTCTTTTTTCCCTCCTTATCTCTTCTTTCTTCGCTCTTTATCTCCTCTTTTTTTCCTCCTTATCTCTTCTTTCTTCCCTCTTTATCTCCTCTCTTTTTCCTCCTTATCTCTTCTTTCTTCCCTCTTTATCTCCTCTTTTTTTCCTCCTTATCTCTTCTTTCTTCCCTCTTTATCTCCTCTCTTTTTCCTCCTTATCTCTTCTTTCTTCCCTCTTTATCTCCTCTCTTTTTCCTCCTTATCTCTTCTTTCTTCCCTCTATCTCCTCTTTTTTTCCTCCTTATCTCTTCTTCCCTCTTTCCTCTTTTTTCCCTCCTTATCTCTTCTTTCTTCCCTCTTTATCTCCTCTTTTTTTCCTCCTTATCTCTTCTTCCCTCTTTTTTCCTTTTAATTTCCTCATTCATTCATGCATCCATTCTTTTTTTTCCTCTTAATCTCCTCTTTCTTATTCATTTATGCATCCATTCTTTCTCTCCTCTTAATATTATCTTCCTTATTCATTTATGCATCCATACTTAACATTTTTCTTTGACTAACTTATTTTATTTCCTCCTTATTATGCCCTTCACTGCCATCTTTCCTCCATCTATTGCACATATTTACCATTTCCTTAATTCTTTCTTAAGTGTGTCCTCATTTTTCACTCATGTTTTTACCCTCTATATTTTCCCTCTACGTTTTTTTATGTGTGTCTTTCTTCTTCTTTGTGTCACGTTTCCCCTTTTCTTTTTTGTGAATTTTTTTTTTCATTCATTCATTGCCAGACGCCATGTATCCCAAACGGAGTGACCAAGGGCTTAGAGTTAATTGTTTTACAGGGAGGGGCACTAATCCTCCACCAACCCCACTTGACACGTAGGGAGAACGTTATGCCAACAGCATCTGGTGTTCCCAGGCGGTCACCCATCCAAGTACTAACCAAACCCAACGTTGCGCTTTGTCTTATTCCCAGTGCAATTTTGTTCTTTCCATATTTCTTTTCTTGCTATTTTCTTGTTATTATATTTGTCTTTCATCTTCACATTCTCTCCCTCTCCTTTGCTTCTTTCTCTTCCTCTCTTGACTCCTCTCTCTCCTTCTCTTCATCTCTCTCTCCCTCTCCCTTTATCTTTCCCTCTCCTTTCTCTCCCTGTCTTTGCTCATCTTTCTCTATTTTCTATTCTCTCTTAATATCTTCCCCTTTCTTTTTTCTCTCTCTTCTTCTCCCCCTCCTCTGGTGAGTAATACATCTTTTAATATCTCATCCATTATTGTCTATTCACATTGTACTTCCCTTTGTACTCCTCTTGTATTCCTCCTGTGGTTTGAACTCCAGTATTCCTTTTTTCTTGTACGGTAATTGAATGCAGCTTTTATTTTTGTTTTTTAACATTATATTTCTTTCCTTTTCAATGTTTAAATTTTGTGGTGCTACTAAAGTCTATTGCCTTTGTACTCCTCTTGTAATATTCCTGTGGTTTGAACTCCTGTATTCCTCTTTTTATTTATTTATTAATTATTCCTTGTACTGTGCATTAATCCAGCTTCTTTTTTCTTTACAACTCACATTTCTCATTCCTTTTTAATGTTCCAGTTTGTTATGCCACTAAATCCTTGTAAATCATTTACTATAAAAATAAACAATTCTTCAAAAAGTATCATTTAAACATCTAAAACGTATTTTTTTATAATCAAACCATTTAACAATATCATTTTTCATAACATAGTCTCCTGTACTACGAATAACATTTCAAACTACGCTTTAAAATACTAAGCAATTTTCTCCACTCACTTACTCTCTTTCAAAACACTATGTCCTTGAGCATAACTGATATGTTTCTACTTAATGACAAACAAGTTACTTTCATAAATTCAATTTTACTCATTACCAACTTTGTTTAATTTTTAGTTTTCAATGGACTTTCTTGAATGATGATACTATGCAATGCCTTGGTTCAAAAATATTGGAATAATATCACTAAGTTTCATTTCAAACTCAAATTCTTCATTAAAACACTAAACACTTTAACTCAAAATTTTTAAAACAATATCACCAAGTTTCTTATCAAACTCAATTTCTTCATTAAAAACATCAAACACTCTGCCATTCATTTTTTCTCCATTAAAAACCATCTCTTTCACTTTCTTCTAATAACAAAATCAATTAACTTCACTTTTTTTTTTCTTGCATTAAAATCACTTGGTAAATTTCCAAACTATTATCTTATTTAAACACTTAAGTAACCTTTTTAAACATGATATTCTTGTATAAACATTAATATTGGAAGTTTAACCACGTCATAATACAAACCAAGTCACTTCATACACATCTGCTCATGATTTTCTTGCGTTAAATTACTTCAAACCTCGTCAATCAATTTTCAAGCATATATCCACCATAAAACTTTTCAACTCAATTGTTTCATACTAACACTAAGCAATTTCACACCTTTTATTACTTTTTTTTAGTAGTTAATTTGTATATTTCCTGAAAACTTCTTGTAACCATCTTTCAATTTTTATCAGCATCTGTGAATGAAAAAGTATAATTAGATGGTTTGAAATAACTTGAACTGATTCCATCCCTAATTTCTGTACCATGTGGAAGGTATACACATACTGCACAATTATGCAATTATCGTCATCGTCACTGTCATCATCCTCATCACCCATACCTCTTTTCTGACCCTTGGATAAGGCGAAAAAAGGGTCGAGAGAGCCAGAAAAAATAAGTGACAAACAACGTACAACAGAATGGTAAGGTCCACGTCGCCCTTACCTTAGCTCACTGGTACCGCTCAACAAATTTGGTGTGGAATTCTCGGAACTTCTCCAACATTGTCTTGAGCAGGGCAGGCTGAGGTAGGATGGTTGTTCTGGGAAAAAAAAAAAAAAAAACTGCAGAATGAACAATGTACTGGTAATTGTGTCATCTTACATGGGATTGAATAACAAGCTTATTCAGTGTTACTTTTATCACCATCTCCTTAACTCCACTTTCTCTCCATGCCATCACATGAAGGTGTCCCTCTCTATCACCACTGTTCTTAGAAAACTTTATACTGTATCTCAGCCATCTACTACTAACTTAATCTAAACTTTTCTTCTATGTACATTCTTGTTACCTCTAGATCCACCCTCTCCCCCTCAGTTTAATGAGGCTCCTACTGATGGCATTGTTATGCTCAACTTATGCAGCTCATGACTTCATCACCCTTGTACCTACCTGAAGTGATAAGTACCAGGGCACTGACCAAAGCCAGTGCCAGGCACAATACAGATGCCGGTGTTCTCAAGCAGCTGGAAGGCATAGTACACGTCTGGGGCCTGTCCCGCTGCCTTTGCTGCTTCTATGGCTTTCTCAGGTAGCTTGATCTGGACAAAACAATGGCTGGATAAGGGTAAATGTGGATAATGAACAGATATAGTCATAGGTTAAATAAAAATAGATCAATTCATACAAAACCACCCTCATTTCACAGAATTTTAAATTATCTACAAGCTCAATAGCAGTTCTTAATTCTAGTATTTGGAAGGATCCTAAACTTCAGGACAGGATGTGTGTACGGTACAATTTGGTCATCAAGAACATCACAGTAGTACCAAGCCTAAGTATGGGGTGTCCCGAGGAAAACTATTTATGTGGGTTTGCAATTTATTTTTTGGGAATTAGGGTGGCCAGGCATATTTCATGAAGTTATACTGACTATGATATGAGTGTGGTGGTGGGGGTTAGGTGGAAAGAGCAGATCAAGGACGACATGGAGGGATGGAACGAAGAGGTATATGAGAGGGGTGTGAGCTGGAGACATGGCAGCCTGATGGTGGACAGGGTGAAAGAGGTGATCAGATTGTGGTTATCCCTTCTGGGGTTAAAGCGCTCTGCTGGCAGCAATAAAATGTATTATTTACTGTGTTCCTGCATCCTGAGCCAGATCCACCTAAAACTATAACCAACTCGTCCTTGACCAACTGCCAACCTATCCACCACATTTCACTGAAATTGGATAACAGCTTTCTCAGATATTTTTTACACTAAGACAAACAGACACAGATGAATACATAACTTCCTTCCAATTTCATTAACCGAGGTAATAAAATGACTCTACCCACCTGAGGGAAGGCATACATGGCTCCCTGTACAATATTGCATGACATCCCAGGCACCGAGTTGAATGTCTCTACCACCATCTTGGCCCGCCCTGCTAGTGAATCTAACACTGCTTTCTTCTCTGCCTGAAATTGTTCGTATGATGGTTCTCCCTCTTGTGGGGGGTTGACGACACACTCCATTACTGCCTGTTAAAAGAGAGATCTGGATTTACAAACTACATTCCCATCAGTGGAAGAGGAACAGAAGAAAATGGCAGCAAAAAGAGAGGAAGGAGAGAAACAGAAAAGAGATGAGGAAAAACAGAAGAGGATTCTCTCGCTTGTGGTGGGTTGACTACACACTCTACCACTGTCTGCCGAGTGAGAGGGAGGGGGAAGGGAGGGGAGGGGGGAAAGAGGAAAGACCACAATGCATGGAGGGCTGCACTCAAGAGTAAAGAATTACACAAGCAACCCTGGTCAACAGGGTTTAAATTTCTATGTGCTGAATCATTCTCAATTTGATGTATGGATAACAGAATGGGCTGGGGAAGACTCTATACTTTAACCTCACGCATCAGTTTTCCAAGTGGCCAATAAAACTAATACTGTACCATTACTAAAATTACAATACCAGTAGTAAAAACAGATACGTCCTTTGCCAATTATCAGGAATTTATCATCACATCACCTAAACTGGCCCTATGCACTCACACACATACCTGTCCCAGTGTGGTTGGACACAGCTTGGCAGAGATACTCTTGAGGTACATGGCCTTTACTCGTGGATCCAAGTTGACAATCTCGGCATACCCTCCTCTTAGACCACACTCACCCATGTAGCCTGAAGGAAAAGAAGACAATTTAATAATGAATAAAGAACAAATGTGGTTTTAAAAGGGAGATCAGTTCATGCATCCATCATCTAATCCTGTGTTGTCCCATTGCTAGTGTGGAGACGAGGCAAAGATAATAATTGGTCTGCATTTTAAAAGAATCTCTCTTTCCCTGGCTCTAAATCTAATTCTATTCTAACCCCACAGAACAAGAACATATACCTCCTAGATGATGTACAATCCAGCATTGATGGCCCTGTGGTGCGACGCATCATGCAGCATTCAGTAAGACTCTGTGGGCTATATCCAGCACCTTCACCCACTACACTACCAAGCATTCATTAGGTGACAACAAGGTTACCACCTAAGGTTTCCTGGAGTATACAACACCATTTGTCTTGTCCTTTGGTGTAGTCCCCCTTCTTCATGACTTACAGCCAGCATTGCATCAAAAGAGTGGATGGTGGATCTGTCAACTACGCAATGCCCAAGTTACCAAGAGTGAATGATACCAAGAGTGAATGAAACTGGTACATGTAGGAGAGCATTAAATTTTTCTTTTTCTATCCCACATACTGGAACGGTGCCAACTTTCCTCCTGTACAATGCTAATTTTCCTCCCATAGAATGCTAGTTCTCCTTCTCTAGAATGCTAGTTCTCCTTCTCTACACTACCAACCCTTCTCTCTGTCGCACACCAACATTTACCCTTAGAACAGGACATAAACGAAGCCAACTCCATCTCGCTGTATGGAGGTCCCATTTCACTGGTCACCTTCTTGAACGAGTGGAATTTACAACCTTCAGCATACACGTTGTCTTGATAGACCTGTGGGTGGAAAGACAAACACTGATGACCTGGGTTAATCCTTTCACTGCTACTAGAGAGGGATATGGCTGCTTCACATCAATTTGTACACTAATATGCAAGGTATGGTGATACTGGAAGGATTTATGTAACACAGAATACATGAAAGTGTAATAAAAAAAACAAACTGCTTAAGAAATGGTGTTAGGGAGCTTCCTCGACCTGAGAATATGGGCCTTTGTAACAGCTCTTCCTTAGGGGGAGTGAGTTGGGAGGAAGGCAGTCAAATGGTGGGTGACACAGCAACTTGGAGGCGTTTTGTCTGCGGCCACCATTTGCAAGATTAGGGCGCTGTACTACAGATAGATAGATAGATAGATAGATGAGCATATACAGGCATCAATATTCACAGTGCTCACCTCATCAGCAAACAAGAACAGGTTTCTCTCGTGTGCAAACTTGATGACGGATTCAATGTTTTCACGAGGCAAAACATTACCTGAAAGCAGAAACAAAACTCATAAAAACATATACAGTTCTCTAGGGTCTGAGGAAGTAAAAAAAAAAAAATAATAATAATAATAATAATAATAAAACATGCATTTATATATATATATATAGTTCTGAAAGGAAAAAATCACTCACAAAAACATACATAGTTGTCTACAGTTGGTCTGAGGAACCATTAGTCTTTTAATTGGCCCTTTCAAATCTTACGGGTTTCCCCTAAGTAGATAAAACTGGCCTTAAACAACTGTGAAATGATTATGGCCATGATGATGAAGACTGATGATGATGATGATGATGATGAAGATGACGAGGGGAACAGAGGGACAATAAAGAAAATGTATATGATAACAAAGGTGATGGTGAGTGACAATACTGGAAAAGAATGATAATGAAGATGAACAACACAATGATGATGATGATGATGATGATAATACCAGTGACTAAAACCCATACCAGTGGGGTTGCCGGGGTTAATTACCACCAGAGCCTTGGGATTACACACAGCCTTGGCCTCATTATAAGCTCGTTCCAGCTCGGCCATGTCCAGACCCCAGTTGGTGGACTCGTTGAGATAGTACCCAATCTGAAAACAAAGACAATCAAGTTGTTGATCCCCTGAGCAGTGCTGCAGGGAAGCCTACATGTGGTGACGCTATGCATCCTGAGTGGAACAACTGTGGTGTCAACCTGGGAGCCAAATCTCCCCCTATTTCCCTGCACCTCACTGTGGGAAGGACCCTGGTCCAGCCCTGGTGAGGTGCTGCTGACTTCATAGGGGAATCTGGTCCCTATACAGTGTATTTATTGTACTGTACTTGCAGGATGGCCCCACAGTGGCAGCTGCTTCCCTGTTGTCAATGGGTATGCATGGCCACACAAACCAGAATTAAGCAACAAGCCACTGAGGCTGGGAGGGTCTTTCATTTCATTCCTGCCATCTCTTGATGATTTTATTCAACTCAGGATTTAACATCTGAACTGGAGGTGGTTGGAACTGGAGGTACTAGATGTGCCCTTAAGAAACCACATGAATACAAGACACCTTCCTGAAGCTGAATAAAAACTTCAGGCAACAGCAAGACTAACTGAAAATGTCATCACCCAGGCTCAAGGGATTCAGGGCACAATATGGAATGTTTTCCGTTATATATTCCATGACTTTGAACCAAACTGCTAACAAAGCAATAATGATGATAATAATAATAGTAATAGCCTAGTAATAATAATCATCACCATCATTCAGGCCTCCTTACCCAACTCAGGGCAGTGTGAGGAGTAGCATGTCCAGACAGCCCACGTTTGCCCAATACAATGGACCACACTTCCATTCACTCACCATTCAAGCCCCCAGAATCCTGGTTCTATGTGATGATAAAGATAATAATAAATAGAACACATTATGCCTTACTGTACCTGGTGTAGGTCAAACTCAGCGATGGTGGCAGAATACAGAGGATATTGTGGTATGGGAATCATCACACCAGGCTTGATGCTGTTGTCATGTTTGATCATCATCTTCATCATACCCTGCAACATTCATAATGACAGTTATACTCTTCACTTTGATTCGGCCTAAAACTGCAATTTCCCCATCTTCAATATTGACCTGGAACAAGAAATTAACATTCGAATATGGTGCTAGTCACAAAGAAGTGGTATGAAAAGGATGTAGAGCTGTAGAGCTCATTTTCTGCCACTGAGCTATGTGAAATATCCTGTAAAGGCACCAAAATCTGAGCCAAGTTTTAAGGTGAAAGGATTTTGGTTCTATTCTTATCACTTTCACCTGGTCTCTATGTGTGATCTCTCCATCTTGAACATTAAGTTATACCAGATTAACACTTGAATATAATGCTATTTATACAGTATTGATAATGCTATGGAAAGACAGCGCCATCCCACTGTCTTTTTCTGACACTAAGCAATGTGAAATCAGCTGAAAAAGGATGGCAATCTGGACCAGGCTAAGGTGCAAGAACAACAGTCTACAGCAGGGGAGGCCCGGCTCAAGCTTGAGCTGCATGTAGTTCTTTGATTCAATAAAAGCAGCTCACAAGACAGCACTTGTATCTCCCTAACCACTACAAAGACATCTTAAACATTCCCTAGTGTCTTCCCAAGCACCTTATCACTTCTGAAGTTCCCTAATTCACTTTAACTCCATCTAAGATTATCATAATTACATTCAAGCAACCAAACTTATTCTAATCACTCCCACAGCATTCATTTTCACCCAAACAATTACTAATTCTAATAAACATTCTTATAAACTTAGACTAATCCCCAATGAAGCCCGAGTAAACAGCACTTTATTCTCCCAGGATGAGTGGAATCATCTCTGACGTACCGGTACTCTAACATATTCAATCCCCACCTAAGGTTGTTCTAATCCAATCTGAAGCACCTAAGCACATTCTAACTCCTTCCAAAGCATCCAAACTCATCTTAAACACTTCCAAGTCCTGTACACTTACTCTGATCCCCTCTGAAGCCCCAGCACATAGCACAATATTCTCCCAGGATGAGGGGAACCCATCTCTCCTCTCAATGTACTGTGCCACGTGTCGTCGGATGGCCTCAATGCCGGCGGAGTCAGAGTATGAGCCGATGGAGCCACCCTTACACCCTGCCAGCACCTCCCGTGCCCGCTGCTTGGCATCATCAGGAATGCTGGGATCGTCTAGCAGTGACGGCATTAGGCATATAGACACAACCTGATGGGAAAATGGAAAACCTGCAAGTGTACTAGTCAAAGGGTAAAGCAATCATAATCTTTAAGTCTGTCTGGCATTAGCAAGGACCCTGTACATGATGGTATAGTACAGTACACCCTGGATGTAACTGAGCAGCTGCGGCAGTACACCCACGAGCCAAACTGTCCCACACTCCCTTCCACCTCACCCTGAGGAAAGACTGGTCCCAACCTGGTAAAGCACCGGCTACTACAAGGGGCCACTGGACCCCTGTGTGACGTATACTGTACCGGTACTGTACCTGCACAACAGCCCACAGAAGCAGGGGCTTACCTGTGGTTGACAGGTTTGCTCACTCAGACAGATCGAAGATACGCAACAGTAACCCCCCCTAACTCTCTCGGGTCAGGAAAGTTAAACCTAAGGATGGAAAATGTCTTCTTTCTCTCACCCATTGTGTTCAATTTACCTTAAGTAGATAGACAGGTGAATGGATAGATATACTGGCAGGTGGCCAGAGAGAGAGAGAGAGGGAGGGGGGAACTCTCTCTCTCTTACACACACACACACATACACAGTCATTACAAGTCCGCAGGCATTCACTCCCACGCCCTGAGAGAGAGAGGGGGGGGGAGCTATACTATCCCTAGTCTCTCTCTCTCTCTCTCACACACACACACACACACACACACACACACACACAGTCATTACAAGTTAGCATGCATTCACTCCCACGCCCTGAGAGAGAGAGAGAGAGAGAGAGAGAGAGAGAGAGAGAGAGAGAGAGAGAGAGATTTAGCTTTCCTTTGTGATTCTCTCTCTCTCCATTAACAAATCTCACTCCCACCACACACAAACCCCATTCATCGCCTTTTACGCAACGAAAATTCCTCAAGCTCTCTGATTGGCCCAGAGCTGGAGGTGTGGCCGCCCGCTAGCCAATGAGAGCCCTGCTTATCTCTGACGTCATTGTTGCCATGACGACGCGGTTTAAAGCTACTCTTTCGAATAAATCTACTGTTTATTTCCATTATTATATTGCTATTTTGGTTTATATACATATTTTCAAAAGCCTAATGAGGTACAATTACTAAACCGGCATTAACTTTAGGTTAAAGCATATGTTTCAAACAGACCACATATTTAGTACTGTATGATCAATAATTTGGTTTACATCTATTTATCAATCTACCAACCTTCCCTCCCTTTCCCATACGGTATATATACCACTACATTCCATCCCTTCATCTCATCCTCTGCCTCCCCCTCCCTCACCCCCTCCACCTCACTCATATACACTCGTAGTTAGTCTCACAAATAAATTTATCTAATATTAACATCAGGCAAGGATAACATATAAACTCAATAGCTTTGGAAATAATGATACATGGCAAACACACACTGAAATACATTGAGGTGGTTTGGCCATGTGGGGAGAATGGAGTGAGAGACTAACTAGGAGTGTACGTGAGTGAGGTGGAGAGGAGCCAAAGACGAGATGGAAGGATGGAGTAGAAGTATGAGAGAGAGGGGTGTAAGCTGGGGGAAGGGCAGCGAAATGGCAGGAGACAGGGCGACATGGAGGCGATCTGTTTGTAGCCACCTCTTACAGGGTTAAGGCGTCTGGCAACAAACAGATAGAAAAAAATGATAAATGGTAAAAACACGAGAACTTAGTCAATAATGTGGTTTTTCTTTACTCAATGAAGGATAATGATATAATTGGTACTGATTACAGGTATGAGAGATATGGTGTTAAGTACAAGACGCGAACTGATTGGCTAATATCGTTCTCTGCACACACACACACACACACACACACACACACACACACACACACAGCAGGTCATCAAACTGTGCACGCCCTTAAAATCGCCCTATTAGGAGTCGTGTTGCAGTTAGACCCTCAGGGGGGCGCCAGGCACGGGTCGGATTGCTGTGTCGAGGCGATGATGATGATAATGATGATGATGATGATGGTGATGATGATGATGGTGATGATGAACACCCACCAGCCCATTACAGCCCGTCATTGGGAAGGCATCTCTCACAAGGCAATCAGAAAGCGAGTTGGCAATCAGTGTGTGTGTGGGCCCAAGACAATATCAGCCAATCAGTATATATCTCCTTATTCCGGGGACGTCTCGTGTGTGTGTGTGTGTGTGTGTGTGTGTGTGTGTGTGTGTGTGTGTTACTTTCATCCTTTCATCACCGAATGACCAATTTTACCTCCGCCTACAAAGCAGGACGAAGGTTTATGTAATCGCCCGCGTCTGTCTACCTGTCTGTACATTAAAAAAAATGGTTATCGGCACCAAGATACCATATTTTCTTAGCGTTGGCGGAAGTCTCTCTCTCTCTCTCTCTCAGAAGACGTGGCAGAGGCATCTTTGTGTGTTTGGGACAGCAAGACGCCTGATTGGTCAATTTAAGGGCGAATATCGTGAGACACCTGGGCGACTGCTTTCCTGGGGCCAATGAATATTCCGCATATTCTGCCTAAACATCATCTTTTAAGCTATTTATCTCTAGATTCTGCAAAGGCCTATTATTTATATCTTGAAGCTATTACAGACTCGTCAATAGAGTCGTTTTCTCACTGCCTCAGAAGACTACCTCAGTGGATGAGAAAGGTAGGAAGACCCCTGATTGGTCGATTAAGGGGTGTGTACCGTGAGACACCTTCTGATTGGCTGGCTTCCCTAAGGCTAATATAACACGACCTGTGATTGGACAGACAGGGCCAGGCGAGTACTGTAAGGCGGCCTCTGATTGGCTGGTGGCTTTTGCGCGGGAAAAGAGGTCAATATTGTTCCTCCCGCCACAAACTTCCTAAAGGTGCGTTGGTGTCACACACAAGGAATCGACGGCCTCCTTTACCGCTCTATGGGACACTTCGATTTTGGTACTGAAGCAGGGACGCTGCCAGGATTTGTGTGTGTGTGTGTGTGTGTGTGTGTGTGTGTGTGTGTGTGTGTGTGTGTGTGTGTGTGTGTGTGTGTGTGTGAATCGATTTTTCTCTACCTGTCATACTTCGACTATAATACTCATGGAGTCATGGGGGTGCCGCCAGGATTTGTGTGTGTGTGTGTGTGTGTGTGTGTGTGTGTTTCGGAGGTGAATTTCTGCTGCCTTTATTCTTGATGCATGGCTGCTTATAAAGTATAAAAATATATAGATTGAAAAACGCAACTGGGAGAGGGAGAGGGAGAGAGAGAGAGAGAGAGAGAGAGGGGGGGGGCAATACAGGAAATTAAAGATGAAATGATAGGGATGAAAAAGATATGCAAATGTATGTATGTATGGCATGTACGTATGCATGTGTGTCAGGAGAGAGAGAGAGAGAGAGAGAGAGAATGCAGTGGTCAATGTATGAATTATTTCTATCTGACATTTCCGACATCAGCGGAACTCTTTCTCTCTCTCACCTTTAGCTGTCAGGCAATGAAGAAAAATTAAGTGGGTGAAACTGGAGAAGCGGAGGGAGAGGGAGAGAGAGAGAGAGAGAGAGAGAGAGAGAGAGAGAGACATTCACTAATCAGACACAGCTAAACAATAATGTATACATACTGCAAACCATACACACACACACACACGATACGCACATAGATCAATACATACCCGTACATAACTCAATATCATTGACAGACTAACATGTCTACAGTACATCAAGAGGAAAGAATGTACATACACACACACACACACACACACACACACACACACACACACACACACACACACACACACGAATCATTTGGACATGTTAACCGCAGATATCTACCTGGACTCTGTGTGTGTGTGTGTGTGTGTGTGTGTGTGTGTGTGTGTGTGTGCTCGTGTTGGTTACCTGCCACTACATAACCTGAATTCCTATCTAGGCTACCTACCTACCTACCTAGTAAGTTATCTACCTACCTACCTACCTAGTAAGTTATCTACCTACCTACCTACTTTTGGCAGCGTATGTACAAAAGTTATATGCAGTCTTATCTATCTATCTACGTAAATACAGTACTGCTTGTATCCATATTCTCTCTCTGTATGCCATAATATTCCATACTTTTGCACCACCACTGATCTGTTAACAATAGTCACACATTTGGCTCTATTCATGCTTACATTTAATGATTATTTTTGACACACACACACACATAATCGTCTTATGACAGAATTACAAACAAGCATTCTGATAGATTGAGAGAGAGAGAGAGAGAGAGAGAGAGAGAGAGAGAGAGAGAGAGTGAAGAAACAGACGCCGTAAAAGGGTGAAGTTGTCCTCTTGGCTGGAATTCTTGTGACAGGAATTCCGTCGATAGCTTTACATTATTCTCTGTCTGTCTGTCTGTCTGTCTGTCTCTCTCTCTCTCTCTCTCATGCAGGCCCGCTGTATATCAGTACATATTGCTCCCTTTCCCCCCTCTCTATCTGCTCATATCCAGTTTCTCTCTCTCTATACAACAGAAAATAAAATATCTCATCCCATTTCCACACACACACACACACACACACACACACACACACACACACACACACACACACACCAACCCACGTGTGACCTTGAGTGTACGCATGGCAACACAGTACACATAGAGAGAGAGAGAGAGAGAGAGAGAGAGAGAGAGAGAGAGAGAGAGAGAGAGAGAGAGAATACCCAGTGTGAGAGAAAAAAGCCAGCTCCCTTCACAAGCGACTACATCCTATCCCACCACCATTCCATCAGTCGCGCCCTCCCTATCATTATCTCTCTCTCTCTCTCACATCCTGTTCCTTAGTCACACACGCTCTAGACAGACAGACTGACACACACACACACACACACACACACACACACACACACAAACGCACATACAGTATACTTGCATGCTAATGTACGTCTGAACGTTCATACCTTACAAAAACGAGATGGCCTACACATACACGATACATACATACATCCACATCAACCTACACACACACGTCCACATACATACACGCGCATCGATACACATAAGTAGTCAACCATACACAAAAACGCAAACACGTACACAATCACTGCTGCATACACCACTCACCTAGACCTATAAGTGCACACACCAATACACTGACATACCCAGGTATCAGTGCACACATACCAATTAAGTGACTCATACACACATACGTACACAAAGTAAAATCATACGCGAACATGCCTACATTAAAGATTCACAGATGTACGTATACCTAATACTTTTACACACACACACACACACACACACACACACACACACACACACACCTAGCGACCTCCTCCCCCACACACACAAACTTCATCCCTCAACGCACACATTCCTCCACACACACACACACACACACACACGGCAACCCATTTAGTCATGGAGCAACACACACACATACATACACATAGCAACACACTTCTAAAAACACACACAGGACCCGACTTCTAAAAACGCACATATAATCCATCCCTAAACGCACATAGCAACCAACTTCAAACTCAAGCACATATACATACACATGCCATCCCTACACACAACCCCGCTCCACACACACACACACACACACACACTAACTAACTATTTCCACATCCACGACACAAAGGTTACTGACTGGATAACATAAGTAAGGCATTACAGGGGCTGTGGCACTTTTATCCACTCCCCCCTCGCTCCCCCTCTCTCTCTGTCATCACCCAGTTGCTCTACGGGGGAGGGGAGGGGGACTCACCTCTTATACAATGGTTTTGGTGGTCAAATTTAACTCATACACTACCACAGTTATCCTTTAGGGGCGACTTACTTCACCCCTAGAACGTGCTTCGTATCTCATCTATGTATATATCTATTTAGTATTATTTTTAGCTGGTCCCATACGAGGTATTAAAATGAGACATGGTTATACTTACAAATTACACACGTGCAGTCTGTGTTCATCTATTTGCCTATCTATCGTACTGTGTGTGTGTGTGTGTGTGTGTGTGTGTGTGTGTGTGTGTGTGTGTGTGTGTGTGTGTGTGTGTGTGTGTGTGCGCGCGCGTGTGTGTGTGTAATAACATGCTCCTCAATACCAAATCCACACCTACATCATACAAACAGCTCTAGTGAATAATTAAACCTGTTCTTGTCCTGTTTGTCCTGTGTGTGTGTGTGTGTGTGTGTGTGTGTGTGTGTGTGTGTGTGTGTGTGTGTGTGTGTGTGTGTGTAATAACATGCTCCTCAATACCAAATCCACACCTACATCATACAAACAGCTCTAGTGAGTAATTAAACCTGTTCTTGTCCTGTGTGTGTGTGTGTGTGTGTGTGTGTGTGTGTGTGTGTGTGTGTGTGTGTGTGTAACATGCACCTCAATACCAAGGCCACAGCTACATCATACAAACAGCTATAGTGAATAATTAAACCTGTCCTTCACGGTTCTTGCACGTTACAAATTCCTTCACCGTGAATAATGCATGATCGAACCTTTCCGGGAATTGCACTCACGCCATAAGTTCGTGTGCGTGTCCCTTGTGTGTTATCGATTTCAGAATGTTCAATTTTGGATGAAAAAGAACACTACAAGATGGCAACTTTGGGCCAGGTTCGAGTGGAAGTAGTATATCAGGTATCTCTCTCTCTCTCTCTTAAAAACCTCGGCTCCAGAATCTTTAAGAAGGTCCCAAATGTCTAAGATCAGTAGCACAGTTTGTTGGAACGGGGAAAATAGTAGCCTACAGGACGTCCATTTACCCCCTGCATTAAATGCTTTATATACGAAGTGTGGTTAACCAAACTAATTTATACATGAGAGAGAGAGAGAGAGAGAGAGAGAGAGAGAGAGAGAGAGAGAGAGAGACAGACAGACAGACAGACAGAGAGAAACTATGTAAGGGTTAAGGCAAGGAAGTGAGCTATTTCTGATGGTCACTTATATTTAGCGGCACGTGACTTGGCGAGGAACTGTTCATGATCACGTACATGTACGTATTTGTAGGCCTAAGGAAAAGTGTACTTATGTATGTAATGGTCTATGGAAGCCGGTGTACGTATTGGCTACACACAGCACCAGTAAATTATGTGTATACATGTACGTAAGCTCATGTGCACAGGGTACGAAAACGTGAGATTGTGTAAGTATATGATGCCAAAAGTTTATGCAGGTATATATGTATGTATGCATGTATGTATGTGAAGACATGGAACCCTGTGTACGTGTACACATGAACTTGGAAGGTATGCAGGTGTGAGCGGAAGCTGTACACTTGTATAACATCCGGGACAGCAGTTGTGTACATATATAACTTGTGTATGTGTGTGGTAGGTGAGCTTTTGTAAGCCAGGAAGCTGTATGTATGTAAATTATGTACGTTAAAAGGTAATGTATGTAGGCATGTAATATTTATAGTAAGCAGCGAATAGTGGCTTATGTGCTGAACATATATATGGTATATCAGTGTTATCCATCAGTAGTCATCTATCTATCTATTGCCAGACGCCTCAATCCCGTTTGGGGTGGCCACAAGCAAATCGCCTCCAAGTCGCCCTGTCCCCCGCCATTTCACTGCCCTGCTCCCAACTCACGCCCCCCTCTCTCATATACCTCTCCACCCCATCCCTCCATCTCATCCTCGGCCTCCCCCTCCCTCTTCCCCCCTCAGTAGTGTTATTACAAATGACACTGATGTTACACAATATGAAACCTAAGTTTGTGGAGAGGCATGGTAAGTTGACCTGCTGTCATGATAAGGTACACAGTATATAGCTTATGTATGTACCGGTAGGGAGGGATGGATCAATGGAGGGATGGATTGGTATGTATGTAACAGTATGGATGGATGGATATGTAGCCTATGTGTGTACTGGTAGGGAGGGATCGATAAGTACGGTATGTAGGTGTGAAGGATTATGTATGTATATATGTGTGCACGTGATCAGCACACCACGTGCCTCTACATACGTGACAGATCAGCTGACAAGGAATGAGGTGAGCAAGGCAGGAGGGGAGGGGGGGGATAGGCATGGAGTGGGTGGAAAGGGATGAGAGAATGACAGAGAAAGAGATGGAGGAAAGGAAATATGAAGGGAGGAGAGAAGGAGAGGGGAGGAAGAGAGAAACAGACAGAAAGGAGAAAGATGACAAGGAGAGATGACTTAGAGAGAAAGGGAGAGGAGGTAGGTAGGCGAGAAAGGGGAAGAAAAAGAGAGAAAATGGAGGGAAGGAAGCAGAGGGAGGGAAGAAAAGAATGGAGGAAAGAAGTGAGGGAAGGAGGTAGGGCAGGCATGTGACAGGTAGTTAATGAGACTAAGGAGGCTGCCAGGTACTTGACAGAGAGAGAGAGAGAGAGAGAGAGAGAGAATCACGAGACGAAGACCAAACATCCACCCTTGGCAACTGTATGACTCTCTCTCACTTCCTCCCGCCTTCTCTCTCTCTCTCTCTCTCTTTCTCTCTCTCTCTCGTTTTAACACCGTTCTAAACATCCGGTCTATCTGCCCATATCCAGTTTCTCTCTCTCTCTCTCTCTCTCATATTTCAATTAAACACAATTAACCTTGAAAGACAGTTTAGCAAATTATGAATGCAAATGCGTGTAAACTTTAATGAATGTGAATTAGCTTCAATGTGAGCGAGCTAGCTTTAACTTGGGACAGTGTTGAGTCATTTGAATAGTTCCCCTTTCAGGCCCCTTCACGTGGTGGCACTAATATGACCGGGTGGTGGAGCCGCCTGGTCATGTCTCTCAATTCCCTTTCTCTCTCTCTCCCCACAAAGGAGGAAGGCGTAGTGCAGGGGAGGTATTGTCTTCAGCCTGCAGTCCACTGTGTTCACGAGATGACGAGGTCTTGGTTAATTACTGATAGCCTTATAGGAGAAATTACCTTCCTACACTGGCTAATTACACCCATAAGATCTTAGGTAATTGTGGCTTCATAATGGTTGAGAGTTGGACACCATGAGACTCCTCTCCCTCTCTTCCGACACACACACACACACACACACACACACACACATGGCCGTAAAGCACACTTACACAGCCTGCATACACACGTACAGACTCAGAGACAGATAGAGTTGAGCATCGAGGAAGTAGTCATTGATATGGGGGAAGAGGAAGTTCCTAATGAGAGAGAGAGAGAGAGAGAGAGAGAGAGGGGGGGGGACATGCAAACAAAAGCTACAGTATTTATATAACAACTCAAAGGGTAAACGAAGAGACATTTAATAAAAACATCATAAGCACCACCAGCAGCATCATAACCTCTGTTCCCACCTACGGGGAGAACTAATCATCCTCGGTGCAATGGGCCACACCTTCATCCACTGAGGTGCTAGCCCATGGAATCCTTACCTGTCTGATAAACGTGATAGGTTTCTGTCCCATGGCGTGTGCGTCTCCTATGTTGGCTTTTGTCACTGTTTGGAAGGGTTTTTGCGCCCCCTGTGGAGAGAGAGAGAATATGGTTAGGAAAATAGAGTAGTGTGTGTGTGTGTGTGTGTGTGTGTGTGTGTGTGTGTGTGTGTGTGTGTGTGTGTGTGTGTGTGTGTGTGTGTGTTGAAGTGTTTTTGTTGTTTAAAGGGGAAAAACATGTAGGCTATTCCCACTTCACTTCCTCATTCTCTCTCCCTCCCTCCCTCCCTCTCTCTCTCTCTCTCTCTCTCTCTCTCTCTCTCTCTCTCTCTCTCTCTCTCTCTCTCACACACACACACACACACACACACACACACACACACACACTCACACACACACACACACACACTCACACACACACAATGGATGACGCACGTTCTCTAGTCGGATCTTTGTTCAGGTCAGAGCGTCGGCCTGAGAGATTAAAGTTTACACAGATAGACAGACCTGAGAGAGAGAGAGAGAGAGAGAGAGAGAGAGAGAGAGAGAGAGAGAGAGAGAGATACGGTAATATAAACACATGGATCAAGAAATAAAACAATGACAAAGACACTGATAGACACAGAACCCGTAAACAGAAACAAGAATAGTTACATTAAATACGACAAACAGTACCGTACCCAACCATCTCCCTACCAATCTATCACCTGCCTATCTATCTGTCTATTTATCAAAGTCTATCTGGCCACTGGGTACGCTTATGTGAAGCTACAGAATGCGGTGAAAGCTTTTGGAGTATCATATAGAGCCAGGATTTCGGAGGCTTAAATGATGTGTGAATGGAAGTGCGGCCCATTGGACTAGGGCAAACTTGGGCTGTCTGGACGTTGCTGCTCCTCACCCTGTCCTAGGTTGGGAAAGGAGGTGCGGATGATGATGAGGATCCACCTGGCTACAGTGGCAGGGAAATGACTGATGAATAGAACGGTAATCTGAAGCACAGCTGTAAACATGCTCGCTCTCTCTCGCTGTGTGTGTGTGTGTGTGTGTGTGTGTGTGCGCAAAAAAGCACTGTCCCAGTACAAATACCGATACAAAAGCAATAATAACACACACACACACAAACACACACACACACACACACACACACACACACACACACACACACACACACACACACACACACACACACACACAGCTCACATATTTTCCTACTGTGCTGCAGTACGGTATTTCCCAATGGTACGGTAGGCAACCCCCCTCCCCCTCTCTTACACAGTCCCACCTAACCTACATACATGCAACTCGTCCCTCCCTCCTTCACCTTATCTCTCTCTCTCTCTCTCTCTCACACACACACACACACACACACACACACACACAGGGCAACCTTTTGGCAGGAAACCACACCGTGTATGTAACAGACAAAAACAATTCATTCTATATTCGTTGTAGCTATATGCCAAGTAGGAGAGAGAGAGAGAGAGAGAGAGAGAGAGAGAGAGAGAGAGAGAGAGAGAGAATCCCTCTCTCACGTGCCAAACCCTTACTACCCTTCCATAAGCGCATAAACCCACTAGACATTTTTCTCTTCTCCTGCCAAGAATCTTAAACCACTAAATCAATTCTAAAGCTGGTGCTGTAGAGGGACGCCTTCACGTGGTGGCACCTGGCGGCTCAACTGCCTGGTTACACAAACTTCCTGTAACTACTTCCCTATTCCCTAAAAGGAGGATGGTGGAATCTGATGACATACAGCAACAATCTAGCCTGCCTCTCTTACCTACAGTATGTACAAAGGCCTCAATCCCGTACTGGTAAGGGTTCTCCAAAAAGCTCCATGTCACCCAGTCCTCCAGCATCAGGCTGCCCTATCTCCAACTCACAACCCTCCCCTCGTATCTCCACCCCTCCCCTTCATCTCATCCTTGGTCTCCACCCCTTCTGCACCTCTCACATAAACTTTCCTAGTCTATGGGGTTATAAGGCACCTGAATGCACTTATTGCCAGAGTATTTTCATCTGATGGAACTGGACCATCAATTTGATTTACTACGTCATGGTTCACAGAAATTCAATATGCCTCAGTTATGGGGAGGGAATACATGTCCTTGGTTACTAGTCAAATCAACCACCCCAATGTGTCCTTGGTTACTAGTCAAACCAACCACCCCAATGTGTTTGCACTTTGTCTTCAACTGAGTGACTTGGTTTGGGATCTCTGCCAGGCTAAAAGAAGTCACCAAAGTCAAATTAACCTTCCCATCTGACTCTACCTGACCATCACCTGAGCTGAATGGGGGAAAGAGAACCTGTCACGTTAGAACAAATGTACGATACTACTGTAGTTACTAATACAGTCCTATATCCTGGCTAATACCAAATTATTTTATTCATTTGAGAAACTCTAGGATTAACATGGACTTAAAATGTCCCTTGTCTACCTATCCATTACCTACCTATTTACCTGCCAACCCATCAAATGCTTCAGCCTAATCCCACATGGGGTGGCTACAAACAAATCGCCTCCCTGTCGCTCTGTCTTCCCTCATCAGGATGTCCTTCTTCCAACTCACACATTCCTCATTCATATGCTTCTGTACACCATCCCTCCACTCCTTGGTCTCCAATGCCTCACTCACATACAGTCTCCTATTCAACCTCTGATTCTCTATTCTCTTCACATGGCCACACCATCTAGGAGTACCTCAACACTTTCCTATAGAGCCACAACACTGCATGTAAATTTCTTAATTAGTCTGTCTGTCCTTAGTATGTACGGTAATAGTTATAGCTCCAGGTTCATCTGAAATGTGAAGCCAGTGGACTGCACACCAAATCTGTCCTCATTTCACAGTGCACCATCCTCCACTAGGGTGATTAGGGAAAGGAAAGAGGGATGTTTGTATAACCAGGCAGCTCCACCTCCCCTGTCATATTGGTGCCACCACATAAAGGCATCTCTCCAGCACCTGTCTGCCCCTAATGCCAAGATATATAATCAAAGTGCATCTGCTGCCCTGCTTACGAAATACAGTAGATATATACCGGTATACTAGTTCATGTTTTAGTCAGCGGCGAGGCCAGTGGACCGTGTAAGGAATGTGTTTATTGTGATGGTTTATATAACTTTGCTGCAATGGTAGTGAAAGATGCCCCCCCCCCTACACACACACACTCTTCTGCCCTCTCTTCCTTCCGTTCCTCTCACATGACTGCCTTCTCTCAAAACCATACTTGTACATAAAACTCCCACACACACACAAAACTACACACACACACATACCGGTACATAAGAGAACTAATTCCCTCACACACATGTACACAAACACACACAAAACTACACACACACGAACATATGGTACAGAACATAAAACACTCCCACACAAATTGTACAAACACACACCCACACAAGCTCCACCCTCCCTCCCTCTCTCAAAACCACACAACCCCCCCCTCTCATCTACCTGTTGGCACTCTGGCCCTCCACAGGTAAAAACATCGTCTTCGCACTATCATCACTGCCAACCAACAAAGACCTACAAGCACTAGATACAAAGCAAATTTACAGTGGTTTAAATACTTCTATCTACCAGTCTATGTATTCTCTATCTGGCATCATTTCTTACCTAACCACCAGTACCTACCCATCTATCCACCTAAGCACTATACTGTATACCTATTCAAGTACCTACCTACAGTACCGTATCTATCAGTCTATTCTTCCACCTAGCAGGCTAACTTTACCTACTTTTCTTCTTACCTACACATCTAGCGTACCTACCTTCCTGTCTACATATTTACCAACCTACCTATTACAGTATCAAACAATACCACTTTATTTTATATTTTTGCATCTTTCTACCCACTTGGTTACCTATATATCTATCTACCTATCTGGCTTTACATCTATCTGCTTGCTTATTTATCTAACTAATCCTACTTCCACAATAGAAAAAATTAATGGCAACAATAATGAGTCACGAGATTTGATTTGAAAGGCTCAACATGGCCATTAAATAACCGACATCCAGCATCCTACAATTTCTTTACAATGGATGGTATTAATAGAAACAATTCATTTGTGTTCATCTGACAGCCATTCATCATTCCCACGACTAAAATACTAAGTCAAGGTGAGGTGAAATTTGATGCGCCTTAATTATGTGGTAGGAAAGAATCTCCTTGGTTACTCGTCAAAGTAATCCTCCAAGCTGACTACAAATGGCCATCAATTAAGCTAAAATGGGATTATGGATCTCTGACAGTAAACACAACAACTACAGCAAGATACAACACTGGTGCCTTACCTTACCTTACTAAACCTAACCAAAGCCAACCTACCCCAACTTCATCTAACCTAACTCACCTTACATTACTTAACCTAACCTGACCATAGCCAACATAATCTTACCAAACCTCTCTGTAAAACACACACACACACACACACACACACACACACACACACACACACACACACACATGAACACACACACACATGAACACACACACACATGCACACACAGCTTACTCACAGATTTCAAAATGCAAAACAAATCAAGAGTATGCTGTCTGGTAATGAACTTTTACCGAGTGACTCTACGTGAATGCTTTTAAAAACCAAACCAGCATTCCAATATTGTCGGAATGGCCAGCACACCACTCAAATTAACCAGATATCATCAATGAACCACCAGTCTGATTAGCCATTATGCTAAAAAAAAAAACATTGACTTACACACGCTTCACTGTATTTTTACGTGACTGGGAGAGAATTCCAAATGCTTGAATGTGGGGTAAATGAATGTGAGGCCCATTTTTTCTGGCCTCTATGGACGACATGGGGCAGTGTGGGCTTGTGTTCACCCGATGGAACTGGATAACTCGTGAATTCTGAGCATTATTGATGAGGTAGGAATGATTCTCCTTGCTTATTATCAGTCTGGAATGACTTTCCTTGATTAGTCAGTTTGTTATTGTCTGAAGGACCTGGATCATTCCTAACATGAACACAGTCATGGTTCTTGGAATTCAATGAGCCTTAGGTATGAAGTAGGAATGAGTGTCCTTGGTTACTAGTCAAATTAATCCTCCAATCTGACTACATGTGGCCATCAATGGAACTAAAAGGGGTTAGGGATCTTTGTCGGGTAAACGTGCACTACAATTCTTTCGTTCTCATCTTCCTGAATCACCTCCATATAACTCCAAACAGGGAGAAAGCAGACAATGCTGATGAAAATAATGGTGAGTGAATGGGTGTGTGGACCATTCGATTAGGCAAGCCACAGATTACTCCTCCCAATGTTATAAATGACAGACACCGGTACCTTACATACAAGCAGCAGTACGGTAGCTAAATCAAAACAGACATCACATGGATTCAACAGCTTAGAAGGCATGACAGCAAAAGACATAAAAACCACTCCCTTCCATCAGGCTCTCTCTCATGTTCCTCCTTATCAGTCATGAGATACTGTAAGATAAAGATAACACAGCAGTTCCTAACACACAGGCATCACTAACACACATCAAGTCCGGAATAAACACCTCCTTTCTATGATGAAGATATCTCTTTATAATGCATTTGTTGTAACCAGGCAAAGACCCCTAACCCCTTTTGGCTCAACTGATGACCAAGTGTAGGCTAGTCGGACTGCAGGAATGATTTGACTGGTAATCAAGGAGACTCGTTCCTAACTCGTAACTACAGCTCACGGTATCTCACACAGCCACGTCTTAGTACTGTATGCAAATAAGACTGGCTCAGTTCCATCAGCTGAAAACAGACCATAACAAAGATAATAGCAATGAATATCGGTACACATGATGCTCGGTGCTGATGATGGTGATGCTGAGCCAACACCAGCAGCGTTGAAAAGTATGCTGAAGTGTTTGTTATGCAGTGATTCATGAGCAATTAATTAAACAATATACAGTATGTCCATTATCATACATCACTCAATGTGATTCACAGATACATATACGTACACCCCTTTTCCCTCTCTCCTGCACACACAAGCACTGTACAATACCTCTCTTTCTCTCACACACACACACACACAGAAACCTGCAAAACCATTTCCTTCCCTAGAAAAACGTTAAACATGGCCAAAATCAAGATCCAACCAATCTTTGATCCTTCTCCACTGCATTCTAACGTACAGGTACTACTGTATATGTAAAAATTCATGGAAAACTTATACTGTATATGTATATAATGGAAAGGAAAATGGGTATATTGGCAATTTTGGATAGTCAAAGTTATTCCGATTGCGTTTTCTAACCCAAAAAGTTATTCTGATAGCTTTTTCTAACCTAAAAAGTTATTGTGATTGCTTTTTGTAACCTAAAATGCAACAAAAAATCAAAACTTCATATGAAAATATTACTGCATTTAATTTCTTAATACCAATAGGTCAGATATGGAAGTTATGAATACTGAAAAAATATATATATATACCAGACTCAACATTCATGATACCGTCCTATATATGCAAACAGGTAACTATATAACAGGAAACATTAATTTGGTGGATACGGATAGATAGGCAAAGGTAGTTACGGGCATGGATTTACAAACACCAAATCATATATATACTGAATCATCAAACTGATATAGATATATAAATTTTAATAAACTAATACATGCATGTACAGTATCATCAAAATAAAAATACAAAGAATAAAATATGAATGCAATTAGATTTTGGGTCTACTGTAAAACAGTAAAGTAACCGAATTCCAAGTTTCAAAAATTAATGTTCACTATAAAAATAACAGGTTATGGGAAACTTATGAGGGTGGTGCGGAAACAAAGCAACTAGTAGACTTTTTTTTAACGTAAGATAAACTTACGGCTTGCAGTTCCTTCTCGATGGCCGTGGCTCGAATCACCAATGGGCCCCTGACGGCATACTCCATTTTGATGACGTGGGGGTTCATATTTTCCAGAGTCACCACACGTTGCTCCATTTTGGCGGATGCTGTGGAGAAAGCGGCGAAGAGATGCGGGTATGTACTTCCTCTGTGGAGGCTGGGCGGGAACTGAGCCTGAACGCGGCCAGCAGCCCTAGCCAGATGTAAACACGCAGACGACATAGCCCAAACCACTCACTCTCCTTCACAGTTTTCCTAATATCTCCCTTCTCCCGAAGGTTTTTGTCGATCCACTGGGTTCTATGGATAGTCGAAGAGTTATGCTACGATCTGCAACGGCTAAATCACTATGTTGTTTTTAAAATCCGGGCTAAAGCTCGGCTAGAACTTCGAGTGACACTCAACAGCCAGGACACATCAGCTGTGACCATGACTGACTACTCGTTCTAGTACTGGAGGATGTTCTAAAAATAAATACTATTAAGCGGTGCGAAATAAACCATTCAGTCACATAAACTATGAAAAATATCTAGGGTCATATAAATATATTTCGGAACTAAAAAATAAAGGATTTGGGATATATATGAGGGACAGGAATTCACTGTTGATATTGACCATCACATCAAAGGATATTGTTGGAACAGGGATGACCGGTTTTGTTACCATGGTTTCGCTTTTTTGTACTCAAGAGTGTAACGTTTCACGATATGATAGGTAGATGCAGTTTACAGATAAGAAGTACTGTAGCCAGTATATATATATCACTGTCATTCTCGCCCAAGTCTTTTTTTTTAAATGCGGGTTATTTGAATCCCTACCATATGAAAAAACATTATATATATATATATATATATATATATATATATATATATATATATATATATATATATATATATATATATATATATATATATCCTCCTGTCTATGACAAACGCCTTAATCTCTAAGGAGGTATTATCGAACACATTCCGTGTCATCCTGTCCTACGAAATAAGGCTGCCATCCCTCCAACTCACCCTCATTCCTCACCACCCAGCTTTATTCCAGCCACGATATGTATATCCCGTATCATTTGTATCATATTGCTTATAAAGGCTCCAACATGCTCAAGAACGTCAACCTTGGTCACCTACTGGCAGCTCTCCATGCTGCTCAATCTCTAACAGCCTCCCTATTTAGTCCTGAGGTCACACTCTATGACCTCATCCCAGGTCTGCTTTTGTTTACCTCTTGCAGCCCTACCCCCATCATTCACACTTCTCACCTCCTGCACCCAACTGTCATCCTCAATCCTCTCCATATGACACCAAACTATCTCATTCTGCCCCTCCTCATCACAAAAATCACCAATACACTCCAGTCCCATCCTTCCTCTTAACAGACTGCATTCCTTTTCTCTCACACACAACACTCTTTCCACCTCCTCTCCTACACAATCTTCCTTACACTGGTGACCACATCATTGTCATTCCAACCTCTGTTCCCACCTAAGGATGGGGTGAGGTGGTCCCCGGAGAGCAATAAAAAAACTGATAGAAGGAAACACCAAAAGTCAGCCTGTCAAATTGGCCACACACTCATTCACTCACCACCGAGGCCCACAGAATCCTGACTCCACCCCACAGTCATGACCAGCCACACTTGCATGCTTCATATGACTGGACTGGTGACTGTACAAAGAAGCAACAACACAACTGAAAGCTTATGGGCTTTCTGATCTCTTTGCACATGAGAATAAAAATGGGACATGTTCCTCTGAGCTAGACCCTATTAGACCACATAGCCCTGCTAGGTGACAGGAAGGCACTACCCCTCCCAGCACAGCAGCTACCAGGCATGGCTTTAACACACGACCCCCCCCAGTCATGAGTCCAATGCTTTACCACCGAGTCATCCTGTCCCCACTGCATGAGAAGAAAACGAAAATCAATGAGTCCATCATCCAGACCATTTTTTGTCCCACTGGGAGCGTATGTGCCTTGGGATAAACTACTGTCTTTACATTTAAGGCATGAGTGACCAGCCTCATTCACCCCTGGTGGTATTATGTGGGCAATAAACCCAAACCACCATCTGTATGGAAACCCTTCTGGACCCCATTCATTTGTAGTAACTTCATCCACTAGACTGCCTGGTATCATTAGGCTGTATAGTTACCATCCAATGTAGTATATGATGTCCTAGCTTGCAAGAAACCATTTGGCTTGTAACTCAGTGTAGTCACCTTAAGTTTGCACTACATCAAGTAAATGAATGGTGAGCATCCTCATCAACCATTTAGGAAAAAAAAAAAAAAAATTGTACCTATAACAATACTGGTGTACAGTATATGAAACACCAAAAAACAGCTAAGCCCATATGGACTTTTTTTAGTTAAAATCTGCATTGCACTGTTGACAAAAAGAAGGCAATAAAACTGTAAAGGTAGATGAAACAATACTTTCTCTGAATGACGTTTCTTCAATTATAATACAGAACAGTACTTATCAATTCACAAATGTTCAAACTCATAAATATGGCAGGGAAAACAATGTGTATACATGGAAACAACACAAAAAAATATCACTTCTGTGTGAACCCAAGTCTTTTTTTTTCCAGCTCAAATGTATTACTGATATAAAAATATCAAGTTACTTTAAATATTAAGCATAGTAGTTGAGGTTGGCTTTCTTCTTGGCCTGGACCTCCATGATGGCATCCATGAAGTCTTCATGAGTGACGGTCGTGGCCTGACGACGCAATGCAATCATTCCCTGCAATGAAAACAAAGGTAATTATTTAAAAAATATAATAACTGGTGAAGAGAGGATCTTACTGTTGCTGCTGCTTAACCCCAGTCTGCCTGGCTGCGCAGACCCATCGACCAAAGATAAAGTACAGTGCATATACATGTAGGGATCCAACACCCTCTTCCCATGGCAGGGTGCAGGGAAATATGAGAAGGTCTGGCTCCCGGACAGACGCCACGGCTGCTACACCCGACTGCACAGTCCCACCACGTGTAGGCTCCTGGTCAGTGCTGGTGAAGGCAGGAGTATCTTAAATCTAATGTATGCTGATGATGATGAGGTACTGTATCATTTATAATGCCTCCAACACACTTGCACATGTTGGCCCTGGTCACCTAATGGCACCTCTCCATGCTGTTCCATTTCTTAACAGCCTCTCTATGCAGTCCTTTATCTCTGAGGTCACACTCTTATGACCTCATTTCAAGTCTTTTTCGGTCTGCCTCTCACAACCCCACCCTCAGTGTTCACACCTCGTACTTTCCACACACAGTTGTCATACTCCATCCTCTCCACATGTCCAAACCATCTCAAATTACCCTTTTTCATCGCAACTCTAATATATTCAAGTCCCAACCTTCCTCTCAGCTCATTTGCTAGGCTAACCATTAACTGTTACACCCTGGAGGACATCCTCAAATGTGTACAATTTTTCTCTATTCCTTTTATACCACAGTTCTCCTGTCATCCACATCAGTGCTGGCTGGGCAACTAAGCAATAACCATGGCCTGCACTGCCTCTGTTAAGTGTCAAAAATTCTCTGGTCTCTGAAATCGCTACTCGTATTTTTTTTGCTGCAGTACTGGTGAAAAGCCTCTATAAATCAACTCATCGCCACAGCACAGTGACAAAAGCTACATAGGGATTTTCAATGCCTACTTGCAGACATAAAAATGCAGTTTTCAACTGTGTTCTTTGTTTTCTCCAATACCCCTTCCATTAAATAAAACCAGTTCTGAACCCACAACACCAAATTGGCACAGGACTCACCGCCTCCACACACACAGCCTTGCACTGCGCTCCATTGAAGTCATCAGTAGATCGTGCCAGCTCCTCAAAATTGACGCAGGAGGAAATGTTCATCTTGCGAGAATGGATCTGCATGATACGAGCTCTTGCTTCCTCGTTGGGGTGGGGGAACTCAATCTTGCGGTCCAGACGGCCGGATCGAAGGAGAGCGGGGTCAAGGATGTCCACGCGATTGGTGGCTGCGATCACCTGAAAAAATAATATATATTAAGATGCTGAAAATTATAGAAAAACCCCTTGATGGTGGATTAACTGAGGGGAGGAGTGTGGGTCATAACAAAATGGTGTCCATCATAGTAGGTTGTTCATCATACAGCATTTTATATTATACATCCAGAATTTAGCAATTTACATGCACATCAATTCACTCTTAATTATTCAAAAAGCTGAGACAGTGTTTTATTTCATCAGCAACAAAAGAAAGGTAAATTAAACAAACAACGATAAGGTTTGGGGCCACATACTTGATGCACTGTTTAGGCCTATGGATATTCACTCTGAAAATCTCTCCCACTTTACCTGTCTTCTTTCAGAGACATCCACCTTAATGAGACCCCACTTTAGTGGTTTTACTGTAATACTAAGGTAACGGGTTTAATTTATATTTTATGGGGAGCTCTACCAGTAGAAATGATTCAAACGCATTATGTGAGTATGACAATCTTGGAAACATTAGATGACTGATGCAATAACCACTGACTGACCTTAATATCAGTGGTTGAAGAGAAGCCATCTAGCTGATTAAGGAGTTCCAACATAGTCCTCTGTACCTCCCTGTCTCCTGCCTTCTCCGAGTCAAACCTCTTTGTGCCTGAGGGAGGGAAGCAGGGTGGTTACTTTCTGCCAACAGGGTAATGCCAACCCTACCACAACACACAGTCAAACTCAATTACATAAACCCAGGACCCTTTTCAACATTTCAAGAGAGAAGTGTGAACGTCGGAGGTAGGGTTGTGAGAGGAAGACTGAAAAAAAACTGAGAGGAGGTCATAGTGTAACCTCAGGAATAAGAGCCTGAACAGGGAGGCTGCCTGAGATCTAGCAGTGTGGAGAGCCGCCATTTGGTGAACAAAGTCAACGCATGATGATGATGATGGTATAGTCTTGCATGGTGAAAAAACAGCCAGGATGACTGTGATGATGATGATAAGAATAAACTCAACTCACCGATGGCATCCAATTCATCAATAAATATAATAGCTGGTGCCTTCTCCTTAGCCAGGGCAAATGCATCCCTCACCAGCTTGGCACCATCACCAATAAACATCTGCACCAGCTGTGGACCCGCCAGCTTAAGGAAGGTGGACTTGGTCTGAGCTGCACACGCTCTGGCCAGCAAGGTCTTGCCCGTACCAGGGGGGCCGTACAGCAGTACTCCCTTGGGGGGCTGAATACCTGTGGAAAGGGATATTTGGACTAGGTTCACATATACTACACTCAGTTTACTCTGACCTTGACTCTCAAACCTCTCCTTACATGTCAGACACAACATCCACTTACATCACTTTTTGAACTTAAGGTTTTGAAGTCTATGCTGGGTCCAAGCCCTATCTAACAAATGCATTTCTGGCATGTACAGTCACAGACATGAACATTAAAAGCGTTCATTACAGTACAGACAACGACAGTGCACAACAACTGTCAAAATTCAGCAATGCAGTCTTTGGAGTCTGACAGATACTTCAGAGGACTAAGGATGATATTCTGGTGTGGTTAGGAAGCTTACTAACATCTCTTCCTTACCAGTTTATTTCTGATTCTGCTCCAATACTATATTCTTCTGTGTTATGCAATCTATGATGACATTAAAAAGCTATAAGAAGCAAAAAAGAAGATATTGCAGACCTACGAGTATCAAGACTGTTCTGCTATGAAGTGTATTGACATAATCTGTAAGTACACCTACACCAACAGCCAATAAAAACCTCACAAAGTCTCACCCAGATTCTCAAACCTCTCCTTATGCGTCACAGGCAGAACAACTGCCTCAATCAGCTCCTGAATCTGTTTGTCCAATCCTCCTATGTCGCTGTACTGCTCCGTGGGCCGCTCATCCACCTCCATGGCCTTCACACGGGAGTCATATTCTGCTGGGAGGGTCTCCAGGATGAGGTAAGAGTCCTTGTTCACCCCTACTAAGTCTCCCGGCTTCAGTGTCTCCGCATCCACCAGACCGATGACCGGCAGGAAGTACGTCTGTCGGGTGGATGTTTTGATGACGGCGCACTTGCCTTTGCGCTGTGAGTCAAGGTCGACATTGGCACCATCTTCTTCACCATACTCATTGGGGTCCACATCTAGAATCTATGGAGGTTTGTTGTTATTGTCAATGTGGAGTGACAGCACACACACAAAAGGAAGTTAGGAACATTGAGGTGTTCATGTGGATGTGCTGGAAAGTGACAGAAGTACTTATACTCTAAGATGGGCCATGTGGAGAGACTGGAGAATGAGGCTGGCTGGGACAGTGTATGAGGGCTTGAGGGAGAGGGACAGACTGGGTATGAGTTGATGGAATAGGGCGGGGACGTATACAAATAAACAAGGATGGTGTGTGCTGAATGGTTGGCAGCCTTATGGCAGATGACAGGGTAACATGAAGGGAATTTACTTGTAGTCAGATGGACAGAGAACATAAAATTCCATATAAAACATATATTCAGCAAGACAAGTATTAAGCACAGATCACTAACCTCTATAACATTGGATACCAGGTATGGCAGTGTCTTATTAACTTTAATCTTCTCTGAATTTTCCCTGATCTTGTCCTTCTGGTTCTGAATCTCATGCGTGATGCGATTCTGTTCCAGACGCATGATTCGGATCTCATTTTCCAACAGTCTCGTACGGGAGATTATGTCGTCTGAGGCCATAGAACTGACCTCTCGCATTGCAGGCTGGAAGACAAGAATACACGTATTTGGTACAGCATGAAAACGTACAATTTTAAAAATGATCAAACACACAATCGGCAGCATACCATAAAAGATCATTGTTGATTAAAAACAGTACGATAATATAAAACATACGATACAGTTTCCCCACAAAACATTCTGTAAAACACTTGGAATGATTAAAATTAAAGAAAACAAAGGAAAATAAGGAAATCCACTCCCAGTCAACAGAAAGATAATCACCTAAAAATAGCAAAAATAAAAATGCATTTCCTGAAAGTCTTACCGCTTTGCCAAGATATTCTCGGCTCATAAATGGATATCAGGTGAATCTGCATAAATTAGCAAACAGCTTCCACAACAACCATAATCATTTTATTAATTCTTTACCAAATGGGCACGGTCTTACCATATTTTCTATTGAAATGAGTCTTTCAAGATTACTTGTTATTATTCCTAGATTACCACAGCTACTGGGCATTTTTACAAACTTACCTCTGAAAGCTATAAATGAGGATTTATAATATGTAAATATTTCACCAACGTCTACCAGTAGCTGGCCATGCTTAACACTCCTAACACACACTTTTAAATTTGAAAGCTGGCTGTCAATTGCAAGTGTGATGAAGTTGGATAAGGTTTGGTTTGGTTACATCACCAAGTTTCCCGTTGCTCTGACATGTGATACACTGATGCATCCATTCTGAACAATGGTTGGTAAACAACTTGGTCTGTTGGAGAGATCATCTATAAACACTGCCACATGCGACCAGACCATTTCCTTAAATACCCCAAAATAGTAGTTTGTCTTTTTCCAATCATTTCTTGCAGTTAAAATGGTACAGTTAACTATCTGTGTTGCTCATGTACCAAAATTACTTACCTTGAGAGCATGAGTTTGTTATAATACAGGTGGAATCGCCACACACGTCTTGTGAAGCATTATAAACCATTTTAACCACTAACTTTATAACTTTACTTGTCCCCACTCAGATTGGTTCCATTGGAATTTTCTTTGCGTACTTCTTACCCTTACAAACACCCTTTCTTTTATAACACTTCCGTCGTAAACTATTAATATGATATACAGCACTAATGGGTAATACAAAAACAACACGCTTATCTGAAAGTATTTTCCTCCGCCGAATGCCGACCATGATGAAATTACCTGGGCTCAAAAACTATACGGAACCTTCCTACTTCATATGCCAAAGCATCCACAAATTCATTATATCCCAACATAACAAGTGCAAAATTATATCCAAGTTAACACACTACGGCCATGCCAATTCTGCCTGTCATCTCAATCATTCCCCATATTTTGGTTATTTCACCTTGTAATCTAAAACAAAAAAAGGCTAATATACTGATATACCACTCATTTACATTTTTATACTCACATCATCGTCCTGCAACATGGGGTCTGTCTCCAAATTAGACATTTTTGCACAGTCGTCACACAGCAGCAAATCTTGTTTACAATTCCGTCCAAGCCTCGACTTGTGAGCAGTGTTGCCAACGCTGGTCTCTCCAAACTCGCTACTTGGCCCCTAAATTAAGCTAAAGGTGAAGGTAAATATGAGGGCATGTCAAAAAAAGCTCAGCCGCGGTGATCATCTTCGTAACTTTGGCCTTTGAGCCTGCGGCAAATTATTCAGCCACTTTCCTGGGATACAAGGCCACTGCATCATCCTAGTCACTAGTTACTTCACTTAGATGTTACTTTACGTTACCTACCAACCCACAAAGGGTACCTAGACACCTTAGTGGAGTAATGCCAACTGCCCGTACTAAGGACCTTGCACCAGGATACAGATCCAACTGGTTGACAGCTTTGCAGTCAGCGATATTAGCCACTCAGCCACTGCTATAGTCATATAAAGGGTTGCGAGAGGCAAACCAAACTAAAACCTGGGACGAAGTCAAGAGTGAGACCTCAGGGATAAGGGAATGAATAGGGAGACCGCCAGATATCGAGAAGCGTGGAATCTCCATTAGGTAATCATGGCCGACACATACAAGCAAGTTTGAGCCTTTATACAGGGTACGATACGATACAATATAGCCCTGGCATGACCAACAGTTGTCTGTCTATCTATAGCCGGATGCCATACTCCCGGAAGGGGTGGCTAAGACGAATCGCCTCCATGTCATCTTGTCCTTCACCACCAGGCTTTGCTTGCTTCTGTCAAAATCTCTATCCTTTTTTAGCTCAAGTGATAGGCAAGAGTGGTGAGACTGGAGGATAAATCTGACTAGTAACCAAGGAGACTTACCTCTGCCTCATAATAAAGGGACATCGATGGGTCCACGACTTAGCATTCAAGCTTAGAGATTGGCTCAGTTGTCAGGTGAACATACAGCAGGTAGAATGAGAAAATGCCATGGTCCTCCTATAGCTGATGTTTTGTAGCAGGAGTTGTAGTAGTGGCAGTGGTAGTAGTGGTAATGGTGGCAGTAGTGGGCAGTAGTAGTAGTAGTAGTAGTTGCATCTCTAGGCTCATCTGAAGGTGAACCCGATGGACTGCGGGCTGAAGTTTCCCTCCTCCTTCAATCTCCCATCCTCCCTTTGGGGGAGAGTGAGTTGAGGGACCTTTGTATAACCGGGCAGTTCCCCCGCTTGGCTTTATCTGTGTCACAGTGTGAAGGTTTCCCTCTCCACCAGCAACTGATGCTTTGAAAACAACCACTGTGCACTGAGTTAAGCAATTTATGTCCATCTATCTCTACCTGTCGATCTATTTACCTATGTTTCTGTCTATCTGCCTATCCATCTATTCATTTATCTGTCGATCTATCTATCAACTACTACCTACCTACCATATAAGCATGCTTAAGTATTTCATAACAGCACTTCTCAACTTTTAGTCCACTTCATGTTGCAAGAATATCCTTTACTGACATTAAAAAAGGTTTATAGACCTTCATTCCACAGGTTAAGCCAAGCAACCTCGTTATCTTAGTCCGCAAGCGAATATATTATGGTAACTCGGTATATTAGCCAGGATTCTGAGGGGGTTTGAGTGGTAAATGTGTGTGTGCCCCCCCTCCTCCCTTTTATTTGGCTTGACACTGATTCTCCCGCGATTATATTCTTTCCTTTTCCTTGCATTCTCGACCCTTCCTCACCCCATCAGCTTGTCGAAGAGGCGCATTCGTGACAATTTATAATAATGATAAATTAAAACAAGCGGTAGCATATAGAAAATAATTACGACATCCCATAATGGACAGGACTCGTACTCTAGAATAGCAGTAAATATCCCCCACAAACCCCTTCATCCGGCATAGCCGTCATAATCTAATATTCTCTAAATTTAGCATATTTTTTCCAATACGTTGGCAATGCTGTGTGCAAGTCTGGTTGAAGCAAACCTTAATTTTTTTCATTAGTTGAACCAAACAGAAGTCTGCATGACTGACAGTTGAGATATATAAGTAAAAATCCTTATTAACTCAATTTTGGAATATGACAGTCAAAAACAATAATAAAAGAGTTGATATTTTGCCAGATGCGCCTGATCAGAAGGGCGGAAGCTTTGAAACTGATGAGATTTCCTCTGTAGAATTAGATACATATAGAAAGGTGGATAGACAAACAGATAGAGGTAGCCATATACAGAGATAAACATATTTGGGTACACATGCAGTGACAGATCTAGAGAGAGAGAGGTATAGGCTAGAGATAGTTACTGATATAATGTAGATAGGTATAGACAGCTCTGCAGAGAAATGAGTAGGAAAAAAGATAGGTAAATATATAGAAAGATGGGCAAGCAGACAGGTAGATGTAGACAGATAGACAAAGCTATAGATGCAGACAGCTAGCTAGGTAGATAGATACAGATACACAGGCACTGATAGATAGTCGATACAGACAGTAAGATAGATTAATGGACATAGACAGACAGATTGATAGATAAATAAAGACGGATAGACAGATACGAAGATTGACTGGCAAATAGTGAGGTAATAGACTGAGACGGGCAAAATTATTGAGAGAGAGAGAGAGAGAGAGAGAGAGAGAGAGAGAGAGAGAGAGAGAGAGAGAAAGTTTCTTTTCTATAGGTAACCAGATATTTTCTTAAGAATTTTTAGTGGTCCTCTCTCTCTCTCTCTCTCTCTCTCTCTCTCTCTCTAAATTGGCAACGCTGCAGTGAGTTGTGAAGTGGCGATCGATAGCAACACCTTCCTACCTTCAGATTTACTGGTATTATTATTATTATTATTATTAGTAGTAGTAGTAGTAGTAGTAGCAGCAGTAGTAGAACCAGCAACAGTATTGTTAGTAGTAGTAGCAGTTGTTGTAATATTAGTAGTAAAGTGTTAATAATAATAGCAATAGTTGTAGTACTAGTAGTAGTAGTAGAAGTAGCGGTATTATTGTTAGTAGCAGTAGTAGTTGTAACAGTAGTCGTAAAGTGATAGTAGTAGTAGTAGCAGCAGCAGCAGCAGCAGTGGTAGTAGTAGTAGTAGTGGTAGTAGTAGTAGTAGCAATACTGGGAAAAAAGTATAAGTGGAAATAGTAATACCGACAATGCTTCATCCTTGACGGTATAACAAAAGCATTACTGCAATCCCATCCCTTTTTCCCGACAATCACAGCAAAAGGCCAGCGATGAAAACGCTCGCATTCAAAAATTACCCAGTTCCTGCTGCAATTACTCGAACAAATGATCCTGTAATTTTGTAATTGTGTAACTTCAATGGCCTCCGTTGCAAAAAATGACTGAATACCTCTCGTTGCTCCATGAAAAAATTAGAGAATGATTTTTTTTTTTTTCGTTGAATACGCTTGTAACAATTCTTTGCTTATTTTCATTGCACTGATTGGCAATTTTTCCTCGCGATTTATTTTGCCAATGCTCAGACGCTGTTGCTGCTGTGTATCACGTATGTATGTATGTATGTACCAAAACTGAAGACATGCATTTCACGAAACTCCATACACAACAGTCATGGGGTTCAGTAGCTGACAGTCCAAAATGGATTCAGGTTGATGTCCTCTGAGTGTGCCTGGGCTACTTTTGTACCGCTCCAGAGACGGCCTTGTTATTGAAATGTGGGTGGCAGGGCGCGTAGAGATTTTATTCACTCGGTACTTACTCAGATTTGTATAATAGTAGGTGGGGGGGGGTGCAGGTAATGTAATTATGACAGACAGTGGCTTGAACGTTGAAGAGCACTGTCTCCTGTGATTTAAGTAGGCTAGTGTAAAAAAATTAAGACCTTGCAGTGATTTAGTAAGGTTGTATCACTCAAGGAGAGACAGAATCAGGAATGAAACAATAAGAGAAATGGTTGGAGTAACATCGGTGAGAAAAGTAATCGGAAATTCACAACTGAGATGGCTAGGACATGTTGAGAGGATGGACGAGTCAAGAATAGTAAAGGAGAGATGGAATTGGAGACCTGATGGCAGAAGATCAGTCGGAAGACCTCGGAAAAGATGGAGAGATGGTGTGGAGGAACTGTTGGACAGACGAGGTATGGATAACATCGAAGCATTGAGAAATCAAGAGGCCTTTGAGAGAACCAACTGGAGA
>NC_137009.1:41030652-41040652 GCF_032717465.1 Coenobita brevimanus
TGCAAGCAGAAATAATGAACAAACGTTTCCAGTCAGTTTTCACTAAAGAAAAGGAGCTTGTGGAAGGGGAGGGAGTGATTAGAAATGTTCCGGTGATGAAAGATATAAAAGTGGAGGTGCAGGAAGTGTATAAATTACTGGAAACTCAAGATGTAAGGAAAGCCCCAGGACCTGATGGAATTTCTAATTGGGTACTGAAGGAATGCAGAGAACAACTGGCGGATAAAATTCACAGTTTAATTGTATGCTCACTGGAAGAGGGGAAAGTGCCAAAAGAATGGAAGAGGGCAAATGTGGTACCAATTTACAAGGGGAGGAAACAGGGAAGAACCCCTGAATTATAGACCAGTGTCTCTAACCAGCATGGTCGCAAAATTGTGTGAGAGAATCCTGAAAGACAGATGGATAAAATATCTGGAAGAGATGAATATTTTGGCTGAATGTCAGTTTGGATTCAGAAGTGGAAGGTCATGTGTTTCAAACTTGTTGAGCTTTTACTCAAGAGCGATTGATGTGGTACAGGAGAGAGATGGTTGGGTGGATTGTGTGTACTTAGACTTAGAGAAGGCCTTTGACAAGGTACCTCATAAAAGACTAATGTGGAAACTAGAATATATAGGAGGACTAAAGGGGAAACTTCTGGAATGGATGAGAGACTTTTTGAGAGACAGACAAATGAGGACAGTAATAAAGGAAAAAGATGTCTGGATGGAGGGAAGTAACAAGTGGAGTCCCTCAAGGCTCAGTGTTGGCGCCAGTAATGTTCCTGATTTGTGTAAATGATATGGTAGATGGAGTGAACAGTTATGCAAGTCTGTTTGTTGATGATGTAAAGATCTTGAGGAAGATAGAGGTTGAGGAGGATTGTAAAATACTGCAGGAGGATTTGGATAGGATACACAATTGGAGCCGGACGTGGGAAATGAAATTTAATGTAAAGAAATGTAAAATATTGGAAATGGGTAAAAGTACCAGGAGACCATCACTGAATTATTTTTTTGGGTAATGAATTAATCACAAAAAGGAGAGAAGAGAAAGATTTGGGAGTGCTGGTCCAAGATAGTTTGTCACCAGAAAAGCACATTAACAAGATAGTTGGAGAGACTTATAAGCTCTTGACTAACATAAGAGTAGCATTTCATTATATGGATGAGGAAATGATGAAAAAATTGATAGTGGCCATGATCCGCCCCAGGTTAGAATATGCAGCGGTAGTGTGGTCCCCACACAAAAAGAAAGATATAAACAAGATTGAGAGAATACAAAGAACAGCAACCAAGATGGTCCCCAGTCTGACAGACCTGTCATACAGAGAGAGGCTGGAAAAACTGGATTTGCCTTCGCTAGAGGAAAGGAGAAAGAGGGGAGACATGATTGCGGTGTTCAGGACCATGGTGGGAGTAGATAAAATTGACAAAGAAGATCTGTTTGTATGGGATAAGAGAGCAACAAGAGGACATGGAATGAAATTGAAAAAGTCAAGCTGCTTGAAGGATATCAAGAAATATAGCTTTCCTTACAGAAGTATAGACTTATGGAATAGCCTGGACAAAGAGATCGTCCAGTCTAAAAACATAAACGAGTTTAAAGTTAAATTCGACTTATTGAGAAACAGCGACGGAAACCCACGAGCATAGTACATTCCGTGTATATCACAATTAGGTATATTCTTAAATATTTGGAATGACTTAGACAAAGAGGTGGTGCATGAGAAAAACATTCATGTGTGTAAAGGTAGACTTGATAAATGTGGATATGGAGACAGGACAACACGAGCATTGCTCAATTCCTGTATACTACAAATACACACACACACACACACACACACACACACACACACACACACACACACACATTCTCTCTCTCTCTCAGCCCAGCAAGTGCAGCTTATGAAGCCTATTCCGCTCACAAAATAAGGTCTTGCAAATTTAACCCTTTATGTCCAGAGAGAGAGAGAGAGAGAGAGAGAGAGAATGCGTGCGTGTGTATAAAGGTGAGTGATATGAATGTGTGTGTGTGTATGTGTGTGTGTGTGTGTGATCGTGTGTGTCAATGCTTGTACGGTCTGATAATAGTGTGTGTGTGTGTGTGTGTGTGTGTGTGTGTGTGTGTGTGTGTGTGTGTGTGTGTGTGTGTGTACGATGTCGTTATATTTGTGTATGTGCTCAAAAAATACGCACATGTAAAAGTATCCATGTAGCCTATGTATGAAGCTGTATGAATGAGCTTGTGTAAGAGCATGTGCGTGTGAATGTAGGCTGTGTACGTGTAGGTGGATGTGTGTGTTTTTGTGCACATGTGGACTTAGTGGTTGCCGACACATCATCATTACAGGCATAGGTAGGGTGGTGTTGAGGCAGGGCCGAGGTGAGGCAGGGTGGTGGTGAAGAGGGTGGGATAAGGCAGGGTGGTGGTGGAGAGGGTGGGATAAGGCAGGGTGGTGGTGGAGAGGGTGGGATAAGGCAGGGTGTGGTGAGGCAGAGTGGTGGTGGAGAGGGTGGGATAAGGCAGGGTGGTGGTGGAGAGGGTGGGATAAGGCAGGGTGGTGATGGAGAGGGTGGGATAAGGCAGGGTGAGTGAGGCAGGGTGGGGACAATGCAGGGTGAAGATGAGGCAAGGTCGGGGTGAGGCAATGTATTAGTGAGGAGGGTGGCATGAGGCAGGGTGGGGGGGTGAGCACGGTGAGGGGGAGGCAGGGTGGGGGGTGAGGCACGATGAGGGGGAGGCAGGGAAAAGGTAAGAGAAAGAAAAGTTTTATAATTATTAAAGAAAGTAAGCTGTCTGACTCTGAAACCTTCTACACTTTTGCTTCACTTTTCTTGCCATAAATCTCTCTCTCTCTCTCTCTCTCTCTCTCTCCCCCTCTCTCTCTCTCTCTCTCTCTCTCTCTCCCCCTCCCTCCCTCTCTCTCTCTCTCTCTCTCTCTCTCTCTCTCTCTCTCTCTCTCTCTCTCTCTCTCAGCCAATCTCAGCCAATGACACCCCACATCACGCAAAGGAACAGTCCTTCTGAGGCCACTGCATATCAGTTCGAAAATGTGATGGTCTACTCAGATTATATGCTGCTACTGTTATTATTTTTTTTTAATAAATGGTGGTAGTAGTGGTAGTAGTAACAGTAGTAGTAGTAGGCTAGTTGTTGTTGTAATAGTAGTGGTGGTTACTGGTGATGGTAGTAGTAGTAGTAGTAGTAGTAATGGGGTTGTAGTTGTTGTTGTGTTGTAGCGATTAATATCACCTATCACCCCTTGTCCTCATATATGCAGTTGATATGGGTATTATCGACACAGCAGCACTACACAGCAAAGCATTGAGGTTTCATGTGCAGATTAAACAGCAAAAGGACAGGGGTTTAAGGGCCGCGCATCCCACCTGAATGAGACTGAAGATGAATGAAAGTGAAGGTGAACGAAGCTGAAGGTGAACGAAGGTGAAGGTGAACGAAGGAGAAGGATTTTGTACCGAAAATCCCAGGTGCGTGTGTGGCTGTAATGATTCTCTCTCTCTCTCTCTCTCTCTCTCTCTCTCTCTCTCTCTCTCTCTCTCTCTTTCCGTGTTGATATGTGTCTGTGTACGTGGCAGTATGTATGCATCGTGTTGATTTGTTTGTATGCATGGAGTAATCAGTATGTACGCTGGGTTAGTGTGTGTGTGTGTGTGTGTGTATGTACCAGCCAATATGCATGCTTCCGTGTTGATATGTGTGTATGTATGTATCAGTATGTACGCTTCCGTGTATGTGTGTACGTATCAGTCAGTATGTATGCATAGAACAGGTGAATACTCAGCTGTTGACTCCAAATCTTCCTCCAGTTTGCTGTTACATTTAGGGATACAAGGAAGAGGCAGCAAGACCTTCTCAAACGCTGTCAAATTGGATCTCTATATTATTCTCTTGTCACTTTAACTTGGCCCAGGTTTTCGTCCTTTTGCAGCTTATATCATGTATTTTATTGGTGGAAGGCATCGCTGCGGCTCTACATCCTTTCCATAGCACTTCTTCGTGACTATCATACTCTAACATTAGTCTTTTGCTACAACACAAGGACAGGGCTGCGGCATTACATTCTTTACACAGCACTTCTTCGTGACTAACTCCATATTCCACGACTCTGCGTCCTTTCCATAGCATTCTTCGTGACTAGTCCCATATTCCACGGCTCTGCGTCCTTTCCATAGCACTTCTTCGTGACTAGTCCCATATTCCACGGCTCTGCGTCCTTTCCATAGCACTTCTTCGTGACTAGTCCTATATTCCACGACTCTGCGTCCTTTATATAGCACTTCTTCGTGACCACTGCAGGTATGCTAATGTTAATCTTTTGCTATAACTCAGGGACAGTGCCACGACTCTACATTCGCTACACAACACTTCTTCGTGACTAGCCTCATAATTCTAGCGTTAATCTTCTGTAGTTGCTCAGTATTCAAGACGGAGATATGGAAATTTTTTGCTAGAGTGAACGGAGTAGCGTAGAGCCATACCCGATTTAAATGGCCTCCCCGGCTGGATTCGTACCCGGGACACGAAGTTTAACCTGCCTGAAATTGATTGTTGTTAGGCAGTTAAATATACCGTCCTCGTACTGATGGGGTTGTTGTTGTTGTTCCTCTGTTTGCGAGAGAGAGAGGGAGAGAGAGAGAGAGAGAGAGGGGAGGTAAAATATACTAGGAAAGGAAGGATGGAGGGAGGGAGAAGTAGAGAGGGGAAAGGAAAGATAGGAGAGAAGGAAGGAGAGAAAGTAGAGAGACATGGAGGAAAGAAAAAAAGCTAGGCAGTGTAAAGAGCGATGGGTTAAAGAGTGATGAGTTAAAGAGCAGTGGGTTAAAGAGCGATAGGGTAAATAGTGGTGGGTTAAAGAGCCATAGGGTAAAGAGTAAAGAGAGATGCTTCAAGTGTAGCAAGGATGAAGAGATTGGCGTCTGTGGACAGATAGATATAGATAGAAATAGGTCAACAAAGACGAATAGAAAGACAGAGATAGACAGATAGAAAGACAGACAGATAGATAGAAAGACAGACAGATAGATAGAAAGACAGACAGATAGATAGAAAGATAGACAGATAGAAAGATAGACAGATAGACATGTACAGAAGGATGTGAAGCTGCAGGTATGTGTATGGAGGTAAGAATAAGATAACAGACAGACAGGTGGATAGATAGAGAACTAGACAGACTGATAGATATATAGACTGATATATATATATTGCAAAACAAGACGTGCTCATTAAATTTAACGAAAAATTCAATAATGTCAATATAACTGAGTCGACGTCCATTTGGTCTGCTATAAACATGCATTTATATTCATAGCAGGCTGATTATAACCCCCCCCTCTCTCTCTCTCTCTATTTCTCTCTCTCTCTCTCTCTCTCTCTCTCCTAGTTGTTCTCGCACACACCATTTGCTCCACAGGAAGGCAAATGAGAGAGGGAGGGGGGGGGATGGAAGAAGGTGAGGAAAAGGAAGGAAGGAATATGAAAAAGGAAGGAGGGAATGAGAGGAAGATGGGAGCAGAGAAAGAGGGAGGAAGGAGAATGAAGAAGGAAGGGAGAGAGAAGGAGGGAGGGGGAGGGGAAGGGAGAGAAGAGGTAGGGAGGGGAGAGGAGAGAGGAAAAGGAGGTAGAGGGTGGGGAGAGAAATGAGAGAGAGAGAGGGAGGGGAAGGGGGAGGGAAAGGGGCACAAGAGACTATTCAGGAAGGAATCAGTAGTTCCACTCACGAGAGAGAGAGAGAGAGAGAGAGGGAGGGGGAGGGGGGTAGTGTGACAAGGAAGGAGAAGAGAGAAAGGGATGGAGGGAATGGGAGAGAGGAGAGAAGAGAGGGAGGGAGAGACAAGGAGGAAGGGAGGGAGGTCGATAAGGGAGGCTGGGTTTCATGGAGAGCTATAGAAGATAGGAGGGAGAGGGGGGGAAGGGATGGCTGGAGAGAGAAAGAAAGTAGGAGGAAGGGAGGGTGGATGGAAAGAAAGAAGGAGGGAGAGTAGGAGGGAGAGAAAGGGGGGAGAAGGAGGGAAGGAAGAGAGAGAGAGAGGGAGAAAGAGAAGGGGAGGGAAGGAAGGAGGGAGGAAGGGAGGGAAGAGATAAGCACATAGTAAATACAGATAACAAGCCTATTGGTCTGGAGGGAGGGAGGGGAGTGTGGAGGGAGGGAGGGAGAATGTGAGAGAAAAAGGAGGGAGAGAGGGAAGGAAGGGAGAGAAGAAGGAGGGAAGGGAGAATGGAGGAAAGGAGACGGAGGAAGAGGGAGGGATGGGAAAGAAAAATATAGAGGCAAGAAAGACGGAGGAAGAGGGAAAGAAGGAAGGAATGGAGAGAGAATGACAGGAAGGAGGAAGAGAATGATAGATGGAAGGAAGAAGAAAAGGAGGAAAGAGAGAGAGAGAGAGAGAGAGAGAGAGAGAGAGAGAGAGAGAGAGAGATTAGAGACAGCACGAATTTAAAATCAAAATTCTCGCTACCGTTTACCCTCACCTTTACCCCCCCCTCTCTCTCTCTCTCTCTCTCGTGCATGAAGCAAGTCTGAGCGTGTTGACAGATATTGTTTGCTTGTGCTTGCTTTCCTAGAGAGAGAGAGAGAGAGAGAGAGAGAGAGAGAGAGAGCTGCCGTTCACCTACCCTTCATCCCGTCAATCACACATATTGGCAGACCATCAGGTGTCGTGCTAAGGGGTAGTCAATTGGTTAGCTCATCCCCCTGGCAATTGGCTGAACGCGAGGTTAGTTCTGTAATGTTACACCTTGAAACCCATCGTGATAGCACCTCTTCGTGACTAGCATACCAGATTTTCGTCCATGTATAGCTTATTTCACGTAGCTCAGTGGCGGAAACAGACAATACTACACCTATGTATATCCTTTCTATAGCACTTCTTCGTGACTAGCATGATATTCCAAGGTTTATCTGTTAGTCCTGCAACGTGGGATTCAAGCTGCAGACGGCAATTTTAGGCCAAGTTAGAGTGAAAAGAGTATAGTTGTAATGCTGGTAGTCAAAACTGGATTGCAGTGACCTTAATGGTGTGTGATCTGGTTGGCTTGGCTTAGCAGGGGTTGGGTTGGGTTAAGGTTAGGATGGGTTGGGTTGGGTTGGGTTAGGTTAGGGTGGGTTGGGTTGGGTTAAGGTTAGGATGGGTTGGGTTGGGTTGGGTTAGGTTAGGGTGGGTTGGGTTAGGTTAGGTCAGGATGGGTTACGAGTTGGTTGGGTTAGAACTGGGTGACCTTGAGTTTGGACAGGATAGGTAAGGCTTGCAGTTAAATTGGATTACGTGAGTGAGGCTGCGTTGGGTTAAGTTAGTAAGGCTACGTGTGTTTAGTTGATGTTAGATGGATTAGTTTGCATTAGGTTGGGTTATGGTAGGTTAGGTCAGGTCACGTTACAGTTAAGGGACGTTGGAATAGGTCAGATTAGGTAGGACTGGGTTAAGATAGATTGGGTTAGATTAGGGTAGATTGGGTTTGGCCTACAGAGTGTAAAGGTTAATAGTTGGATGATGGAATGAAGTTACCGAAGAGTTTATTGTGTGTGTGTGTGTGTGTGTGTGTGTGTGTGTGTGTGTGTGTGTGTGTGTGTGTGTGTGTGTGTGTGTGTGTGTGTGTGCTGAGAGAGAGAGAGAGAAAGAGAGCCCTTTCGTTCCAGGTCGTTCCTTCTCGGTTGAATAAAAACGTTTGGCTTTAACTTAAAAAAAAAAGGCTGAGTTAAAGGGAGTGAGCGAGTCGAAGTGAGAGAGAGAGAGAGAGAGAGAGAGGGAGAACATGTATGCGTGTATGAAAGTGAGATGGTTAGATAGAGAGATAGGTAGTGTGAGAGAGAAGAAATGATAGATGAATGTGTGTGTGTGTGTGTGTGTGTGTGTGAAAGATGGTAGATAGATAGATAGATAGATAGATAGAGAATTATGAGAACAGCAACTCAAAGGAGAGAGAGCAAGAAGACAAACAAAAGCGTGTGTACATGTGAAAAAAGGCGAAACATTAAACCAGGGGGCAAGAAAGCTAGCTCTAAAAATCCCAGAGAGAGAGAGAGAGTGAGAGAGAGAGTCCTACGCTATTAAATGTAAACCAAATATTCATCTATATTTTTATTTCTGGCTCTTAATCTGTTTTTTATTTTTTATATTCCAGAATATTTCATGCTTCTCCAAAAAACTACGGCCCACCATCACGTCCACATGTGAGTATTGGTTGAGGTGTGATATTAGATGCTTCTCTCTCTCTGTCTCTCACACACACGCACACACACACGTTAACATGGAGAGAGAGAGACTGAAGGGAAGAGTAGCCAGAGTAAATTAGAAAACAGAGAGTGGAGTTGTGAGAAAATTAAAGCCAAACAGTGTGCCAGCGAGTAAACAAAAGAGAGCTGGCTTACAATCCACCGCATTTCCTGCCCCACTGCCGCTAGGGAGGAGAGAGAGAGAGAGAGAGAGAGAGAAATTTGCGGTTCTCTGAAAATATAGTCAGTCTCTCTCTCTCTCTCTCTCTCTCTCTCTCTCTCTCTCTCTCTCTCTCTATTTTTAACCTCGCAGGAACCATCACATATTTAATATATATATTTTTTGTCCAGGACTTCATATGAATGGAGCTGCCCAGCCTGACTCTCTTTAATTCTCTCACATTCTCTCACTTTCTCACACTTTTTCACACGAATTCTCTCGCTTTTTCTCTCTCTTTTTCACACAAATTCTCTCACCTTGTCTTGCTTTAATTATCTCACTTCATCTCGCTTTAATTCTCTCGCCTTTTCACTTCGATTCTCTCACAGGTTGTCACAGATTCGCACATTTCCTTGCTTTAATTCTCTCACTTCAGACTAATTCATTTCTTCTCTCTCTCTAATTTTCTCACATAAGCCATCTCGCTTTTTCTCGCTTTAATTCTCTCACTTTTTCGTCTAATTCTTTCACTGTCTTTATTTTTCTCACTTCCAGCACTCATGACCCCTTCATTGTCGCGCCAGTTCTCTCGCTTCCCCCCCCCTCTGATTCACTCACTTTCTTACTTTCTTTTTTAAGATAACTAGGTTGTTGAGAGAACACTAATGCTTTCTTTCTCTCCTTCCTTCCCTCCCTCCTTCCTTCCTTCCTTCCCTCCTACCTTCATTCCTTCCCTCCTTCCTTCCCTTCTTCCCTCCTTCCATCCTTGTTTTCTTTCTTTTTTCTTTTTTATCTATCCATCTATCTGTCTGTCTATCTGTTAATCTATCTATCTGTCTATCTTCATTTCTGTATATTTAATTCTCTCTCTCTCTCTTTTCTTTCTCTCCAGCCACTTAGGATACAACCTTATGTTTGGAGATTCCTTCTTGACCCCGACTTCTCTCTCTCTCTCTCTCTCTCTCTCTCTCTCTCTCAATTAAAACTTTTTCACACGACCAATTAATTCCTTTATAATCAAACATATTTCGTAATTCAACTATTTTTATTTGAGAGAGAGAGAGAGAGAGAGAGAGAGAGAGAGAGAGAGAGACGGGGGGATTTGAGGTAACATCACCTGTAGTTAATTGCTTTGTACTGAGAGGCAGGTGACTGAATATCCCCCCCCCCTCTCTCTCTCTCTCTCTCTCTCTCTCTCTCTCTCTCTCTTTCCTCCCTTCCTGCTTTCCTTCCTTCCTTCGTTCATTCCTTCATTTTTGGTTGTAATCCTCACTACCAGCCTCCCTTCATGAGAGAGAGAGAGAGAGAGAGAGAGAGAGAGAGAGCACGTGAAGTTAATTGCTTTGTACTGAAACAAGTGACTCCTGGTATCCTATCATTCCTCCCTGCCTGCCTTCCTCCCTGCCTGCCTCCCTCCCTGCCTGCCTCCCTCCTGTTTTCTCTCCTTCCCTCTTTATTACCTCCCTCCCTTCCTGCCTACCTACCTCCTTCCCTCCCATCCTTCTATTATATCCCTCCCTCCCTCCCTCCCTCCCTCGCCTTTCTTCTGTTATTGCGTGCCTGGTTTCCTCCTTCCCTCCCTTCCTCCCTGTCCTCTTCATTATTACCTGCCTTCTTTACCTCTC
>NC_137009.1:41045652-41088152 GCF_032717465.1 Coenobita brevimanus
CACAAACAAATCGTCTCCATATCGCCCTGTCCCCTGCCATTGCGCACACCCACACACTCTCATACTCTCTTAGTTAGTCTCTCACTCTCATTCCTCTCTACATGGCGAGACTGGAAAGAGTGGTAGTACTTGAGAGAGAGAGAGAGAGAGAGAGAGAGAGAGAGAGAGAGAAGGGAAGAGGGGATAGGAAGAAGGAGAGTGTATTTCCGTGGCCAAAAATATAACCTGTGTAATATGCAAAGTATACTAGGATGACTTGTCAACCCTGACAGCAACAAGAAAGAGAGAGAGAGAGAGAGAGAGAGAGAGAGGAAGAGAGAGGGGGGGAAAGGAGAGAGAGGGGGGGGAAGGGAGAGAGAGCCTTGAAGTATCGAGCCCCTTATATATGTATTCATAGGCACGGAGGGAGGGAGAGAGGGAGGGGCAGAGGAAGGAGAGAGGGAGGGAGAGAGAAAGAAAGGAAGATGAAGGTCGAAAATGAAGCACGTAAAGAATGGAGGAAGAAGTGTATGAAGAGAGAGAGAAAGAGGGAGGATGGCACGGAGGAAAGGGAGGAAGGAGAGAAGAGAAAACTTGAAGTGTGAAAGGAAGAGAGAGAGAGAGGGAGGGAAGGAATGGGGGAGGTGGGGAATAAGAGGAGGAAAGAAGGAGAGAGGGGAGGAAGAAGGGAAGGAAGGAAGGAAGGAGGGAGGGGAGGAAAGAAGGGAGGGTTGGGAGGAAGGGAAGGAAGGAAGGAGGGAGGGGAGGAAGAAGGGAAAAAGGGAAGGAAAGGCGGGAGGGTTGAGAGGATAGAGAGACGAGGAAAAGAGGTAGAGATGAGAGAGAGAGAGAAAAAAAGTATGAAATAGCCTAGTTAAAATTGAAGAAGGAGAGAGAGAGAGAGAGAGAGAGAGAGAGAGAGAGAGAGAGAGATCCCTGTATCAATCCGTCTAACCACTTAATTGATTTTATTGACCTAAGGCTTCACAACACAATGCTGCAAGTGTGGTGTGATGTGGTGTGGTGAAATGTGGTGTGGTCGTGTGTGGAGTGGAGTGGTGTGGTGTTGTGTGGTATGGTGTAATGTGGTGGTGTGATGTAGTGTGGTGTGGTGTGTTATGGTTAGAAGTAGGTAGTTTAATTCAGTGTAGTGTCTCATGGTGTGTTGTGGTGTTGGTTAGTGAGTGTGGTGTGATGTAGGTTCATTATCAAGGGTCGATGTCAGCTGTGTCCCTGCATGCTGTAGTGCCAACATTCAGTTTTAATGTCCTCTACAACTTGAGTTTGAACCCTAGCCTTTTGACACACCCATCTCAAGAGGAATATACTGCTGCTCAAGACAACCACAATGCCCTCCTTACACTAATGCTGGAGGAGCTGAACAGGAGCACTGTGCACCCTGTGTGATGCAGCTGTGGCGTCCACCCAAGAGCCAACTTTACCATATGTCCCAGCACCTTGTCATGGCAAAGACCCTGTTCCAATCCTGGTGAGGCGCTGTCTGCCACAAAGGGTGCCAGATCCCTGCTTGGTGGATGTGCTGTACCGTACCTGTACGATGGCCCCACAGAAGCAGTTGCTTACCTGTGGTTGACAGGTGTGCTGGCCAGACAGACTGAAGTTGGGCAAGAACAACACCTACAAGCAAAGATTCGTCCAAGTGAGGAATACGTTGAATTGGAGCCGGTGTGGTGGTGGCAGGAACCAGTAAACAAGAAAATAACCTGATAGCAGTACCTATTGGGTGGATGGATGGAGAAACTATTCAGAATGATGCTCACTTAAATGTGCCACACCTTCATTCATAGACCATTCAAGCCCATGGAATCCTGACTGTTTCCTTCATTCCAGGCACGAGGCACATGGAGTTGGAGTTGGCGTCGTGGTGGTGGTGGTGGAGGCAGGGGTGCCAGACTGCCATGGTGTCAGCCCCTCAGATGGCGCCAACCCCCAGGACCTGCCACCGCCCTGGTGTCATTCCCGGGGTCAGGCAACACGTGGCTTAGGTACCTTCTACAGCAGGTGAGTCGTGGTGGTGATGGTGCGGCCCTGGCACTGGCAGGAGGGTGGAGGGCAACCCAGTGGACTGCAGGCCAGAGAAGGAGACACTTGTGAACGTAGCAAGGAACTCACCCCATCTTGTGGCAGGAAAAAAAGTTAACTTAGTTACTGATGATGTGGGAGATGGAAGGGGGGGTATTTAATTAAAAAAAGTACTTCAGAGTCTTCATATTCCAAGTAATGTAAAAACCTTTCAGTAAAGCTTAAGTTAATAGTTTGTTTTTCAATTATTTTTTAGTTCATTTGTTGATGACAAAGTGTATATAATTTACAAGATAATCATATACAATTATATTACCAATTTAGAGTTAATGGCAAATTAGACATAATTAATTGAGATGTTTGCTAGTGTGTGTTAGCCAGAACCCAGTGTAGTTTTAGGATTAATATTCTTTGTGCCAGGCAACTGATTACTGACGAAGAGAGTGTATGTGAGTGAGGTGGAGGGGGGAAGAGAGAGGGAGAGGCCGAGGATGAGATGGAGGGATGGGGTGGAGAGGTATATGAGAGAGGAGGGTGTGAGTTGGGAGCAGGGCAGTGAAATGGTGGGGGACAGGGCGACTTGGAGGCGATTTGTTTGTGGCCACCCCAGACGGGATTGAGGCGTCTGGCAATAGATAGATAGATAGATAGTAAATTGTTTGTATATAAACTGTTGGTGCTGTACAATAGAGAGACTCCTTCATGTGATGGCACTAATATAACCTGGCTGATCCACTTCCCAGGTGTACAAATGCCACTCATCTCTCTCCCTATCTCTTCAAATGGGGTTGGTGGACTGCACAAGAGCAGCTTCAGCCTCTAGTCCACAGGGTTCACTTGTTGATGAGCCTAGGATGACAACAGCAACAATAATATACCTTAAATATGGAATGGTTCCATTTGTATAGCTTGGTAATCATACTGATATTGTCTTTATTATGTGTTTTTAGTGGCAGGTGTTTTACTGTATTATTGCAGGTATCCTTAGCTGGGTATACAGTTTATCATACTTTGTGTGATTAAGGGATTATTGCATTAGTAGTAGTAGTAGTAGTAGTTGTAGTAGTAGTAAGAGTAGTCTTATTGTCATAGCCTGGTGAGGTGCTGTCTTCCACAGAGGCACTGGTTCCACAGAAGCAGTTGCCTACTTGTGACATGGTCTGTTAGGCCGGACAGACTTGGGTTAAGCAACAACAACAACTGGCATACTCAACTGTACCATCCATCTTACAGGCCACAGGCTACTACTCAGGCAGTGTGTACAAGGACTATGCACTTATGAAGAATGGCTTCCCAGCTGAGTCAGTCTCAAACGGATCTGTGGTGGTGGTTAAAACACACGAGTGGGGGCCAGAGGTGAGACCATGGGTTTTCTGTGTTAAGTAAAGAGAAGAGAGTGAAGGGGGGGGGCAAGAGTACAGTCAGACCTCAGTTAGAGTAACTTTTACATTGTAGACTGTGTAGACAGACTGGTACGGTTAGTGAAGCTACATTGACACATACTTTTGATTCATAACTGAAGGTTTAAAAGCCATGAAGGTGTTTAAGACACATGAATCAGTTAGGTCAGGGCAGAACGTCACATCAGAAGAACACTATTGATTGTTTTATCCCCCTCTGAAACTACCCAACCCCAGGGACACAGGTATGCTTGATCATCACCCTTCTCTTCTTCAGTATCGACAAAAAATACACATATATTAATACAACAACCACAGCCATCCAAAATCTCTGGCCAAACAATATCCTTCATGGACCACCACCAGACATACACCCATTCTGAAACTACCCTACCCAGAGGGACGTGCATTCACCTTTCAAGACTGCAATCTGGACATCACTCGTCCCTGCTTCGGTACCAATGCAACATTCTGTACAACTCAAACACATTAGCCCTCCCACCAAAACATACTTAATCACCTCATGCACCATACTGTTATGGCACACACAATCCTTCAGGAAAACCTCAACAGAATTTCCCTAGGAGCATCCACTAGAGGTAGCCAGTTTCCTGTGGTCCACTGAGCTCATGTTCAGATGAGCATTGGGTTACAGCAGCTGCCACTACTATTTTGTTGTGGGGAACGACACTACACTGAGTGACAAACCAAGTGATTTATTGTAGATCATTAAACTACAGTATTTGGTACATTATATGGCAACCATATAACCAAATGGACTTCTGGTAGTGTAGTGGGTGAAGGTGTTTTAACTGGTTGTAACGCATTTACATACAGGGAATGGCTGGGAATTATTGCTCATGCAGTACCACTCAGGCTCACTAACTCACTGTTTCCCATGGCCTGTACAGATGCGCAAGGTGTTCTCTCGTGCTGTGCTAATGATCAGGGATCCATACTCTGCCATACAGGCTGAATTCAACAGGCAGAGTGGTGGACATATTGGACACGCCCAGCCTGACAAGTATACCAGGGATGGTGGCAAATGTGAGTGTCTGTTTGTGTTACAGGTTTGTGTAGCTGTTGTTGTGTTGGATGTTGTTCTTGATGTGGCCATGGTTCATTTGAACAGCTATACAAAGATCCCTCATCTTACTTTCTGTCTCCTAAAAAGAAGATGGTGGACTGTTAGAGAAGGGTAGCTTCAGCCTGCAGTCCACCAGGTGATGTTCAGATGAGTCTGGGACCACAACAACAGTTCCATTTTTATGTGGATATTAGAATTATGATGATGATTAACTCTCTAGCCTTTGAATAAGTCCTACCTCTATCCCTGAGACTGGGAAAAATTCATAACCAGTGGTACTATAGTTCTTTCACTGTAACTTGGCCCACATTGTTACTTTTTTAGCAACTTGTTTCATGTAGCTCTGTGGCAGTAAAAGATGGTGCTTTGGCACAACATCCATTCCATAGCACTTCTCTGTGATTAGGTCCATGCTCCAGTGATAATCCCTTGTCAGCATTCAGGATGAAGGGATGGCTCCATAGAGAGTGAACAGACAAGAATAATACTGAATTCCATTACTAATTTTTATTATTTTTATTAAAGCCATTTCACTTGGGAGAAATTTATCAAAAGCACACTGACTGTTGTAAATACTGTGTCTTTTAGCTAACTTCTTTCCTTTTTTTTCCTTTTCCCTGCAGACTGGGAGAAATTTGTCACCACAAAGGCTCTAGCGTGGATGAACACGACACTTGACTGGCTCAAGTTCCAGGGCCCTCTGCACCTTGTTTTCTACGAGGACCTTCTGGATAACCTGCCCGAGGAGATGCGGCGAATCCTGGAGTTCCTTGACTTGCCGGTGGACGAGAGCCATTTTGACTGCATGATTCGCCACCAGGATGGGATTTATAAGAGGAGAAGACGGCCGTTAACCTTTGACCCGTTTACGGCTAAACTGCGTGCGCTGGTTGACCGTTGCAAGAGGCTCGTTGACCGTGCAATCCAGGAGGTGTTAGCCGGGGGGGATGTGTCCTTGGTACTGAATAACATGAACTACACTGCTGTCACACAGAACAGAGGGCCTAGATGATGGTGCCTGCGGGAGGCTGCTGTGTAGTGCTGTGTAGAGGCAATCTGTTTTCACCGGATGGAACTGAGCTACTCCCATAACATGAACACTTGAAGCATGAAATTTGATGAGCCTTAGTTATGAAAGAACAAATCCACTATCATGTTGGTGAAATGTGTATTGTAGTTATTTTCAGCTGACAGAACTAGGCCAAAATTTGGAATTTATTAGTGCCAGTCAACAAGGGAGACTTTGATTGCATGAGTTACCTCCAAGATGGGATACTTGAAAGGACAAGAAGCCTGTAACCATTGATCCCCTTCACTGCAAAGCCCCATGCACTGATTGAATGTTGCAAGAGGCTTATTAATCATGCAAGAGATATTGGTAAGAGGAAATGTGTTGCTAGTTAAAAAAAAAAAACTAGTCATACCACTGACACTGAACAGAGGACCTACAGTAGATGATGATACATGTGGGAGGATGGTGTGTAGTGGTGATGATATGTAGCGTGGAAGCACAACACTCACATTTCTCCATAGACATATCTGGGGATCCACTGACTTTCCATAATATGTTGAAGTACAGTATGTTATAGTAAATGAATGGACCTTGAATTTGGCTCTCATTTGTATTTTTTTTGTTCTTGAAAGGAATGGTTTGCAGACTCATTGCCTTTGGTTCCTTCTTTCTTGCATTAAAAAAAATACTTATTGAATACATGTATATATAATTCAGTAGGATTAGTACAGTGGTAAATGTGTATTTCAGGGTTAGATTGGTGATGAAAAAGGATGCTGTAATGTAGTGGCACTGGTACTAGAGTTGTACAAATGTCCCTCATCTTTCCTACAAACCTGCGGCCACAACAACAACAGCAGTATTGCAAGTCAAAAGATCTGCATGTATGTCTATGGAGAGGTTGTTGTGTTTGTGTGATTTAGAGAAAGCTAGTCTGAGATGCAATACCTTTAGCACTCAATTGAAGGCCTTAATATTTCTAGCAGTTACTATATTTATTTTTCTATCTGTCTGTCTGTTGAACTATTGTATCTATATGTCTGTCCATCCAGTATCTGCCTGTCTGTCTGTCTGTCTTTCTTTTTATCTGTCTATCTGTCTGTCTGTCCATCTATCATTATCTGTCTATATCTATATCTGTCTGCCTGTCTCTACAACTCTGTTCATCTGCACCCATCTAGTACTCTAAATATCTATCTAACTCTCTATCCAACTGTTTACCATTATCTGTTCATGAACCCACAAATCTGTCCATCTGTTTGTCTTATGTGTTTTATCTGCTTCTCACAGTATTTGTTTATTTTCTGTACAGGTAACTGTCTGTCTGCCTATCCCCTCCTTTCCATTCCATTTTCTTCTCTCTCTTCCCCCTCCCTCCTCTCCTCTCTCCTCTTTTCCTCCTCTCTCTTTTGCTCCTCAGTTCTTCTCTCCCCTTCTTTCTTCCTTACCCTGTCTCCTCTCCTTTCCTCTCGCCTTCCATTCTCTCTTTCTTATCCTTCTTCACTTCCTTCCTTCCCTTTTCTTTCCTTTCTCTTGTCTTCCTTCCCCTCTCCTTTCTCTTGTTTTCCCTCCTCTCCTCTTCCCTTCCCTTTTTCATATTCATTTCCCCTCTTGTCACTTTTGTCTCTTCTCACCTCTCTTCCTTTCCTCTTTTTTCTCCTCAATGTCCTGTTCTTTGCATCCATCTCTTCCTTTCTCCCTTTCCACCTGTCTCCAGTCCATCTCCTCTCCTCACTCCCTTTCCTCTCCTCTCCTCTCCTCTCTACAGTTCCTCTCTCTCCCTTCCCTCTTATCTCCTTTCCTTTCACAACACTGCAGAAATACAAAACTCTAGGATGTCTGCCTCTCTCGCTCAAATTCACTAGATGTACTTTAGATATAACTTAGCATCCACCCTGTAGGTTAAGAAATAAAACATGTGATCCTAGTAATGACATAGACAGAGCTAATTTAGACAGTTTAACTTTTTTTTAATTTTTAATGTAGTGATGTATTTCTCATATTATCGCAGCCACAGGTAAAGAGGGGTGCCTTCGTGTGGTGGCACTGATGTACTGTAACTGTGAGCCCAACTGCCTTTTTATGCAGAAATGTTCCTTGACTCCCTCAGCCTGCAGTCCACTGAGTTCACATTTCAGATGACCCTGAGGCTACAGCAACTACCTGTACTACTACAGGTGCTCCGTCTCTAATATTATTACTCCTTTCACTTTGAATTTTCTGTAAAAAAACTCACCAGTTGGTTGTAGTTTCCAAATTGTTCAGTTTTTTCTGGATGCCTCTCTGAATACCCTCCGAACCCCATTTCAATGCACCCTGGGAGCACAGAGGCAGTACCTCAGGAACACCTGATTTAAGGCCTGCTTGATGGTGCAGTACGGGATTGGATGAGGGATGGATTGAAACACCAGGTCATATAAGGTTTTATTCATCAGGTTTATATATCTTTGTTATGTATTGTAGTTTCTTGTGTTGTTCTTCACACATACTGCATAACACTAGTAGTATGTGGACCACTTAAACTGTGTGTGTGTGTGTGTGTGTGTGTGTGTGTGTGTGTGTGTGTGTGTAAGAAATTATTTCATGTACAAATGTGACTAACAGTGAAAATATAGATATGTGAAAGCCAGTGCTTGTGTATGTGTCTGTGTGTCTCTGTCTGTGTGTGTGTGTATATCTTAGGAACCCACAACTTGCATTCCAGTCTCACTCAGGTAGAATCATAGTTAACATCTATACAGGGCAGATGTTGTTGCTTAAAACACTAGTGGGGATCCAGCACCCCTTGTGGGAGGCAGCACCTTGTCAGGGTCGGGCCAGGGTTCTTATCCATGGCAAGGTGCAGGGAAATATGAGGAAGTTTGGCTGCTAGGTAGGTGCTCAGCCTGTTAGCACAACCCAGGGTAAGCAGCACCACTGCTTATAGGCTCCCCATCAGTACCTCTTCCATAGTTTCCATTTTTAGTTCAGAATGTGCACAGTACTTCTCGCTTCCATATTTAGTTCAGAATATGTACAATATGTTTCACTTTGTTTCATTATGTAGTTGCTGATGAGTTGACATTGTTTTTACCTAATGTGTTCAGTTTATGTCATAATATTTATCTCTTAAGAACAGTATAAAGACAAGCACACTCAGCCTGCAGCCAAAGGTTGTGGGTTTGAATTTCAGGGCCCTCATGGAGAGCAGGGTTTCTTTACTCCAGCCTGTTTTTATTTGAACGTGGTGGAGAGGGACCCTTCAGTGCGGTGACACTGATATAAATAGGTGACCCCGCTGCCTGGTTATATAAACATCTCTCTTCTCTGGAGTAAAGAGGCAAACAGTATAAGAGAGCGGGGTATAAGTTGGGGGGAGGGCAGTGATATGGCAGGGGATAGGGCAACATGGAGGCCACATGTTTCTGGCCACCTTTTACAGAATTAAAGTGTATATCCCTTGAAAGGAAGATGGTGACAGCAGAATGGTAATTTCATCCACCAGTCCACCAGGTTTGCTGTTAGATGAGCCTGTGGCCACAATTACATTGCTTAGATTCCCCTTTTAGCTCAGAACTGGTACAGTATTTTCCACTTGAAGTTCATGCATTACTAAGTTGCTGATAAATTACCACTTGTCTGATCTTTTGTACGGTTAATCTTGTAAAATTTGTGTTTTGTTTAGTCTTTTTTACAAGGATTAGAGAACTCATCTTCAGGTAGTTATCCATGTTTATTATTATTATTATTATTGTTATTATTATTATTTTTATTATTATTATTATTGAGCCAGTGCAGGTTTATATCCAAGGGATGGTTAGGGTTTATTGCTCATGTAATGACACTCAGGGATGAGTGAGGTTGGTCACTCTCATCTTAAATGTCAGGGCCAACTTGCCTAGCCTTGGGCTCCTATGCTCCTCATGGGGCAACATAGGATTGGATGATGGATGGATTATTATTATTATTATCATTATTATTATTATTATTATTATTATTATTATTATTATTATGGGAAAGCAGCTCAGGTTGATGAGGTGTATGCAGAGATGATTAAGTGTAGTGGAGAGAGTGGAATGAAGTGCTTGTTGGAGATATTTAAGAAGGCTTGGATGAGTGAAACTGTGCCAGTAGAGTGGAAAAAGGCTGTGATTGTACCCCTGTGCAAAAATAAAGGTGAGGGAAGTGAGTACAAGAATTATCGTGGCATAAGTCTTTTGAGTGTGGCAGGGAAGGTATATGGAAGAATTATTATAGAGAATGTAAGAGTGAGATCAGAAGCCTTGAGCATAAATGTAGAAAAGAGTAAAGTGATGGTTATTGAGAGAGAAGGTGACTCCCAGTGTGAGGTTACAGTGAGTGGAGAGAGGCTGGGATTGGTGAGAGAGTTCAAATACCTGGGTACATGAAAAGAGAGGAAAATGTGCAAAAGAGGTGGAAAGTAAAGTGATGCAAGGAAGGAAAGTAGCTGATGCTATGAAGGCCTTGATAAGAAATAGAGGCTTGTGCGTTGCAGCTACATGAAGGAGTGTTAGTGCCAACTTTAACCTATGGATGTGAGACTATGGTGTGGCATGAAAATGAAAAGTCAAGAGTAAGAGCAGTGGAGTTGGAACTGCTGAGGAATGTATGTGGAGAACAGAGAGTGGATAGGAAACGAAATAATGTGATTTGTAAAAGACGCAGAGTGAGGAAGTCTGTGGACACCAGAATTGAAGAGAGTGTACTGAGATGGTATGGTCATGTGGAGAGAATGGATAACAGTAGTGGTGTAAAAGGTATATCTGAGCGAATTTGAAAGAGAGAGGAGGCAAGGTAGGCCAAGGAGAAGTGGAGGGATATGGAGGAGGAGTGTGTGAGGAAGAGAGGTATGGAAGTCAGTGAGGCTAGGGGCTTTACAGGAGATTGAGCTGGCTGGATGAATGTTGTGAGAAGAAGTGCATGATCAGGGATTTGGCACCCCTTTTTAACGTGACATCGGATTGACTCTATCGGATACGTTTATGTGAGGCTACAGAGTGTAGTAAAAGTTTTTGGCGTATCAGATAGAGCCAGGATTCCAGGGGCTTGAATGATGAGTGAGTGGAAGTGTGGCCCATTGGACTGGGCAAACTTGGGCTCTCTGGATGTTGCTACTCCTCACCCTGCTCTAGGGTGGGAAAGGAGGTCTGGATGATGATGATGATTATTCTTGCAGTACTGTACTTTTAGTGTGTGTGCACTTGTCTTTACATTTTGTAGACTCTACTAAAGTAATAAGCTGAGAATTTAGTAAACTGTTACATTTGTGGTGATGGTGATGACTGACTGAAATTTTCAAGGCTTGAGTGATAAGTGAATGGCTGTGTGGCTTATTTCACTGGCCCATTAGCAGATAGGTCAACTACTTGTGTGTTTTCCTTTTTCTCGTTGTGAATTGTACCCTCTCCATAAAAATATTAGGGATTGGGTTTTGGTGATGATGATGATGATGATGATGATGATGGCAGTGTTATTGACTGGTAGTAGACAAATGACCACTGTTAGTCCATAGAGAGACAGACTGACAAATGAGGAAGTGAAGTAGCATTGTGGTGTGGATGTGGGTGTGATAGAAAGCTTTAGGCAAAATACACTGAGGTGGTTTGGGCACGTGGAGAGGATGGAGAGTGAGAGACTAACTAGGAGAGTGTATGTGAGTGAGGTGGAGTGGGGGGAGAGGGAAGGTGAGACCGAGAATGAGATGGAAAGATGGAGTAGAGAGGTATGTGAGAGGGGGTGTAAGTTGGGGGGAGGGCAGTGAAATGGCAGAGGACAGGGTGAAATGGTGGTGATTTGTTTGTGGCCATTCCTTACAAGATTAAGGCGTCTGGCTATACATAGATAGCTAGATATATGCTGGATAGATAGCATAATACAATTTTGTACTGTGATCTCATGTTAATAATATTTTGTTCATTGAGTACTGGTGAAATAAGAAATGAAACAGGTGAATACAGTGAAATGATAAATGAAACAGTGCTGTACAAAGTGATGTAGAAAATAAAACAGTGGTAAAAGGTCAGAACTGAAATAAGGAAGAACTGAGAATGGTCGAAAAGATAAAAGGTATGAACGTGGAGTGAGGTAATTGGAGATGTAGTGAGTGTAAATGCCTGAAGATCACAACCAACACAAAGCAATAAACTGTGACACAGTACAGTACATAACAGTGTGCAGTCGATCAAAAACGTATCGAAAAAAAATAATAATAGTGATAACAAATAATACACCACAGACAATGGCTATGGCAAAATTCCAGATGATTCTTCCCCACATTAATAAATTTTCTTTTTTAAGGATGGCATATACTGTATATAAATAGCTTGCTTGACAGTTTCTAGTCATTACTGTTGACAAATGCACATTCAGATAATAGATCCTGAAACATCACGAGCTATGCCGATCATTCAGGATATCTTCGTACCCATCCTGTGCAATATTTTTAATATTTCATGTGCGATATTTTTTGGATTGACTGTACACAAATAGATCACATTAGTTCAAACTTCACCCATGGTATTCTCTAAGGTATAATTCCTTATATGATGCAATAATAGTACTAATAATGTTCCCTTTTTCCTAGATTCTCATTATAATAATTTTTTTTACCCTTCAATCCATTGGCTTGTTTTCGTCTTGCTGTCCAGTCCAGTTCTTTGATTTTTATTTAACGTCGAGGTGCTGGAGAGGGTTGCCTTCATGTGGTGGCACCAGTAATACCAGGCATCTTGATGCTTAGTTATCCAAATGTCCCTCAGCTCCCTTTCTATCCCCCAAAAGAATGATGGTGGACAGCAGGAAGAGGGGAACTTCAGCCTGCAGTCCACTGGGCTCATGTCCCAGCAACAACTAGATGGTTTTATTCAATTCAGGAGTGTTCAGACAGTAAAAGTGGTAACAGCAATCCCAGGCCCATGTGGACAGGAGCCCAGTGGAAGACCAAAGTTACCTTCCTTCTAATCCGGCGGTGAGGGAGGGCATTGAGGAACCTGTGTATAACTGGGCAGCTTCACCACTCAGACTCAGTCATATTAGTGTCACCACATGAAGGCACCCTCTCCAGCACCTTTCACATCAGTTGGGGTTATATATATCATACATTTACCCCTGGAACACAAGAGGTCATGCTTAAGGTCAGTGTAATCGTAGAGATGGCAAGAATGTAAAACAAAAACAAAAAAAAAAAGTTATTGGATTGAAGGGAATAAACTCCATTGTCTGGGACCCCAGTTATATTAGGTTTGTTGATTGTTTTATGTATTTAATGTGTATTCTGTAGAACTGTATTATTTACCATGTGAGAAATGCAATATCAGAAATACAGTATACATGCATATTGTGAAGATTTATTAGAATCACTCCTCACCCCATCCTTGGGTGGGAAAAGAGGTCAGGATGGTGATGATGATGACGATGATGATGAATTAACCTTTTTATTATTGTATATTTAGGTTGTAGATGATTGGCAGCCATTATCCCTGGGAGGTACTGCCATAGGTGTGAAATATGGCTACAAATTTGGTAACTCAGCACAGTCATCACTCTTAGGCAGGAAACTCACTTGGTAACTCTTCATACAATCACCATTCCTACACAGGAAACTCAGTCACAGGTACGTAGAGACAAAGTTGGAGCCAAGACTCCCCTATTTCAGTATTATAGATTTTATTACTAGCCTTAGATCTCATTTTCCCAACAGCTTCCACCAACTATTAGGAAGTAATCAGCAGGTTTTTGCATTTGGTTTAGTTGGATGGGAGAGATGCAGATTAGAGGATGAATTCTTTATTTTCTCAAGTGTTGCGCTGTAATGGGGTATATAAAAGCCTGTGTGACTTAGAGGCAAAACGGGGATCCTCTCCTTGGCTCAGTGGTAACGTATATCAAGTGTGAAGGCCTGAGTTCAAATCCTGGCCAGACCAGTGATTAATTTGTCAAGTTTCAGTCTAGTTATTATATTGGTTGGCAGTGGCGTGGGATGTGAGGCGAGACTTGGAGGGCAATGATGTTGTTGGTTAGCTGGCAGCATCCTAGTCCCTACATCCAAGGGATAAGCTGTTTGGTGTGGTCTGCAGTGTCCCTGAAGGTGGCCTCCAATGCTGCGCCACCGTGTGTTTGAAACTGTCCAAATTAATCACCAAGGGGAGAAAAGAGTGATGTAATGGGGTATAATAAAGCCCTCATTGCTTAGAGGCAAAGCAGGGATCTTCTTGGCTCAGAGGTAATGCACGCATGTATCAAGCGCAAGGGTGTGAGATCGAATCTTGGCCAGGACGGTGTGATTAATTTGGTAAGTTTCATTTTGGTTATTACAGCAGGCTACGCAGAACCTATCATCAGAGAGTAGTTCTGTGTAGTACGAAATGTTAGAGAAAATGTGAAGTCAAGCTTTAACTTGTCTCTCTCCCAGTCATCATGGAGGGATTCCTTAAGGGGAAGCATGGAGTCATTTGATTGATTATTGCTGTAATACTGCTACATCTACTACTGCTACTACTATTATTATTATTATTATTATTTCTTGTGCACCAGGAAACCATTTACTTTGCTGGGTGGTAACCATAACCAGATTATGGTGCCTGGTGGGTTGGAGGGTAATTAAGGCACCCCAGTCAGATTGAGCCTGTGCAGGTTTTTGTCCAAGGGGCAGTTGGGGTTTATTGGTTACATAATACCACTCAAGGATGAGTGTGGCTGGTCACTCTCATTTTAAATGTCAGGACGAACTTGCCTTGTCCTGGGCTCTATGCTCCACATGGGGCAACACAGGATTAGGTGATGAGGATGATTATTATTATTATTATTATTATACTGTTATTATTATAATGGATGATGATTATTTTGGATGTAATTAGCAGGTTTTAGCACTTAGTGTAGTTTCCAGTCCATAGAAAAAAGTAACTCCCATAGCCAACCTCAGATTGGGCATTTCTTTAGAGGAAGCATTGGCATTACTGTATTTGATTTTTTCTTTTAAGTTTTTGCTTGTTGTCAGTTCTGCATTACTGTTCATCCAGCTTATTATTCTCATGCTTTTGATTCTGCATTATTGTTCATCCAGCTTATTATTCTCATGCTTTTGATTTTGCATTATTGTTCATCCAGCTTATTATTCTCATGCTTTTGTGATTCACTCAGGCAAATCAAATAATCTGGCATCACCTGAAACAGAATACGAGAATAAGATAAAAACGGTTGAAAATGAAAGACCCATAAGTGATGGGAAAATGTATTATGGTATCAGTGTAACATACAGAGCAGCATTCTACATGTGGTTCGTCCACTTCAACATGGCAGAGATTACTGTCCTTTTGCTGCTTATTTCCGTAGCTCAGTGGTAGAGTGAGACGATATTTGGGGTCTACTTCATAACACAAATTTTTTTCGTTACCACAGTCAGTTTGTCTCCATCTGTTGTCAGATGGAGAGAAACCAGCTAAAGCCCCATATCATAGTGTTAATCTCCAGAGAGGAATGGCAAATTTGTCAATTGGAAGTGGACAAACTATTGGTACAACATGTACTTCTAAATAAAAGTTGTGTGGTCTAATATGCACTGAGGAACAGCTTGTATGTAAACACTCATACACATTCATTTCATATACTGTACTGAACTTTTAATCACACACATTTCACTTCACATTCTAGTCATTACTTGTGTAAAGAAAAGGCAGATGACATCATACAAGAAGCTCCGTAACTCTGAGCTCAATAAACTGAGAAAATGGAGGTTGGGCAATATATATATATAGTTTTTTTCATGGCACCTTCTGAGTTCCTCTACAGAGCAGCATTATCAAAATAATCTGAGGCACTCCATGGAGGAACCATGAAGGTGCCGTGAATCCAAAGTTTCATATTCAATCCTCCATGTTTTCAGTTCTAATTATGGCTCATTTTGAATTACCCCACGGAGCTCCTCATATTTAATCAGTACACAGTCACATTACATTTGACTCAGGATATGAAACCATCATCATTGTCTAACCCTAATTTTCCTCTATCTGAAAGGGGTGGGAAGGATTCAGAATACATACAGCACTAATTTATAAGATTAACTGTTAACAGTGATTCATAAAATGAACCATACATCTGTTCATATATCAATCAAGTCTTCAAAAGTCTTCTTTCATCACAAAAGTTATATATGCATTCAGTTACACAGCAGGAATACATAATACACGAGTATATAAAAATAGTTCCTCCTCAAAATAAACACTATATTTAGGAGATGCTTATCATATCAACACATGGTATAAAATATGCTTGTTAAAGAATGCAGGTTATGTATAACAAGACACAAGAGACTTTAACTTGTAAACTTCATCCCATATTATACTTTGTGGCGTGTATGGACCTCAGGCAGATAACTGACTGGCAGCATAACATTATAAAACCCTTGTTACATGACCTCTTGGTGATCTGAATCAATGCGAACTTGCAGACATTACCCAAAAGGACCAGTACGATAGAAATACACATTATAAAAGGTAGCCATGAATTGTACTATACAATCAGATACAATGAACACCATTTCAGCACAGCATGATGACCTTTATACCTCCCTATTTACAGTTTCCTTCTCCCTTTGTGCTTTCATCTCTTTCTTTCATCCCATCATTTCCTCTCATCTTCTGCATTCCATTCCTTTCAACTTCCTTCTCTCTGCCTGTTACTTTTTCTTCCTATTACACAGTGTGCTTTGTCTAGTCTACCCTTCATGCCTCCTCTTTGCTTCATCCCTTGCCAGTCTGCTTCTTTCCATCTGCTTCCCTCTTTCTCTGCTCTTCATACTTATACTGTTCTTTCTCACTATTTCCTCTTCTTCTTGTTCTGTGGACCAGCTGAATCAATCAACACTTTAGGATTACTGCCACTGCTAGTCTGACTTTGTGTGGTGTCTCTTTCCTGCTGCTTCCTTGCCTTCTCTTGTGCCAGTCTGTTTCTCCTCACCCGCTCGTACTCATTGAACATCAGTAACACATTTGGAGCACACCTCGCCACATCACTCGCACTGATCTGTACCTTCCTTTGCCTGAAAAGTAAAGATTACAAAAATAAATCATCATCATCATCCCAACCTCATTTTCTTATGGAGGGATAGGTAACGTACAGTTCAGAAAGCAAGAAAAGTGAAAAATGGGATGGAGGGAAAACTAACTGAGCATGTCCAATGAACCCCCCCCACCCACACACACACAAGCATATCTTCCTTCTTTTATCCAAGGGTATACAGACTCGAGGATAATCTACACAATGCAGACACTTAAATATAATACAGTACTAATGGAAGACTGGTAACACACTTGCAGCACACCTTTGCTGATCTGTACCTTCTGCCTAAACAAAAATATATATGGTACTGTAAGCAAAATAAAAAAATCATCACCAACATCCTTAAGGAAGGTTGGTGGATTGCAGAAAGCCAGCTTCTGCCTGTAGTCCTCCAGCCTTACATTCAGCGGTGCCTGTGACCCCAACAAGTGTACCCTGTCCTAGCCTGCCGTCCTCCCTTATGCTACAACAATTACCCAATCCTATCTCACCCACCCTACCCTACTACCTTGTGTTACTTTACCCAGTTCTATTCCCCCCACCCTTCCCTACAGTGCCACACCCACCTAAAGGCAATGTCGTCACACGTAGAGGCCAATTTCTTGAGGAACAGCCAATGATACATCAGTGCCAGGGAGGCTGCCTGGGGGGTCAGTCTGATAGTGGCATTTCGGTGGTGCTCGTAGATCTTCTCAACTGTTCGCTTTGATGGGATCTTCATTGTGTTGGTTTCTGTAAATGTAATTGTTTATATTAACATCATTATTACTATGCACTGTTCACTCAACTTGGCATAAAACTATCATCACTGCATCTTGAATGCTACGCTGCAGCAAGAGATTAACATTAGTATATGATGCTAGTCATAAAGAAGTACTAAAAAAGGCATGTGGTGTTTTGTTACAGTGTTGTCTCATTCTGTCATTTAGCTACAGTATGTGAATAAGCTACAAAAGGACAAAAATCGGGGTTAGGTAAAGAAGGGTATTTGCCCTAATCTTTAGGATCAGTCATATTATAGTGTTGATTTTTTTGAAGAGTTGTGAAAATGAATGAAAGAATGAATGGCTGCAAAAGACTTGCAGAGGAGGCCAAAGATGATGATGTGGCTCAAGGCTCTTCTGAATGTGAACCGCATGGACTGCATGTTGTATTTGTCCTCCTGCAGTCCACCATCGTCCTTTTGGGGACAAGGGAGACATTTATGTAACTGGACAGCAAAGCCAACTGGTTATACTGATGCTCGTACATGCATCGCCAAGGATTACCACTGAACATTTGACTGACTTGCTTGTCCTTAATTCAAGCTTATTTACCGTAATAAGAGACTCGTGTCTTAAAGGCCTGTAACGTGACTCAAAGCCCGTGTCAAAACAGACGCCTGGTGATCTTAAAATGAGAGAAATCGTAACCCACTGCCAACGGAGGGGGTTTAAAGTCTCTTGTAAACAAACGAAGACGAACACTGGCCTGATTCACATTTTTTTTACGGGATCACAAACGTGTGATTGAGTAGGCTACTCAGTTATTTCTATGTATTTTAATTTTGATCTCGCTATTTTGTTTTTTTATGTATATTTTGTTCATGGCTGATCGAAATATATATTGAAAGATAGAGTAAACAAAACGGTTAGTCTTGCCACACAAACTCCTAAGGTAGGTGCTTGTTGATGCAGAGGCCTTGCATCCCTAGGCCTGAGATACGGAGATGCGCGCCGTGAGTGTGTATGTGTGTGCTCCCCCATAACTAAATGTTCTAACACAGGTGTCCATTATGCGTCTACCGGGTTCACATTCAGAACCTGGGGCCACAACAACAACAACAAATATAACCGATGTCCCGCCTTGCTTTTCAAACTGGTTCGCCACAGCTCTTGTGTCGGCCACCACCTCCACCAAAACCGGTTCAGATTCTCTCACTTGCAAAAGTACTGCGGGTTTTTTATAGTTAGTGTGTAATTTGGCACTAATCCAACAGATTGTCTAACGTACACTCTTCAATTAAATCTGGCCTGAAATTGCCATCTCTATCCTGAACGCGAGAATATGATGCTAGTCACGAGGATCTGCGATATAGAGAATGTAAAACCATGTGAAGGTGTCCCTCTCCAGCCAAATAAGATATAAACCATCGAGATTAACTAAAAAGAAAAGTTTCTGCAGAGTTTATCAGCTCCACCCCTAGTACTGCCCATCGTGGTTACCCAGAGACAAGATGAGTTACTGATAACGCTTATCTCTGGCCCACAAAGAAAACAACACCTACTGTATATCCATGCCTAAAATCTGTCTTGAGATGAAGTTATGTCTAATTTCGCTTGCTTGAGCTTTTGTTATTGCCTCAGGACCATGTGGGTGTGAACCTAGTGGACTGCAGACGTAATTTACTCTTCTGCCGTCCACCATCCTCCTTTTGAGGGACAGGAAAGTACTTGAGGGATGTCTGTAAACCCAGACCTCTTTCCTGTCCCCTCAGAAGAGGATGGCGAACAGCAGTAGACGACCAAATCAAGCCTGCAAACCACTGGGTTGACATTTCCGATGAACCTGGGGCTACAGCTGATGTCTAATTATTTCTCGTTTTTCATGGAAATTTTGGACTCCGCCTGGATATGCGGGGAAGGATATTACTGGGAGCTTTTCTTTCGCGGATGGGAGACACCGAGAGAGCTGGCATTGAAGAGGTGCTGGTGTAAATGGATAGAATCAAGTGCCGTATTCTGAGAAGGTAGCCATGTTGGCACTTGCGTGGGATCGTACACGAAATGCGAAGTAACAACTGGTTTATCTGAGTTTGCCCCGCCCCCCCAAATAATAATAATCTTAGTAAAGATAAGGCAATTAAACATTAAAGAATTTCCTGAAAATAGTGGAAATACACCTTCAAATGGCATCACTGTCAGCGGCGTGTCCTCCCGTCTACCTGGTTACAGGTGACCAATGTTACCAATTTAGCTTTTTTGCTTGATATGGTTATTTTTTTTTATTTAGCGGTCATTTTCTTGTAGCGATAAGAGGCCTAACAACATTCTAAAGATTTATGTGCATAGTTTTTTGCATTATCAGAGTGATCTTAGGGCTTTTCATTGAAATTTCTTGGAGTTTTATGTTTATAGCGTATTTTGAAAGAACTCAGCCTTTTTTATGATGTCAAGAGTGGGTGGTGGGATAAACAAACTGAGTGTCAGACTATCAGTGTCATTCAGAGTTCCTTCAAGGTGGAAGTACGCCGTTCCTCTCGCCGCACCATGTCTCAGACTCCCACTAAAAGGCAGAAAGTTATTACTCAGATTGCCAAAGAGGAGGAATTCTTTCCTGGTTAGTGTTACTGAAGGCATTAATATTATTTAAGTGAACAGGAAACGTTTAATTACGACTGTCATGCACTTCCAGCGTTTGAAAAACATCGACATACAACTTAGAGCCATGCGTCTTCGTGGTGTCTATTCCTTAACGATTTACACTGGACATGACAGCTTTGAGGGTTAGAGTTATTGAAATTGGTCAGTGAAGAGAAATTTAATTATAACCATTATATTCAAACTAATGTAGATTGTGTCCCCGGGCTCGTGTGAAGTTGCTGTTCCGCATTCACTATCCTTCTTTGGGACTTGTATGCCTGGTGGCAGAAAGACATTACGATGACCAACATTCATGCCATAGCATTTCTTCGTGACAAGCACCAATATTCTAGGATTGATCTTCTGTTACAGCCCAGCAGTCAAGATAGAGAGATAGCAACTTTACCTCGTCAAAATGAGTTGTAAATACTGTAGCCTACCCGAGGTTGTTTTGATGGGGCAAATTAGCCATAGAGGCACTAAGACTACATACATACATATACACACACAGCAGCAGCATACAGTAGCACAGTGCAAATGGTAATACAACCTGCACATGCATAAAATATACATACATTTAGTACACTGCACATACATATATAACAACATATACAGCAGTAAAGTATAAAGGATCATGTAACCACATACAGGTGATAACAGTAGGCTACTCTTCCTTCTCTTTCCCAGGTTGTGTTGTAGATTAGATAATGGGATGATAGTGACCTTGGATGCTACTCTCTCTCTCTCTCTCTCTCAGGGTCATCATTGTTCCCATGTCAACGCACTTTCATGATCAGTGTCTCATATTTACCCCTTTTTTTTCTTCTTTTTTTTAAATCTTAAGTGTTAGATTTGCTGAACCTTAGATAGGACTGAATCTCCTTGGTTTCTTGTCAGATTTACAAGAGGGAGAGGGAGGGGGGATGTCATCAGCTAGCAAAGCTGAAAAAGGTTATGGTGGAAGGTAACTTTGACTAGTTACCAAGGAGAGTTGTATCTCCTCCAGGAATCATTGTATTAGAGTTGAGAGTAGCACAGTTCTGTCAGATAAAAACACCACCTATAGCCAATGCCACACCTTTGACTTTCAGTCCTTATTAGTTTTCATTTTGCTCTCTCTCTCTCTCTCTCTGGTGCAATTTTCCACCCTGGTATAACTGGTTTTATATATAGCTGTTGTCAGAAGGACTGGTTGAAACATTAGCTGGCACTAAGAATTAGCCTACCAGGGAACAGAGAGAGAGAGAGACAGAGAGAATCCCGGGCAACAAAAGAAGAGCAATAGCTGTTGAAAGAAGGGTGTAGAAAGTATATCAGGATAATGAAAACTGTGTGTGTGTGTGTGTGTGTGTGTGTGTGTGAGAGAGAGAGAGAGAGAGTGCTGAAAGGATAGACAGGGAGACCTAGTGCATACAAATAGATAGACAGACAGATAGATGGATGGGTATATATACAAACATACATCGATAAACAGATATTCAGACACAGATGAAGTGAGTATGATAGCTCAATCTAAAATGTGAGAGAGTTAAAGTGAGAGAAAGTGTGCAAATTAAAGTGAGTCTGCAAAGTTAGTGAGGAAAAATGAGTGACTGAATTTAATATAAAGTGAGAGTCAACTCATTCTAAAAAATGAGCGAGGTGAAGTGAGAAAAAGTGAGCGAATTAAAGAGAGTGTTAGGCAGGTGGGGTCCATTTATCGGACCAGGAACACAAACAGAGAGAGAAGGAGAGAGAGAGAGAGAGAGAGGGAGAAAGATAGTTAATATTGGAAAGAAAAATGAGAAATTATATATATTTAAGTGTTTCAGTACCATGACCCCTTTTTATTGTCGCAATTGCCTGATGTGTTTATTTATTTTAGGATACATGCACGTACAGACAGACACACACACACACACACACACACACACACACACCCCTGACTGGATGTATGGTAATGTTTCAGGCATTGGTCGCATCCAGTACAAGCCTGATGCGGGTGCCAGTGAGGCGCTGGTGTTCCGACATTACCAGGCTGAGGAGGAGGTATTGGGCAGGACTATGCAGGACTGGCTGAGGTTCTCTGTCTGTTACTGGCACTCATTCAGGGGTGTGGGTATGTATTGGACTGTACTGGTTTTGTAGGTAATGTAGTGGTTTTGTATTTAATGTATTTAGTACTACAATACCCAGTTGGTATTTCTGTAGCAGGGCCTACATGTTTATTCATTCCTCACTCCTTCCTCAGCTGAGATAATGACAGTAATAATTCTGTACACTACATATGACATTTCTTTATCCTACAACTCAGTTTTTCTCAACCAAATGAACAGATGATGATAAGGATGAGGAAGATTTCTGTACCTAGGAACATTTCTTTCACCCCATTAACAGTTTGAAAAGGATGAGGATGATTTCTGTACTCATCAACATTTCCTTCACCCCATTACCTGTTATCTTTTTCCACACCAGGCAGTGACCCCTTTGGCACTGGCACAATTAAGAGACATTGGGAGGACGGCACTGACTCTGTGGAGAATGCCAAGCGACGCCTCAGGGCTGCCTTTGAGTTCTTCTCTAAACTGGGTAGGTGAGAGAGAGAAATTCCTTATTTACAGTTATTACAATATATATATATTTTTTAATGTGTCCTATACTGGGCATACGCTTCATAGCCTGCCTTTTGTACTAATGATGTTGGAATTTCTTATTGCTCGTTTCTTTTCTGTTACAAGATTATTTTATTCAGTTCAAGGGAAATCCCTTGCAGTTAAGAAGTTAGTAGTGATCTTGATTTACACAGTCATTATCATAACAGTTGTATTTCCTTACAACTTGACGATTATGTTCAGTTTACATGAAACCACTCACTGTGAAGGTGTAGCAACTGTCTCTAGTAGCTCACTTGGTGCTTAGTCCTCACTTCATCTTTTGGTGGGAAAAGAGGTCAGGATGATGATGGTATGGAAGTTTCCCTTGTTTGTGCTTTCACTTTCCTTGCCTTCTGGATCCTACCTTGCCACATTCTTAAGGTTGGAAAAAATGAGGTGGTCAGGGTGATGAATGTACGTTTTTTGTTTCTGCCACCGTTTGATGTGATTTGAGTGTTTTCTGATGGACAACACGTGCTGGATGTTACATGACAGTGACAGCCTTGAATGTTTTTTGTTTTTTTCCAACTGGGCAAAGGGTTCAGGGCCTATCCCAAGGCCCAGTAGTCCTCCTACACACCTCCACATGTCACTAATGCAGCACAAACACCCACTGTCTGTGTTGAATACATGCTAGGGGTGTCTCATACAGGACTGGTGTATTGGTATTAGCGGGGGTATTTTTACGACATGTTGGCGGGGCTTCAGGTAGATCAGTAAAGTCTGCATTTTATGAAATTCAGATCTTTAAACTGTTCCCTGGCCCAGCTGGGATTCAATCCTGAGTCCAGTAGGACTGCAGGCTGCCTCTCTACCGATTCAGCCACTGTCTCCCTGTGGTCTTCTATTCTTACCAATACAGTAACTATGTTTGTGTTAATTAAGGGACGCAGTCTTGTTACGGTATATTAAGAGGCTCTCTGTGCCTCTTTTACGGTGTCAGTTCATTATGTCTTGTCTTCACAGGCAACAAGTACTGGACATTCCATGACCGTGACCTTGCCCCTGAAGGCCGCACCCTTGCCGAGACCAATGCTAATCTGGATCAGGTAGTTGCCCTGGCCGCAGAACTACAAAAGACCCATGGCATTAAACTGCTGTGGGCTACATGTAACCTCTTTGTTCATCCAAGGTGAGTTTAGGCAAGTTGGAGGTAGAGCTGGGTTGATGATGGAGGTGGTGGTCGTTGTGGTGGTGTTGAAGATGGTGTTATTGATGATGATGGATGTGTATCTTAGTGATAATATATTGGGGTCCATAAATGCCTGTGTTGCCTGTAGACAAAGTGGGGATCCTCTGTTTGGCTCAGTTGTAACATGAGCGCATTTGGAGCGTGTGGACCAGGGATTGAATATCGGCCAGACTAGTGACTAATTTATTGAGTTTCATTCCAGTCATTACAGTAATGATGATGATGGCCACTGAACTACAGAAAACCAGTGAGATCAAATTGCTGTGGGCTACTTGTAACCTTTTGTGTGTGTGTGTGTGTATTTACCTATTTGCCTATTTGTAGTATACAAGAATTGAGTTAAGCACATGTTGCCCTGTCCCCATATCTACATTTATCCATTCTAGCCTTAAACACATGAATGTGTGTGTTTGTATGTGTATGTGGAGAGAGGATGAAGAATGAGAGGCTGACTAGGAGGGTGTATGTTAGTGAGGTAGAGGGTGATTCCAAGGATGAGTCGGAAGGATGTTGTGGAGAGGTATATGAGAGAGTGAGGTATGAGTTTGAGAGAGGGTAGCATGGCAGAGGACACGGTGACATGGAGGTGGTTTGTCTGTAGCCATCCCTTATGGGATTAAGGTGTCTGGCGAGAGATAAATGGACTTTGGACATAGTCTTATCAGCACGTTCCGTGAGGCCCAGCAGTCCCCATGTGCCACGTTCATTTTTGTCGCTTGAGCACTAATACCCACCAACCATACGTGGTACATGCTAGGACTGTCTCTGTCAATGCTGGTCAGTTGGTATTAGTTGGGTTGTTCTTACGACATGGTGGGTCGTGTGGAGGATCAGTAAAGTTTGACATGAAAATTCAGTTTGTCAGACTGTACCCTTCTTCAGCCTGGTATTGTACTTGTGTTATTTCAGGCAGTAGGTGAACCCTCTGACTACGGTACATGGTGTTGTAATGCTATATTGTTACTGAACATATTTTGGAGAGCTCAGACTAACAAACTAATTACTGAAACTTATTTTGTTCTTGTGTATCATAATTTTCTCACCCTTACTTGAGCCAGATTTTCATCCTTTGGCATCTTATATCCTGTAGTTCAGTGCCAGAAGACAGTAATACTTGACCTCTACACCCTCTCCATAGTACTTCATGACTTTTTTTTTTTTTTTTTTTTTTTTTTTTTTTTTTTTTTATGTGAGGAAGAAGGAACCAAAGGCCATGAGCCCGCAGTGACAGTTCCCTCCAAGAGAAAAACAAAATACAACAGAGAGCCAAATTCAAGATCCGATCATTTTGAGATGCCTGGACACACTACGTTTGAAAGACTGGAGATCATAGGCAGGAGGAAATACAGACAGAGGGAGACAGTTCCAGAGCTGACCTGTTGCATAAATGAAAGACTGGGAGTAACGGTTAACTCTTGCATTAGAGAGTTGGACAGAAAAGGGATGAGAGTTTGCTGCCAGACGGGTGCTACGCGCCCGTCGTAGAGGTGGAGGAATGCAAGCAGACAGTTCAGAGGAGCAGTGACCATTAAAGTAGTGATAGAAAAGAGATAAAGATGCAACAGTGCGGCAAAGAGACAGAGGTTGAAGGGAGTCAGTAAGAGGAGGAGAGTTAATGAGACGAAAAGCCTTTGACTCCACCCTATTGAGAAGAGCTGTATGTGGGGAGCCTCCCCACACATGAGAGTTGTACTCCACACAGGGGCGGATAAAACCCCTGTATAGAGTCAACAATTGTGCAGGGGTAAAGAAAGAGCGGAGTCGGCTTAGCACACCCAATAATCTAGTCCTTTGTTACAACTCAATATTGAAGGTGGAGAGAAGACAGTTTTAAGCAGGTTTAAGTTAAAAGGTGTAGTTAGTCTCTCAGTCTCTGCACAACTTTAATATTTATATAGGTAGCTGCATGTCTGGCACGGCTAAAAGCATTGACGCCCAGCCGATGACATACACAGTAACACAGATCAAGAAGGGGTCGGATGTGGCCTTGATAATCTGCTAAGTCTTTTTCTCTATATTCTATTTCTCTGTCTGTTTATTTCCACAGGTACATGCATGGAGCAGCCACCAGCTGTGATGCCCATGTCACCACATATGCAGCAGCTCAAGTCAAGAAGGGGCTGGAGGTGGCCAAGAAACTGGGCGCCGAGAACTTTGTGTTTTGGGGCGGCCGAGAGGGATACCATTCTCTGCTTAACACTGATGTGAGGGCCGAGCTGGATCATCTGGCGGCGTTCTATAAGATGGTTATTGGTTTGTATGACTATGTTTTGCAGTACCCCTGAGTGAGTGAGGGAGACACTGAGGATGAGGGGGAGAGGTATATGAATGAGATTGGTGTGAGGTGGAGAGAGGGCTGTCTGATGCTGCTAAGAATTATGTGTTTTTGGATGACAGGGAGGTATATACAGATATACCAGTCTCTCCTTAACACTGATGTTGCGGCTGGGTTGGATCATCTTGCATAATTTTATACTGTAGTATGGCTATGGTATATGAGAGAGGGGTGTGTGAGTTGGGAGCAGGGCAGTGAAATGGCGGGGGACAGGGCGACTTGGAGGCGATTTGTTTGTGGCCACCCCAAACGGGATTGAGGCGTCTGGCAATAGATAGATAGTGTGGCTATGGATTATTATGACTGCATTATGTTATATACCTGTACTGTATTAGATGTCTCTCTGATGGCCTAGTTGTTACAGAACTTGGTCAGGGATGACTCTGCCTTACAGACATTGATTTAAGCCTGAGAAATGTTGTGTGTGTGTGTGTGTGTGTGTGTGTGTGTGTGTGTGTGTAAAATGCTGCCAGGGGCTGGGTCACTGTGCTGTGATTGGCTTCGGGACCACCATATCCTGAAAGGTTTAATGTAGGATTGACTGTTACTGTTATTTTCTGTTGCATTACGTACGCCAATATAATTACTGTATATTTTTTAGAAACAACTGTATATTTGAACAATTTAAAAGTAGAATATGATTAGTCTCAACATTTTGCACTGTTTGTTGCTGCAGCGTACAAAGAGAAGATCGGGTATAAAGGCCAGCTGTTAATTGAACCTAAAGCCAAGGAGCCAACGCGTCATCAGTATGACTATGATGCCCAGACAGTGATGGCCTTTCTGCATCAGTACAACCTCACCAAACACTTCAAGCTCAACATTGAACCAAACCACACCACTCTGGCCGGACATCCTTATGAGCATGATGTTGTCTTTGCTTCTGCGTGAGTAGTTTTATTGGTGCATTAAAGGAGTAAAGCCTGGGCAGTGAATGAGAGAGCTGTATAGTGTGGAAGCTGTAGAAATGACTATACTGAAAACAGCTGCAGGCATGGGAAGAATGGATGGTGTAAGAGTAAATTTGTTGGCATTATGGAATGGAAGAAGAGCTGCCTATAAGAATGAGATCTGGAATTGTTGAGTTGATAAAGAGGAATATACTGTATTGAGATGATATGGACATGTACGAAGAATGCACGTTGATGGTGCTAAAGAAAATTTGTGAAAGTGGAATTTGGAGCAGTGTTGGTAGAGACAGACTTGTGGTATGGAAGGGACTGGAATGGTATATTGGTGAAAGAGAGGTAAGGGGAAGAGTGTTTGAGGATAAAGTAGTCTGTAGGTATTTAGGTGCAGTAAGACCTCACTATAATGGACTAATTGGCGCCCAAATCATTCTGGAAATGCGAAATTCCGATGAAAGCGACGTCTGGACATCCCCCTGGTAATCCGGACTTTTTCAGATATATATATATCAGACATTAGTCTGGATCGCATGAATAGTTTTTAAACTGTTTTGACTACCATTGCTGTACTGTACTGTGTTATAACTTCACTACATTAATCAAGTGGTATAATATATATAATAATACTGTACTGTACACTGATAAACATGTCTTTTATTTATCTTATTGTGGTGAACATAGCTGAAGTGGTCAGGCAGTCCAGACTGCTTCTGGCTTTATTAGACTTTTTCAGATATATAGGAATTTAGTCCGGTAGCTCCTTGAGTCTGATTAAAGTGAATTCCGGTCTATTGAAGTCCATTATATTGAGGTTTTACTGTATTTCTGGCCATCTCCTGTTTGGGGGTTTGCGGAAGGGAGTAAGTTGTCAGCGATAATGATGATGGCGGTTTCCACCTCATTTTTTAGTCTAATACAGAGTTAGGGAGTCATTTTCTTGGTGGCATAGGAGGCTTGCACCACCTTCTCCTAAATGCTTTACTATATAAGACTCAAAAGTATGGAAAAGTGACCCAGACAGACAAGTAAAGCTATAGAATAGGTAGGTTAGATTTCTGTAGTACAGTATGTGAAAGTAACCCAGACAGCCAGGAAGAAAAAAGCAATGTGTAGGTCACAACCTGACAAGCCCTTGACATTCTCTTGCATACTGTTTATATAAATTCATTATCGATATAGTGTGGTACAGTATCCGGTACAAGTAGTTCTCAATGATGTCTAACTATCTGTCTATTGCTAGATGCCTTAATCCCGTAAGAGGTGGCCACAAACAAATCGCCTCCATTCCGCCCTTCCCCCTACAATTTCACTGCCCTGCCTCCAGCTCACATCCCCCTCTCATATACCTCTCCACTCCATCCCTCCCTCTCATCCTTGGCTACCCTGTCCCTCCTCCTCCCTCCACCTCACTCACATACACTCTCCTCATTAGTCTCTTGTTCTCCATCCTCTCCACATGTCCAAACCACCTCAGTGTATTTCTCCTGATGCTTTCCATCACATCCACACCACAACACTTCATCACTTACTCATTTTTTCAGTCTGTCTTTATTTTTTTTTTTTCCATGCTCACTTTCCCATTTCTTATCACTGTGTTCAAGGAACCAGCAACCTTTCTTCCTTGTTGTACCCTTTCAAGCACTTCACCCTCCAAACTTCCATCCTTACTCATCACACTACCCAAGTACTTAAATGCACTCACATTTTCCATTTCCTCATCATCCAACTCACTGTACATCCAGTGACTTCATTTCTCTCGAGGATCATAACTTTACTCATCCCTACATTCACCTTTAAATTGCGTTTCCTACACACTTCCCCACTCATTCACCAAGCCTTGCAGTTCCCCATTGTCTTCATTTACCAATGCAGTATCATACACAAACAACTGCACCGAGAGTTTCCAAACGCGCCTTAACGTTCAGAATAAATAAACAAGGAAGAGGCGTCGCCACATTTTTTTTTTTTTTTTTACGTGTCCAACTCTGGGCAAAGGCTTCAAGGCCTATTTCTCGGGGGCAGTGACCTATCCCAAGGCCCAGTAGTCCTCCTACACCTCCACATGTCACCACTTCGGTGCTAACACTCACTGTTCATAATGAATACATGCTAGGGCTGTCTCATACAGGACTGGTGCATTGGTATTAGCGGGGGTATTTTCATGACATGTTGGCGGGTCATCTGGTAGATCAGGAAACTCTGCTTTTCAGGAAATTCAAATCCCTAAACTGTTCCCTGCCCCTGCCAGGATTCGATCCTGGGTCCATTGGGAATGCAGGCCGCCTCTCTACTGATTCAGCCACCGCCTCTAAATCCACTTAGAATAGGACTCAGGATGACAGTCGTGATGATTGTGGTGATGGTGACAGTAGTGATATGTTGACAGTAATGATGATGATAAGAATAGCTTCTGTCAATTTTGAGGATATACACAGTGAGAGATTGACTAGGAGAGTTATAGGCCTATGTGAGTAACTATAGGGGGAGAGGGGGAGGGATGACTAGGAGAATGTTTGGTGGAGGAGGTGGAATGGGGTGTCAAGGATGATAAAGGGGGATGGGGTAGAGAGTTATATTAATGAGGAATGTGTGAGTTGGAGGGAGGGCAGGCAAATGATAGGGTAACATGGAGGTTACCCTGTCATCTGCCTGCCCTCCTGTCTAACTAGGGATAAATGGACTGACAAATAATTATGTTAATATTGATATTCTCCTAATAGGTATGGTCTTCTAGGCAGCATTGATGCCAACACTGGGTCACCTGATTTGGGATGGGATACAGACCAATTCCCCATGGATGTACGCAGCTGCACCATGGTTATGAAGACGGTTATTGACCAGGTAAGTTATCCAAGGCTACACTAGATTAGGCAGTGTGAAGTGAAAGTAGATTAGTTTGGTTCAGAGAGTTGCAGCATGTGTGTCATTGAACAGTGGTTGGGCCTTGTTATTTTGTAGCCATGAAATGAAGGCATCCCTCTCCATCATCACAAAGATTTTTACTGAGCATGAAACAGTAGACTTGGGTTGGGAATGGTAGGGTAGGAGAGGATAGGGCAAGGCTGGACAGGGCAAGCAAGTTAGGTGGATTGATTAGGTTGGGAAGGAAGGGAGTCAGAAATGAACAGACAGATACCTTGGCATACATCCAACTGTGTATCCTAACACAGTGATTTAATATACTGGAGATGCAGATAGGCAGATACATAGACGTACAAAGTAGATAAGAAATATATAAATTAATAACCAGACAGATAGGTGGGGTAGTCAGTACTGCAACTGCACACTCACCCCTTTTCTCTGCAGCTCTGTAATGCAAGAGTTAGCTACCTAATTAAGTACATACTGTATATGATCATTGTTGAAAGAGTCTTCCATTGTCTCCTTCCCACTACCTGTGATTGCTGGTGTTTTGATTGCAGTGTGTCCACCTTCTCAGAAAGAATGGATCTTTATGCTGGCAGAGTTTAGTGGGCAGAGGGAGGGCAGCCTTATCGACTATCCATATCTTCAACCCAGAATTAGATATTGTAGTCTTAGTCATCTCTGTAAAATACAGCATCAGAAGATCCCTTAGGTCTCTTGTTTGTTTTCCTTTGCACTCCTTTGTAATCCTGTGTTATCATTCTTTGGAAAGGACAGTTTTACGGGCCTATAGTCGTCTTTTTTCATATTCTGCTGTTTTTTTTTTCCCCAGAAGGAACACAAGTACATAAATAGCTTGATCATCAACCAGTGTGTAAAATTTGTGTGTATTTGTCTGCAGGGTGGGATAGCACCAGGTGGTCTGAACTTTGATGCCAAGGTGCGGCGTGAGAGCACAGAGCTTAAGGACCTGTTCATTGCCCACATTGCAGCCATGGACACCTTTGCCAGGGGACTCAAGAATGCTGCAAACATTATATCTGAAGGAGTTATGGCTAAGGCACTTAATGTAAGGGATGGAGGGATTTGTTGTTTTGTGTGTGTGTGTGTGTGTGTGTATGTGTGAAAGAGAGAGAGAGAGAGAGAGAGGAAATGTGCGTGGACATTGCGAGTACTGTATATATGAAGTTGGGTAAAGTGAGAATGGGTGAATATTGAGTGTATTAGCCATACCAGTAGTAAGAGTTGATTACAGTATAATATAAATGAAGAACTCCTCCTAACCTTATGTCTTAGAGGTATTATGGTTGTGGTGGTGATGATGATGATGCCCGCAGACATATCCGAACATAATGATGATGATAAAAGCAGTCAGAATATCAGTGTGATAGTGATGATGTTGATATTAATGATGATAAGTGGTGACATATAATAATAATGCTGTCAGCAGTGATAGGGAGTGATCATGTCAAATAATAATGCCAATGACCAGCCTGATGATGATAATAGTAATGTTTTCTCTCATTCCCACAGACGCGATACCTGTCCTGGAATAGTGGGCTTGGAGCTCGGATTGCCGGTGGAGAGGCAAGCCTGGAGGAGTGCGAGAAGGAGATACTGGAAAGAGGCGAGCCCACACCAGCATCTGGCCACCAGGAGCACTTTGAGGCCATGCTGAACCATTACCTCTAGGGTCGGCGGGAGTTTGGAAAGACTGAGTCAGTAGTGAATGTATAAAAGGTATTTGGAATGTGTTTAGGCATGGTAATTAATTAACAAATACCATAGTATCTGTATCGTTTACACTTGTATTTTTTCAAGTAATACAGTATCATTTAGGCATGTGTTTTTTCCAAGTAGAATATCTTTTATGCCTGTATTTTTTGTCAGGTAGATTATATTTCAAGCCTGCATTTTTGTCAACAAGTAGAGTGCCTGTCAGACCTATAGTTTTGAGTACTGTATCTGTAAACTTGTACTTTTGTATCTAAACACATCAGGGCCATACGTGACCAGTATCTCCAGAGTTGTTAGGAATGTGGAAGGATTAAGACAGTAGCCAGTGTATAGAAGGTGTCTGGAGTGTATTTAGGCATGGCAGTCAGTTAACAAGTATGGTAAAGCTCCTTAAGGCAGGCAGGGAAAGTGAGGCAGACTTTTCCTAAATGAATAGACATAGCCCTAAGCAAGGCATCCAACTTGGGACCATAATCTTTTCACTGTTTTAGTTGCCCTTTTGTTGCTAATTAAGCAAAGCGCTGTGATGTTGCTTATGCCTGGTTTGTCTGGCTTAGTAGAACCATCAACCATGGGTGAGCATCTGCCTCTGTAGGGCTGTTCCACAGTTACAGTAACTACAGTACTTACACTGTGTAGGGATCCTTGTGCCCCCTTCTGGTAGACAGTGCTTCACCAGGATCAGACTGGGGTCGTTTCCATGACAAGATGCACTTTGTAAGCTTTTTGATATAAAGTGATTTGGTACTCAGGTAAACTGTTAAATTCTAGTACAAAAATATGAGTTTTGTATATAATGGATGGCATGTTATGATGGACAGCCTTCCCCCCAGTTAGTATGCCTTTAGGGAGTTTTACTGTAGCAGTTATGTTATCCACACCTGAAATTTTGTCAACTGTAGAAAATCCAAGGTTGCTCTTCTTGTACATTTAATAGACTGCTTGTGACTGTGAAGTTATAACATGTTTTATGACCTCTGTAGCTAATTTTTTGTATGTACGCCTCTGTTTGTCACCGTATATGGATTGTGATTTAAAAAAATTGTTATGGTCCACAACCCAGTACAAACTTTATGAACCATTTGTTATCAGTTTCATTGAATATACCTAGGCTTGTATTTTGTCACCTCTCTCTCTCTCTCTATGATGTAACTCAGCCACTCCCATTCCTTGAATACTAGGTTGTGGTTGCATTTAATAAGCCTTTTCATGAAGTACAAACAAGTCTCCCTGGTTACTAGTCAAAGAAACTCTCCAATCTAACTACACGTGGCCATCAACTGGGCTGAAAGGGGTTAGGGATTTTTGTCAGGTTAAAAACAATATATGTTTTTATAAGGCAGAGTAGGCAGTGGTCCTGTGAATGATATAATGGATAATAATGGAGTACCAGGAGAAAATGATAATGGGAAGCAACTGAAGGACATGTGTCAGGAAAAGAAGTTGTGCATCTGTAATTCTTATTTTAAACAAAGATTCACATAAATATACGTGGTATACAGGGAATGGAGATCATGTTGAAAGGAGCCTGATTGATTACGTGCTTGTAGAGAAATCTGTGCTGGGTAGTGTATATAGGGATTGCTTAGTTAGGAATGCTGAAGCAGTGTGTGGTATGGCAAGAGTAACAACAAAGAAGAAAGGTATGGCATGGTGGGATGAAGAGGTTAAGAGAGCAGTGGGGGAAAAGAGGAAGAAGTGGCTGGAATGGATGCAGCACAAGGGTTTAGTTGAAATAAGAAATGAATATGTTGAGATTAAGTAGTGTGTAAATAGGCTAGTGAAGAGGAAAAAGGAGGAGGTAAATGATGATGTTGGAAGATAAATTAATGCAAATTACCTTGAAATGAGGAAGTTATTCTGGAAAGAAGTGTGGAAATGTAGAAGTAACAGTGGAAAGCAATGTGAAAGTGTGAAGGATGTAAGTGGTAGATTATTAACCCATGGGGATGAAGTAAGGACCATATGGAAAGAACAGTTTGAAAGGCTGATGAATGGGAATAGAAAGAGTAAAGCAACTATAAACATGAATGGTTTCGGGGATGTGCAGAGAAGAAATGCGGTGCCAGGAAGCGTGACACTTGCAGAGGTGAAGAAGCGGCTGAAAAATGGGAAAGCAGCTGGGGTTGATGAGGTGTATGCAGAGGTGCTTAAGTGTAGACGAGAGAATGGAACAAAATGCTTGCTGGAGGTATGTAAGAAGGCATGGATGAGTGAGACTGTGCCGGCAGAGTGGAAAAAGGCAATGATTGTACCCCTGTACAAAAATAAAGGTGAGCAGAGTGAGTGCAAGAATTATTGTGGCATAAGTCTAGTGAGTGTTGTAAGGAAGGTATATAGAAGAACTATTATAGAGAAAGTAAGAGAGATATCAGAAGTCCTAGTGAATGATGAACAGGGTTGCTTTAGGAGTGGCAGAGGGTGTGTGGATCAAATATTTGCTATAAGACAGATACTGGAGAAGGCATGTAAGAAAGACTACAAGGTGTTTATGGCATTTATGGTTCTGGAAAAGGCATATGACAAAGTAGAGAAGGATTGTGGAAGGTTTTGCCCACGTAGGTGTAGATGGTAAGCTGCTAGGTGCCATCAGGAGTTTTTATGATGGTAGTGAGGCAAGTGTGAGGGTAAATGGGCATTTAAGTGATTGGTTCACGATCAGTTTGGGCATGTGATAAGATTGTGTGATGTCCCCATGGTTGTTCAATATGTATATGGATGGGGTGATGAGAAGTAAAAACACAAGTAATGAAGAGGGGGATGGCATTGGTAATGAATGGTGATGGATGGAATATCTCAAATTTGTTGTATACTGATGATGCAGTGCTACTTGCAAATGCTGGACAAGAAGTTGGCAGACTAGTGCAGAGTTTTGTAGATGTCTGTGAGTGTCGTGCTTTGAAAGTAAATGTAGAAAAGAGTAAAGTGATGGTTATTGAGAGAGAAGGTGACTCCCAGTGTGATGTTACAGTGAATGGAGAGAGACTGGAATTGGTGAGAGAGTTCAAGTACCTGGGTACAATGGTAGAAAAGAGAGGAAAATGTACAAAAGACGTTGAAAGTAGAGTGACACAAGGAAGGAGAGTAGCTGGTGCAATGAAGGCCTTGATAAGAAACAGAGTCTTGAGTGTTGCAGCTGCACGAGGCTTACATGAAGGAGTGTTAGTGCCAACTTTAACATATGGATGTGAGACTATGGTGTGGCATGGAAATGAAAAGTTAAAGAGTAAGCAGTGGAGATGGGACTGCTGAGGCATGCATGTGGAGTACAGAGAGTGGATAGGATATGGAATAATGTGATTTGTGAAAGATGTGGAGTGAGAAAGTCCGTTGACACCAGAATTGAAGAGAGTGTAATGAGGTGGTATGGTCATGTGGAGAGAATGAATGACAACAGAGTGGTGAGAGCAGTATATCTGAGCAAATTTGAAGGAGGGAGAAGGCGAGGTAGGCCAAGAAGAAGGTGGATAGATATGGTGGATGAGTGTGTGAGGAAGAGAGGTTTGGAAGTCGGTCAGGCTAGGGGACTGACGAGACCAAGCTGGCTTGATGAATTTTGTTCAGAGGAGTGCATAACCGGGGATTTGGCACCTCGTTTTAGTGTGACAGTGTTTGGATTGACCATGAGATAGTATATTTGAAGCTATAGAATGTGGGGAAAGTTTTTTTTGGCCTACCTGGACTTGAATGATAAGTAAATTGGGCAAACTTAGGCTGTCTGGACGTTGTTACTCCTCACCCTGCCCTAAGGTGGGCAAGGAGGTTCAGAGGATGGTGATGATAGGGACTATTTCCATCAGCTGAACCCACATCCCTTCTTCTTTGTCTTTTTTTCCTACCACTGCCACGGAGAAGAAATACAATGAAAACAAAGAGTACAAGGGCATTAGTTTGCCTTATTTTATACTGCAGCAGAATATAGGTATGGGGGAAGAGGGAGGGGGAGGCCGAGGATGAGATGGAGGGATGGGGTGGAGAGGTATATGAGAGAGGGGTGTGTGAGCTGGGAGCAGGGCAGTGAGATGGCGGGGGACAGGGCGACTTGGAGGCGATTTGTTTGTGGCCACCCCAAACGGGATTGAGGCGTCTGGCAATAGATAGATAGATAGATAGAATATAGGTAAGATTATAGTGATTTGGCTGTGTGGCGAGTGGAGGCTGAGAGATTGACTAGAAGAGTGTATGTAAGGTGTAGTGGAGAGGGGAAGGGGGAGACGGGATGATATGGAGGACTGGGACTGAGAGGTGTATGTGAGGGAGAAAAGAGAATTAGAGACTGACTGGGAGAGTGTGAGTGAGGTGGAGTTGGGATGGGAAAGGGGAGACTGAGGATGAGATGGAGGGATGGGGTTGAGATATGATTGAATAGGGATGTGTGAGTTGGAGAAAGGGTAGCCTGATGGCAAAGGATAGAATAACATGGAGGTTGACTGGGAGAGTGTAGGTAAATGAGGTGAAGGGGTCGGGGAATGTGGAGAGTGAGGATGAAATAGAGGGCTTGGAGTGAGGGGTGCTGAGCTGGGGAGAGGGTAGCCTGATGACGGAAGACAGAAACATGGAGGTAGTTCGTCTGTGGCCAGGCCTTCTAGGATTAAGGCATTTGGTGATAGATAAATACAGATTATAATGTTACGTGGACTGGGATGATATGAGGGGATGTATTACAAAATCTGAGCATGAATAGATTGCCTTTTCTAAGTTGATCGTGTGTGTGTGTGTGTGTGTGTGTGTGTGTGTGTGTGTGTGTGTGTGTGATGGAAGTGGGAAGGAAAGGATGAGAGAGGGAGAAAGTGTTGAAGGTGGTGGAGAGAGAGTTGTGAAGGAAAAGCTGTTTGAAAGGAAACCGCGAATGTACCGCAAAAGCAAATTTCTCTGTCTGTCTGCCTGTCTCTTTCTCTTCCATTAACAAACAGCTTGGAAAGGACAAATAGGTTTGTTATTGTTTGTTTCCCTTATCTGATACCTTCCCCTCCCCTCTCTGTCTGGCTGTCTGTCTCTGCTTTCTTCTTCCATTCTTCGTGCTTCCTTCATTCTCCGTCACCCTCTCCTCTTTCTTGCATTCCTCCTTTCCTCTCTCCCCCTTTCCCTCCCTCCCTCTCCCCCCCCTCTTCTTCCTTTCCTCCTCTTCCTCCCTCCTTCCTTCCCTCGGGCATGTGTTTCCGGATCATTAGACTAAGTGGGATGCTGTCTGGATATTTCGGCCACGGAGCACGTCGGCATAAAGGAAACTCCCACGTTTTCCTTTACTTCAATCAAATCTATTCACAAATGGAAATGTTTACACTCTTAACAATTTCCGAAACTATTTATTTCTTGCAATGATTATTTTGGAAGTCGTTAGGGTGCGTGACGAAATTGTTCCGTACCGAACTCTCTCTAATGATTGTTTACGTCTTGTCTCCCGTCGTCTGGGCCTGACCTCTTGACCTAGGGCCTGACCACTGCCCCCGAGACTGACCGAGGCTATAAATAAAGAGTATTGGAGTGGGTAAAAATAACTGTCCATGGTCGGTTTGGAGAGAGAGAAAGAGAGAGAGAGAGAGAGAGAGAGAGAGAGAGAGAGAGTGTGTACCAGCGATTTATTTTGCATATTACATCTAGATACTCATTTGAGAGACTGGAAGAGTATAACAGGTGGAGTGCGAAGGGGGAGGGGTGAGATGGATGGATGGGGTGGAGAGGTATTTGAGAGAAGTGGATGTGGGTTGGAGAGAGGGCATTGTTATGGCGGAGGACAGGGTGACATGGAGACTGTGGCACCCCTTACGGGATTAAGGCGTCTGGCAATAGATAGCTAGATCGATAGAGACAGCAAGAATTAAATGGAAAATACGTAATCGGCATTGCACACCACACACACTGCCACACCCCTAACAACCACACTTCATACTGCCACACCACAATGCTGTATGTACAACGCATTGCCTCACTGTCACACGTCTGCCACACCACACACTGCTATATCTCACGTCCCTCCCCCCTTCTCTCTCTCTCTCTCTCTCTCTCTCTCTCTCTCCACCGCAACTCCAAAAAACAAAGATGGAACTGAAATACCTGTAATTCATGTCCGCCCAGATGTTCTAACTAAATGTGTAGCCAACGTTGTGTGTTTATGAGAGAGACAGAGAGAGAGAGAGAGTCATGTTAATGTGGATACGTGTGGTAGTGAGGGTGTAAAGAATGGAGAGACAGTTTGGGGGGAAGATCCGTGAGAGAGAGAGAGAGAGAGAGAGAGAGAGAGAGAGAGAGAGAGAGAGAGAGAGATTAATAGAAGTCACAGGCAGATAATCTGACATAAACAGTCAGAGATGGAAGGAGAGAGAAGGAAAGAATTACATTGATAAACATCGAGATACCTAAACACAGTGAGAGTTGGGAAGGAGAGAGGAAGAGGAGGGAGAGAGAGAGAGAGGAGGGGGGGGGGAGAGAGACGGCAGATTCCGATAGAGAAAGTTTTGACGGATTCGTGCGGTCTTTCGTAAACCGTGGAAGTTTCTCACATACAGGCACACGTACATGCAGACAGAGGCACATACACGGACACACACACACACACACACTGCACACAAATAGGAAACTGCTAAAATTAGAAATGCCATAGGTCTTGGGAATGGGTTGGAAGTTCATTTGTGTTCATTGATGAGAGAAAGCCTTGGTAAATGTCAGCTGGGAGATTATCTGCTCACATATTAGCTAGTTTTACGATTTTTTAAACATTTTCAAACGCTGAAGGTTAAGAATCTATACTAAAAGTAATTAATCTAACTCACGTCTATTTGTTAGGTGGATGATATTAGGAAATTACGAAGAAATTGGAGGAGAAATGGGTTGTAGGGAATCCTGAAGCATCTGGGAACTCGTAAGGGAGACTCCAACGCCCCTGGGGATGATTGTTGCCAAAACAGCTGTTTTCGCTAGATCTAGAGATATTCCCTTCATTTAGCGGCAGTTCTGATCGTGTAGCGGCAAGGAATTTACCGATATTATTGAGATTATAACAAAGTTTTGGAAAGACCATGGAGGTTGTGCATTTTCTAGCGATCTTCTAGATATTTTTGTGTTAACCGACAATGTAACAATTCTAGAGAGGCAGTTTAGCTGCATCTGCGAGGATGGGCTGGTTGGCAACCCTAGCCTTCAGTCACTTCTGAGGCAGTGTCGAGGGGAGATGTACTGTCGTATTCTCTGACCAAAATTTCACCCTCCCTTGAATTAAAACCACAACGGCCGCCGGATTGCCTTGTTGAATTTGAGTATAAAAGGCGCCATAAGAAGAGCAGAGGGATATAAGCTGGCCAGACGTAAGCCGGAGGTTAGTACTCTACCTGACAACCTGTTAGAAACTTGTTGACCTGATTCTAAGTGCAGGCGGGCTGGAAGAGTTTTTTTTTTTTTTTTTAAATAGAGTTTGGCCTCTGTGAAGGTGGTGGTGGGAAGGTTAGGTTAGGGTAGGGAAGGTAGCCGGGTTAGGCTGTGGGGATTAGTGTAGGTACCAATGAATGCAAGTTTGTGTTATAAGGTCACAGAGAAAGACGCCTTCACGTGGTGGCCCCCCTACAGTAAAAGCAAGGTATTATTGGACAGGGTTATACAAGCGTCCCTTCTCTACATCCCTATCCCCTTTAAGGAGGATGGTGGAGTGCAGGAAGAGGGCAGGTTCAGCCAGCACTCCACCGGGTTCACGTGTGAGATGAAGGTTTGGTATTGTCAAGATTGTTAGAGTAGGTTTGGTTGACCGTGTGGAGAGGATGGAGAGTGAAAGACTGACTAGGAGAGTGTCTGCAAGTGAGGTGGAGGGGGAGACTGAATTATATGAGAGAGGGGGGTGTAAGTTGGGGGGAGGGCGACGTGAAGGCATTTGTTGTACCCATCCCTTAGGGGCTCAAGGCTATAGATGGATAGGTAGTTGTAGTTGCCTGAAATATGAAGAGGCTGTACTGAGTCTCCTTGGTTACTAAACTGTCAGTGTTGTGGCAGTGTACAGCTGGCCGTCACCACAGCTGAGGGGGTTAGTTAAGGGGATCCCTCAGCCCGCTGGACCGCAGGCTTCACTCGCTGTACAATCCATCTTCCTTGTGGGGCATAGGGAGCTGCTTAGGGGACTGGGCAGCTCCACCGACCGGTCATATCAGTGCCACCACCTGAAGGCGTCTCCTTCACGTCCCCAGAGTATCTGCACCGTGGCAGAACCAGCTTGGGTTAGGAAGGGTAGGGGAAGCTAGCTGTCAGTGTGAACCCTGTGCACTGCAGGCTGAATTTGCCCTTCCCCCGCAAATCATCAGCTTTCGGGGGACAGGGAGGGCAAGGCAGCTGTCGTTACATTTCTGTGTCGCCGCGTGAAGGCGTCGCTGGCGGACTAGTAGGAAATATTACCCTATGTTAGGGAGGTAGATCTTTCTCCTTTTTATATTTAGACCAATTTCCCAGGTTGATTAAGCATGACGTCATCTGTCTAACATCACCATTATCATCACCAGCATCGTGATATCATCCTCATCACTTCCGCCACCACCACCACCACCACCACCGGCACCTCCACCACCACCTCCACCACCACCACCACCACCATCAACACCACCACCACCGGCACCACCACCACCACCACCACCACCACCACCACCACCGGCACCACCACCACCACCACCACCACCACCTAGAAACAAATTGGAAAATTCTCAGACACAGTGGGGAAAAGTACTTGATAGGACCGGTTTGTTTTTATGCCCCCCCCCTCTCTCTCTCTCTCTCTCTCTCTCTCTCTCTCTTGAGGTGTAAGTAGTCATACAGGAATGTAAACACAACCTCAAGCGCGCGCACACACACACACACACACACACACACACACACACACACACACACACACACACTCAATCTCGTGCGGTCACATGTGTACAAAGACGTTCGTACACCGATACATACGTACGCACACACACACACACACATAAGAAAGCAGTAGTTTCCTCAAGCAATGATTACACTCCCCCCTCCCTACCTCCCTCATACCCTCCATCCATCTCTTTTTTCCCTCCCCTGCCATCCTCTCCTCTTCTCTCCTCCATTCTTCCTTCCTTCCTTCCGGGAGCAGAGTGGCTCAGTGGTAGAGCGCCTGACTCGAGACCAAAGGGTCGAGGGGTCTCGCCTGCCCCTCCCGGGTAGCTGCCCTTCTGCGAGAGGTAGCTCTTTCGCGTCACCCAGCGGGGCTATAATAAGGTCTAGCTCGGGGAGTTTATTTCCCCATTTAAAAAAAAAAAAATCCTTCCTTCCTTCCTTCTCTCCCTCCATCCTTCCTTCCTTGTCTCCATCTACCCTTCCTTCCTTCTTTCCATCGATCCATCCTTCCTTCATTCCCTCCCTCCATCCTTCCTTCCTTGTCTCCATCTATCCATCCTTCCTTCATTCTCTCCCTCCATCCTTCCTTCCTTGTCTCCATCTATCCATCCTTCCTTCCTTCTCTCCCTCCATCCTTCCTTCCTTCCTCGTAGGTCGCTTCCTTCCTGCTTAATTTAATTTCCTTTCTCTCCAGTTTCTCCTTCCATCCTCTTCCTCCGCCTCCCCTCCCCCCCACTCCCCACAACCCACATCCTCCTAGCACCCCCCCCCCTCTCTCTCTCTCGTATCACACATTCCTTTTTATCATCAACGTAGTGAATAAGATCAAAACAGTGATTAAAACAGCACATGCAGAAATAAATCGGTAAGGAATAGGTGTTAGGGAGCTTTGTCGGGTTAAAACATACTGGAGTTAGATGTGTTGGTCTGTGAAATTGGACGCGTAAATGACTCGTGTGTATCTGTCTGTCTGTGTGTAGCCAGGCGCCTTAATCCCGTGAGGGGGGCAACAGACAAATCGCCTCCCATTTCTCTGCCCTCCCTCCAGCTTACATGCCTTTCCATTCCATACCTCCATCTCATCCTCAGTTCCCTCCTCCCTCTTCCCCGCTCCACCTCACTCACATACACCCTCCTAGTTAGTCTCTCACTCTCATCCCATTCTCTTATATATACCTCCCTACTTCATCCCTTCATCTCATCCCTGGGCTTCCCCTCCCTCTTCCCCACTCCACCTCACTCACATACCGTACACTCCTAGTTAGTCTCTCACTCTCCATCCTCTCCACATGGCCAAACCAAGAGCGAAGAAAAAAAAAATGGCTGTTAGGTGTAGGTGTAAGAGATTTGGATGAGTGACGTTCAGTCCCTTGGTCACTGGGTGTACTACTGCTTGCTGTGCTGATGGCCTGGTTACACGTGACAGAGAGAGAGAGAGAGAGAGAGAGAGAGAGAGTCCATTTATCGGTGTTATTATTCAGAGCAATGAAGCTACAGAGAAAGTCATAGAAAACCCACAGGATGTTAAAGAAACTCCCTAACACCATTTCCTTAGCGATTTATTATGCATATTACAGCTTACAGCCCCATTGTATCATAGTGTATAATACTTGCTTCCAGTATCGCCCTGCTCTGCCTAAATAACATACACAAGGAGATTAACTTACCCTATTAAAAAAAAAAAAAATCGCTTGGAAAGAGGTGTTACGGAGCTGCCTTAAGCGACGAGTAGAAGGTCTTGGTACTCCTTAACATCTTTTCCCAAGCGATTTAGTTTTGTGTAGGGCTGGTTAACAAGCCTTTGTGCGTTACTGATGCAGAGTATAGCGGGACTGGATAGATTTATGTAACACAGACAAAGACAGAAAGGTGTACTAAAAATAAATCGCTTAGGAGAAGGTGTTAGTGAGTGGCCTTTCCTAGTGCAATGACCCTGCTTAGAAATGCCCCCAGCGCTGACCTAATTAGTGATACTTTTAACATGAATTCTTTCTTTATTATCATTTTATCACATCCACATTATTACTGCCGACTTTCACGGTACCACTAGTGACGCTATACCTGCACCATTATTATTATTATTA
>NC_137009.1:41095652-41195265 GCF_032717465.1 Coenobita brevimanus
AACCTCACCTAACTCAGTCGAATTATATTTACCCTCACATGATGTCACCAAACCTCCCCATACCTAGCCTAACGTAACTTAACCACCTAAACTAACCAGACCTAACGCAGCCTAATCATATCTAAGCCAACCTAATCTCACCCAGTCTCGTTTAGGCTAACCATACCTAACCTGACAAAATCCACAAAAGCCTAAAATTACCTAATCCAGCCAAACCTAGTTCAGCCTAACCTAACGTAATGTAACCCAAGCTAAACGTATCTAAACCAACATAATCCAGTCCAGTCTTACCTAATCCGGCAGTACCTAATCGAGCTGAACCTCACCGCACCAAAAATTACCTAATCCAACCAAACCCTGCCCAAACTAACCTAACCTAACTTTACATGAGCCGATCATTCCCTCGCTAAGAATGCGGTGTGTGAGTCTATGGATGTCAAACCCGGAGTTTTGTGTGTGTGTGTGTTCTTACCTAATTGTTCTTACCTAATTGTATCTTTACAGGAATGAGTCAAGCTCGTATTGTCCCGTGTCTTAGACCATATTTATCGTACATATCCTTAAATTTGTGAATTGTTTTGGCACACACTATTTCATTCGGTAGTGCATTCCATTGATCAATTGCTCTGTTTGGGAAACTGAATTTCCTTACGTCTTTATCACCTCTCTTCTTATGCAGTTTTTTGCAGTGTCCTCTTGCTGATGCTTCTCCATATGTTAAGTAATCATTTATGTCTATTTTCTCCTTTCCTGATATGCACTTATATAGCATTATCATGTCACCTCTTTTCCTTCTCTCCTGTAGTGTTGGTAGATTCAGTTTATTTAGTCTTTCTTCATAGCTTAGGTCCCTTAAGCTTGGTATCCATCTTGTAGCGGCCCTTTGAACTTTTTCAATCTTGTCTATATGCTTTTTGAGATGAGGACTCCAGACTACTGATGCATATTCCAGGGTTGGTCTAATGAATGATGTTATTATCCTTTTTAGCATGTCTTCATTTATGTATGTGAATGCTATTCTCATATTTGCAAGCAGTGTATACATGTTCCGTACCTTCTCGCTGATGTGGTCAGCCGGAGATAGTCTGTTATTGATAATCACACCTAGGTCTTTCTCTCTTTCTGATGTGTATAGGGTTTTATTTCCTAACTTATAATCCCAATCAGGTCTTTTTCCACTTTTACCAAACTTGATTACATGACACTTGTCCACATTGAATTCCATTTGCCATGTACTACTCCATTCATGAAGTTTATTTAATTCTTCTTGTAGCTCCCTACAAGAGTCTGTGCTAGTAATTCTCCTTTGTATTTTTGCATCATCTGCAAACATATTCAGATAGCTCTCATTTCCAGTGTTAATGTTTATATCATTTATGTACACTAGAAACATGATTGGTGCCAGCACCGAACCCTGTGGTACTCCACTAGTCACTTCTTTCCATGATGAGTAGTTTCCTCTTAGTACTGTCCTCATTTCTCTTTTATGAGAAAGTCTTGCATCCAACAAAACAGTTTGCCTCGAATTCCTCCTTGATGGTACAGCTTCCATAAAAGTCTTTGGTGTGGTACTGTGTCAAAAGCTTTCTTGAAATCTAAATAGATACTGTCCACCCATCCTTCCCTTTCCTGTATTGTGTGTGTGTGTGTGTGTGTGTGTGTGTGTGTGTGTGTGTGTGATGATAAGGAATTCTATTTACTTGTATTAGCAGACGCCTTAATTCCATAAGGGATGGCCATGAACAAATGTCTTTCATATCACCCTGTTCTCTGCTGTTTGGCTGCCCTCCCTCCAGTTCATACCCCCCCCCTCTCTCCTCTACTTAGTCTTTCATTGTCCATCATCCCAGGTCTTCCCTTCCACCTCACCCATGTGCACTCTTCTAGCCAGTCTCTCATTGGCATCCCCACCACATGGACCGACCATCTCAGAGTATTTCCTTTAATACTTTGTCACATCCACATCAACATTAATATGTCCATTCTCAGCCTTATCTGTCTGTCTGTCTGTATGCAGTTCCATGTGCTCCTCTCAAGATGACTCATATCCACTGCTCTCAGCCTTGATTTGTGTCCTGTCACTAGGAAGTGTTTGTTAGTAATGAGGTTGTAGGCTGTGGAAGCGAGAGAAAGTGTTAAGAGAAATACATTGAGGTGGTTTGGCCACGTGGAGAGGATGGAGAGCGAGAGACTAACTAGGAGAGTGTATGAGTGAGGTGAAAGGGGTGAGAGGGAAGGGGAGACCGAAGATGAGATAGAGGGATGGAGTAGAGAGGTATATGAGAGAGGGGGGTGTGAGTTGGGGGGAGGGCAGTGAAATGGCAGGGGACAGGGAGACATGGAGGCAATTTGTTTGTGGCTGCACCTTATGGGATTAAGTGTCTGGCTATAGATAGATAGACAGAATAGGACTGGCTGCCTGCATTCAGATTATAGCAGTGGCCCAGTTATATCAAGTGCAAAAAGACTATAATAATTTCTTGATTTATTTATTTCTTTGGCAGGTGTCAGCAGTGAATCTAGCATTCCGTACCAATCCAGAATTACAAAGGAAACACCCGCCGTCCCGCACCCTACCCTGCCCATCACACCTCAGTCCCACCACCGCACTCTGCTCCGTGTGTGGGGGTGCATGGGGGTGGGTTGAGGCACAGTTGGATGCCAGAGTGTGTTGTGGCCCCCATGACACTCCTGTGTGGTGAGTACATTATCATCATCATCTCCAGTGACAGCTGAAGAGTCACAGTGTCATGAACATTGATAAGGACAGAGAACCCACACTGGCAGATGAAAAGCTATACAGTATGTCATAGAGTTTCAGTGAGCTGTGTTGCCCTCATTGTTGGAGGTAAAGTACAGCCAAAGATCATTCCACAAGTTTCACATCCAGATGAACCTGTGCCCACAACGTTCGTTTCATTTTTAAAGGCTCCGACATGACCCTGTTGAAAAGCAACATTTTCTTCCTTGGACTGGAATGTTTACCAATTGTTTTGTAGCCATTATCTTTAGTCCGCTGATCTTTTTTTTTTTTTTTTTTTTTTTTTTTTTTTTTTTTTTAATGCGAGGAAGAAGGAACCAAAGGCCATGGCCTGCAGTAACAGTTCCCTCCAAGAGAAAAACAAAATACAATAGAGAGCCAAATTCAAGATCCGATCATTTTGAGATGCCTGGACACACTGCGTTTGAAAGACTGGAGATCATAGGCAGCAGGAAATACAGATAGAGGGAGACAGTTCCAGAGCTGACCTGTTGCATAAATGAAAGACTGGGAGTAACGGTTAACTCTTGCATTAGAGAGTTGGACAGAAAAGGGATGAGAGTTTGCTGCCAGACGGGTGCTACGCGCCCGTCGTAGAGGTGGAGGAATGCAAGCAGACAGTTCAGAGGAGCAGTGACCATTAAAGTAGCGATAGAAAAGAGATAAAGATGCAACAGTGTGGCGAAGAGACAGAGGTTGAAGGGAGTCAGTAAGAGGAGGAGAGTGAATGAGACGAAAAGCCTTTGACTCCACCCTATTGAGAAGAGCTGTATGTGGGGAACCTCCCCACACATGAGAGTTGTACTCCACACAGGGGCGGATAAAACCCCTGTATAGAGTCAACAATTGTGCAGGGGTAAAGAAAGAGCGGAGTCGGCTTAGCACACCCAATCTCTTGGAAGCAGATTTTACAAGAGATGTAATATGGTCTTTCCAAGATAAGTCCCCAGTAAATGAAACCCCAAGCATGTTCAAGGATGATGCAGGATTAAGCTGAATATTATTAAACATTAATGGGTATACCTGTGGAAGATTTTGTCGGGTTGATAAGTGCAAGAACTGAGTCTTAGATGCATTAAAGACAACCATATTATTTTTACCCCAGTCAGCGATACGAGCCAAGTCAGACATTAGGTGTGCCATAGCCTCATCCCTTGTTTCTTGAAGTAACTGTTGAGATGGGCGTTGCGGGAACCGAATGGAAAGGTGAAGGGTGGAGTCATCAGCGTATGAGTGGATAGGGTTAGATGTACAGCTTAGAAGATCATTGATGAATAAAAGGAAGAGAGTTGGTGATAGGACAGAGCCCTGAGGAACACCACTGTTGATAGATCTAGGAGAAGAACGATGGCCGTCTACAACAGCGGCTATAGAACGACCAGAAAGGAAGCTAGCGATGAAGGCACAGATAGAAGGATAGAAACCGTAGGAGGGCAGTTTGGAAATTAAAGATTTATGCCAGACTCGATCGAAAGCCTTTGAGATGTCAAGTGCAATGGCAAAGCTTTCGCCAAAGTCCCGAAAGGAGGATGACCAGGAGTCTGAAAGGTAGGTGAGAAGATCGCCAGTGGAGTGTCCCTGACGGAACCCATACTGACGATCGGAAACAAGGTTGTGATAGGAAAGATGCCTTAAAATTTGTTAGTATTTGCTTATCATCTGCCACTGTGTCATGTCTCTTCAGAGAGAGAGAGAGACTCCATTAATACCAACTTTCCATTTGCCAAACAGGTGTAGTGTTGAAGATGACCAGGACGAACACCTCAATGAATGGAGGAAAAGTGGAGAGACAGAGGAGTGGAGGATCCTGGGAGGAGAGGAGTGGAGAGACATGGAGGAAAACTGGAGGAACATGGAAGAAGATTGGATGAATGTGGAGGAAGACCGGACAGATGTGCAGGAAAATTGGAAAAACATTGAGAAAGACCAGAGGAATGTGGAGGAAAACTGGAGGAACACAGAGGAGGAAGGGAGGAGTATTCAGAGGAAGATTGATATGGATGTGGATCAGAATGCTGTTGAGAATAATGAAATTGAAGGCTCCACACTACCTGAGCTGTCACAGGTAAGAGAGAGAGAGAGAGAGAGAGGAAGTTAATGGAAATTTGGATAATGAGGCAGTGCATCTGCCTAGTTACAGCAGTGCCACCACATGCAGGTATCCCTCTGCAAAGCCACTATAGATGTCACTAACAGGAAAAGTAATGCAGTAAAACCTCACTATAACCGACTAATTGCGGGTAAGCCTGATCCAGTAAAGCCAAAAATACAATATATCTGATGGTCCTCCCCTCCTGTGGTGGGATTTCTAGCACATATTTGAAAATGAATGAGTACAATAGCCTATTCTAGTAGTGAAAATGAAAATTATACTCATGTTGTAGTAACTTGGCCTGTAATTTTGCCCTTTTGCAGTTTATTTCATATCCTTGTCATTGCACATCTTCATGAAGCACATGTATGGCAACTCAGTGTGCCCCATTTGACATTGTTTGGTATAGCTGATGGAAGTCCTGTGGCCTCATATTAAATCCTATATGTACGTGGTCTATCGAGGTATGTTAAATTGAGGTTTTACAGTATTAACAAAGCCACAAACGGTTACATTAATGTTGCTATTCCTGTACCAGTTGTGGTTTCCTCAGAAGAAACCGTCTCCCTAATCTGTCTATATTAATAGCCAGATGCCGTAATCCTGTAAGGCGTGGCAACAAACTAATCGCCTCCATGTCACCCAGTCCCCTGCCACTTTGCTGCCCTCCCTGCCAACTTACACCCCCCCTCTCTCCTATACCTGTTCCTAATGCCACTAATATATGTGACTTTCCAACAGGATGGTGGCAGCAGTGCTGGTGGATGGAGTTGGATGACATCATTGCTGAAATTCTTTGGATACACCAGTGTTACAGAGATGATACATGGCATTGATATATTTTCACTACCTACCAGAATACAGGCAGCTATGAAGGTAAGATTATTATTATTGTATATAGGCCATGTGTAGACTATAGTTAATGTTAGACTGAATAGAAGAGTGTCCCTGAGTGAGATGGAGGGGGAGGCTGAGGATGAAATGGAGTGATGTGTTGGAGAGATATATGAAGGAAGGGTTGTGTACTGGACAGAAGACAGCGTTATGGCCACAAACAGGTTGACATAGAGGCAGTTTGCTTGTGGCCACCTTTCTGGGATTAAGGTGTCAGGCTATAGATAGATAGGTTGATAGATAGACAGATAAACCCATCATACATTCCACTGGCTGTCAATTTATGTTTTACAGTTTTATAATATTCTGACAGTTTGATATCATTTTACAGTTTGTTGCTAGTGGTGCGGGGGCGCTCACCATCCACTCATTCGATATAGTGCTGCTCTCAGGTGTCTGCCCTTTCCTCTCCTCCATCCCTCTTTCCTTCCATTCTCTTCTGTCTTTTTTTCCTTCATTCTTTCCTCGTCCTTCTGTCTATGGGTGACTTAACACTCCCTCTTCTGTCTTTCTTTCTTTCATTCTTTCCTCTTCCTTCTGCCTGTGGGTGACTCTACACTGAGTGACAAGCCAAATGGTTTCCTGTACACCAGGAAATCATTTACGATGTCGGGTGGTAACCATATAATCAAATTTTGGCGCCTGGTGGTTTAGTGGGTAATTACAGCGCTCCATTCGGATTGAGCCAGTGAAGGTTTATATCCAAGGAGTGGTTGGGGTTTATTGCTCAAGTAATGCCACATGGAGATGAGTGAGGCTGGTCATTCTCATCTTATGTCAGGACCAACTTGCCTAGCCCTGGGCTCCAATGCTTCTCTTTGGGCACCGTAGGATTGGATGATGAATGAATGAATATTGCTAGTGGTGTGATGAGAGTCAGATTTCCGTCTATCTGTTTCTCTATACCCAGACTCCTTAATCCTGTGAGGGGTGGCCACAAACAGATCACCTCCATGTTGCCCTGTCCCCTGCCATTTTGCTTCCCTTCCCCCAGTTTACACCTTCCCTCTCATATAACTCTCTACTCTCACATTTACTCCAGGTAAAGGGAAGTATGTAATTGTGGATATTTATGCCCATGATGGTGTGGATTATTGGCCTTAATGGTGAAGTAATGACAGTGTGACCCACGTACTGTACTTGGCAGTCTTTGGTTAGTTTCACCTTGTGTCAGGTTTATTATCTGGCTCTCTTGACCTTACCTGACCCCATCTAAGGGTGGGAATAGAAGTATAGATGATGATGATGATAATTATGATGATGATGACAGTTACTCAGCTGTTTCTCCATTTCCCACCAGACTTACAATGATGAACTGTCAATGGGTCAGTGCTACATGGAGTTCACAACATACTCGCTGTTCTCAAAGCAGGATAACGTCCTCTCCTCATTCCTTCGCACCAAGAGAAGCCCCGAAGAATTGGGTATGAGGCAGGGGGGTGAGGAAGGGCGTAGGAGTACTATAGATGATGCTGCCTTGGAGGAACTGCTGGCTGCTTTGGAGGCTTTGAAGGAGGGTGGTTTGGAGTGGCAGGGAAGAGCAATAGGGACTCCAACTAAAACTCCATCAACATTGGAGGTAAGACAGAGAGAGAGAGAGAGAGAGAGAGAGAGAGAGAGGGAGAGAGAGAGAGAGAGAGAGAGAGAAGCAGGCTGACAAACAGGCAAACAGAGAGAAAGAGAGGGAGAGGGAGGGAGAGAGAGAGGGAGAGAGAGAACTACCTAGCCAAACTCCACTTGCAGAGAGTGGCGCTGGGACTAGCTCGAGTGTTGGAACAATCAGAGGTAACAAGACAGTATGCGGACATCATCAAACAGCTCCTGCCAGCCGCTATTCAGCTTTACCAGTCAGATGAACCTTCCTCAGCCATAACCACCTTTATCACTCATGCCCTCGGACCGTATCTTGCACAGGTGAGAGATAGTTCATTTTTTCACATTCATAGGAGCCTATACTGTCAGAACCGTCCCTTTCTCTTGTACATTATTTTCATTATTTCGTTTTTTCAAATGTTGTGATGGGGAATGGAGAATGTGAGTGCATTCAAGTACTTGGGTAGTGTGATGAGTAAGGATGGAACTTTTGGGGATGAAGTGCTTGAAAGGGTACAGCAGGGAAGGAAGGTTGTTAGTTCACTGAAAGCAGTGATGAGAAACAGGGAGGTGAGTATGGAAGTTAAGAAGTCACTGCATGATAGTATTGTGATCCCTACCCTGACGTATGGAAGCGAGGAATGGACCTTGCAAGAGGGGAACAAGTCAAGAGTGAGAGCAGTGGAAATGAGTTACTTGAGAGGAGCATGTGGAGTGACATGGAGGGACAGGTTGACGAATGAAGAAGTGGAGGAACATTGTGGGGTGGATGTGGATGTGGTTGAGAAGATTAGGAGAAATACACTGAGGTGGTTTGGACATGTGGAGAGAATGGAAAATGAATGACTGACTAAGAGGGTGTATGTAGGTGAGGTGGAAGGAAGGAGAGGAAGGGGAGAACCGAGGATGAGGTTGAGGGATGGAGTTGAGAGGTATATGAGGGAGGGGGAAGTGAGTTGGAGGGAGGGTAGTCAAATGGTGGATGACAGTGACTTGGAGGCGTTTTGTCTGCAGCCACCCTTTGCGGGATCAGGGCGTCGGGCTATAGATAGATAGCGATGGGGAGGGGTAGATTGAGATGGTTTGGGAATGTTGAGAGGATGGAAGATGAGGATGGGGTGCGAAAGGTGAGAAGTATGAACATCGAGGGTGGGGTTGCAAGAGGCAGCCCCCCAAAAAAACTAGTACAAGGCCATAGAGTGTGACCTCGGGTATACTGGACTGATAAGGGAGGCTGCCTTAGATTGAGCAGTGTGGATAGCCACCAGTAGGTGACCAAGACGGTGCATGCAAGCATGTTGCAGCCTTTATATGCCTTTATAAATGGTGCAATATAATCTATCTATCTATCTATAGCCCGACGCCCTAATCCCGCAAAGGGTGGCCGCAGACAAAACGCCTCCAAGTCACTCTGTCACCCACCATTTGACTCTCCTCCCCCCAACTCACCCCCCCCTCCCTCATATACCTCTCAACTCCATCCCTCCACCTCATCCTCGGTCTACCCCTCCCTCTCCCTCCCTCCACCTCACCTACATACACCCTCTTAGTCAGTCTTTCATTCTCCATTCTCTCCACATATCATGGACTGTGCTAGCATACATGTACTTTTCATTCACTTTTACTCTGTGGATTTTTTCATACTCTCACAGCCTGTTTTCTGTAGCTAAGTGTTAGAAAAAACAATATTATAAGCTTCCATCCTTGCCATAGCACTTCTTGATGACATCATCATCATCATCATCATCATCATCATCATCATCATCATCATCCGGATCTCCTTTCCCACCCATGGGCAGATGACCAGCATCATATTCTTGTGTTAATCTCTTATTCTGACTTATGTTTCAAGATGGAGAGAAAGTGAGCACATTATACTGTAGGTCTTTTCACCTAATAGTAGCTCTCCACACCTCATAATCTTGAGCCATTTTACCTTTGTTCAATTTCAGCTTAGGTGAAGGCCAAGGGCAGTCAAACTGTGGCATAAATTTGGCTAGTAACCAAAGAGACTCATTCTTACATCATAACAGAGGCCTACTGATTTTCACACAACCATGGATCAGAAAGGAATTTGTGGGAGTGGCTCAGTTTGTTTAGACAAAAACAAACTGACTATAATGAACCAAAAAAAACATGAAAGAGGGAGAGCCAATCAACATGATCAGTGAACTGAGCCACACTTATCATTCAAGGCCCAGGAATCCTGACTCCACCATCTTACCCCACAGGTTCAGTCACCGTCCAAAATTCCAAACTCAATCGACAGGACCCCACCGCCCAAGCCTGCCCAGACCTGGCCCAATCAACATTCTCGGCCCACAGCACACCCACCAGCTCCCTTCACACCCATTCAGTCCTCTGGATCACCCCTGGGCAACATGGTGCTGCAGTTTTTGAAGTATTACATGGGAAACTATCTGTCCACTCTACCAGGTGGGTGAAAGTGTATCTAGCTGTCAGACCTGTGTCAGACTCTGATGATAAGCTATCTGCCACAAGGAGGTGCTGGACCCTTATATGATGTATGTAATGCAATGTATTATACCTGTAGCATAGCCGTGCAGAAGTAGTTGCATGCCTGTGATCGGAGGGTTTTGTCAACCACACAGACTGGGGTTAAGCAATGACAACAGCAGGTGAAGCAGAGAAGGGTGAAGCTTGGCAGGGTGTGCTTGTGTCTGTCTTGGAATGATGTCTGGTGGGAGGTTGTGGAGTATGTATGCTGTTTAGTTGGAGGTGTTGGATGGTTGTGATATTCGTGTGTTTGTATGTGTGTTTGTGAAATGTACTGAGTGTATATATATATATATATATATATATATATATATATATATATATATATATACATTTTCTGTCTCTGTAGACCCTCCCTCACCCCATTCTTGGCTGGGAAAAGAGGTTTAGATGATGATGATGATGATGATGAATAGGATGGATGAAATGTAGTGATGACTATGTCCAGTTTCTTAATCTCTGTGGGGCTGATTCTTTGTAAAGTAGTTTACCTCCCCTGAGCCATTGTTTTCTAACCAGTGTAAATTGTATCTCATATGAGGTGGGGTGTGAATTAAGCACATGTTGTCTGCTGTGTTTATGTCTGGTTAAATATCACATCTGACATGGGCAACAATTTTAAGACAGAGAGTACTGGTAATTAAACATCAGTATGTTGGTTTAAATTATGTTGATAAAATTATACAATAACTTCATTTGAGTTATTTATTATATGAAAGACAGTTAACCGAGATATGAAACACAAAAGTTGCAAAGGAAGTTTAGAAGAGATGGGTCAGATAATTTTTTCTGATTCCAATAATGTCTGCAGTGTAATGGAAAGATTTTTGAGCCTAAGAAGGGAAAGAAATTATAAAGACTACAAATTTCACCAAGGATTTCCTTCCCAGGCCTATACAGGGAAAGAAACATTCAGGATTCAGTATGGCCATAAGTTTCCCATTCTGTCCATTTTTTCCTGGCTCACTGGACCTTGCCTCATTCCATGCTAGGATGGGAAAAGAAGTCTGGATGATGATGATGATGATGATGATGATGGTGGTGGTAATGATGGTGCAGATGTTGTAAAATGTAATGAGTTCTCTTGCTCTTTGGACCCTACCTCACCCCATCCTAGGGTAAGAAAAGAAATCTAGATGATGATGATGATGATGATGAAATGTAGTGATGGGTGATTCTAGCATTTATTAAGGCGCCAACATTCCCCCCCTCCCCAGGCAATGGAGGTAGCAAACCGGCACCTCCATCCACCACCCCAAGGCCTCAATCCCAACAGCATCACCAACCCCAACACCACTCCAAGCCACCCTCCTCCAAACCGCATCCATCCACACCAGGCCTCGGAGATCTCCTGGGCCTCCTGTTCTCCCCCTCTCGGCCCCCAGCACCCCCCCGGAGGCCCCCCACCAACAAGCCTCCGCCCCCTACAACCGATCCGTTGGTCGAGAAGAAGGACACCAAGACATTTGTTGATATGGTGCTAGAGTTTATAAGGCCGGTGTTCATCAGCATTATTGGCAAGGTGAGAGAGAGAGAGAGAGAAAGAGAGATTGTTATATAAATACACTGACCTGACTGTGTCTAGGAAGTGGTCTGATGCCACTGTAAAAGATGCTGATTAAATAGAAGTACTGTATTAGTTTATTGTGCCCCAGGCAGAATTAAGATAGCTTGAATAATGTGTGGGTGATTTTTTTTTCTTTTTTTATGCAAGGAAGAAGGAAACAAATGCCATAAGCATGCAAGAATTCTTCCCTCCAAGAAAAAATAAAAAGCAGAGAGCCAAATTTAAGATCTGTTTATTTTTAGATGCCTGGACACATTTCATATAAAAGACGGAACATTTTTTTATTATTATTATCGCTTGGTGGTTTAGTGAGCTATTAAGGTGCTCCAGTCGAATTGAGCCGGTGCAGATTTATATCCAAGGGTTAGCTGGAGTTTATTGCTCATGTAATGCTACACAGGGATGAGTGAGTCTGGCCACTCAGGACCAATTTGCCTAGCCCCGGGCTCCTACGCTTCTCATGGGGCAACGCTAGATTAGATGATGAATGAAAATGATGGTAATGATGATGATGATGATGATTATTATGTGTGTGACTCTGGACACATGCTTAACAGCCACCACATGAAGGAAATACTTGGATAAATATAAATGTGTGACATGTGGTAGGTGGGGACACTCACCATCCACTCACTCAATGTAGTGCTCTCTCGGGTGTCTGCCCTGTCCTCTCCTCCAACCTTCTTTCCTTCCATCTTATTCTATCTTTCTTTCCTTCATTCTTTCCTTGTCCTTCTGCCTACGGGTGACTTTACACTCCCTCTTCTGTCTTTCATTCCTTCATTCTTTCCTCTTCCTTCTGCCCATGGGTGACTCTACACTGAGTGACAAGCCAAATGGTTTCCTGTACACCAGGAAACTATTTACTACACTGGGTGGTAACCATATAACCAAATTTTGGCGCCTGGTGGTTTAGTGGGTAATTATTGTGCTCCAGTTGGATTGAGTCAGTGAAGGTTTGTATCCAAGGGGTGGTTGGGGTTTATTGCTCAAGTAATGCCACTCAGGGATGAGTGAGGTTGGTCACTCTCATCTTAAATGTCAGGACCAACTGCCTAGCCCGGGGCTCCTACGCTCCTCCTGGGGCAATGTAGGATTGGATGATGGATGGATGGATGAACTGCAAAAATTTATATCTCTCTCAGGCACCTGGAGAAAGTGGTGTGGAGTCGATCCGTGAGGTGACGAGACTGTCGACGCTGGGGCGTGTGGATGATACGGTGTTGGAGGAGGTGCTGTCCCCATACTACTGCTTTAAGAACTACGTAGTCAACAAGGCGTGGACGCTGACCGAGAGAGGGGTCAGGTCTGTAGTGGCAAAGTTTAGCCCTGAGGAGCAGACCAGGATGATGCGAATGCTGCAGGAGTGAATTGGGGGGCGAGGGGGAGAGATCTATGCAAAAATGGGAGGGGGAAGTTTTAGTAAGGAAGAGAGGGGGAAAGTTTGGGTTAGAAACAGAGGGGGAGAAAGTGTGGGTTGGAAAAGAGAAGGGGGAAAGTTTGGGTTAGAAAAGAGGAAAGATTAAAATATTTGAGTAAGAAAGGGAGGGAAAGTACCGTGTGTTAAAGTAAGAGAGGGTGAAGGTGTGGGAATTTTGGGTAAGGTAGTGGCATAATTAAGATTCCTGAAATGGGGGGCAAAGCTGGGGCCAACTCCTTATCCAGAACTTAAGCTAAGGGAGCCACGGATATGTCTGGGGCATTTAGGGTCCCTGTAGCAATGCCATCGTAAGATAGCTGTTAAAGAATGCAAAATAAAACAGAAGAAAGAAAAAAGTACTGTACGATTGATGCCCCATGTTCACCCTCCATATCTGCAGTGGGTTTATCACAGACTTGTATGTGAGTGGCAAATGTCTATAAATTATTGTTGCCCCTCCAGAATGGCTCCTGTAGTTTTTGCTTTGGTTTAAGAAGTTAATGAAAAGATCTTGGGTCCATGATTCCATGCTACAGTACTCTACTCCTTCATGTATTCATGAAATCTTTATATACAGTGTGTAAGGAATAGATACAGTATTGCTTATTCTTATCTGCCTGTCTGTCTAATAGTGGCTAATATTGTGTCTGTTCCTTACCTGAATAGTGCCCCACTAGAAGCTGGACCCACCAGTATCTTTTGTATTGAGGGAATGGCTCAGTGTATGGGTCTGCGCATGAGTGTGGCAGTGGGAGTAGGAAATGAATATATGATGCAAGATAGACAAAATCAGTGAGTAAGCCATCCCCAGAACACACACAGAATCACCCAGCAGAGTGCCAGAAGAGTGTTATATATGGACTGCTGTGGATGCAGACTACTGAGATTTTCTTTAACTTTTCAGGGCAGATTTTTTTCCGTAGTTGGACTTTGCAACAGTGTATAGGTATTTTCTATTTTTTTTTTTTTAACTCTGGTTGTATTAATATAATGTTTTGCTGGTTTGAAATGTCTTTGCTCAATTTTTCATGTTATCATCATCATTCTCCAGACCTCCTTTCCCACCCTTGGGCAGGATGAGGAGTACCAATGTCCAGACAGCCCATATTTGCCCAGTCCAATGGGCCATGCATCCATTCATACATCATTCAAGCCCCCCTGATTCCTGGCTCTATCGGATATGCCAAGAACATTCACCACGTTCTATAGCTTCACATAAACGTATCTGATAGAGTCAGTCCGGACGCTGCCACGTTAAAAAGGGGTGCCAGATCCTTGATCATGCACTTCTTCTCACAACATTCATCCAGCCAGCTTAATTTCTTGTCAGTTCCCTAGCCTCACCGACTTCCAAACCTCTCTTCTTCACACACTCATCCACCATATCTCTCCACCTTCTCCTTGGCCTACCTCGTCTCCTCCCTCCTTCAAATTTGCTCAAATATACCTTTTTCACCACTGTTGTTATGCATTCTCTTCACATGACCATATCATCCCAGTACACTTTCTTCAATTCTGGTGTCCACAGACTTCCTCACTCTATATCTTTCACGAATCACATTATTTCATATCCTATCCACTCTCTGTAATCCGCATACATTCCTCAGCAGTTCCATCTCCACTGCTCTTACTCTTGACTTTCATTTTCATGCTACACCATAGTCTCACATCTGTATGTTAAAGTTGGCACTAACACTCCTTCATGTAAGCCTTGTGCAGCTGCAACACTCAAGCCTCTGTTTCCTGTCAAGGCCTTCATTGCACCAGCTACTTTTCTTCCTTGTGTCACTCTACTTTCAACTTCTTTTACACGTTTTCCTCTCTTTCCTGTCACTGTACCCAGGTATTTGAACTCTATCACCAATTCCAGTCTCTTTCCGTTCACGGTAACATCGCACTGGGAGTCACCTTCTCTGTTAATAACCATCGCTTTACTCTTTTTCATGTATGTTGAATATGTTAGGATTTTTATTTTATTTGTATGTTTTGTAGGATGCCTCCATTTGTTGATATCTGTATTGGGTATTGGATATGGTTTTTTATGGATTTCTCTTTATTTTGATAATGTTATATCCTTTGACTACCATTTTGAAATTCATTATAGTGCAATTTAGTTTAATTTCTATAGCTTGTGCTTTTGTTTGATTATGGATGCTATTTTGAATATTAGTTGTTGTTTTTGTTATTGTGGCTTTAGCTCCTGTGGATGTGAACCTGGTGGACTGAAGGATGAAACTGTTTGTCGCTAGTCCACCATCCTCCATTGTGGGGAGAGGGAGGAAGTTGCCCAGCTATATCAGTGCCACTGAGTGAAGGCTTCCATCTCCACTACTGGGGATACATACTGAAAACTCTAAGCTTATCCAGTGGAAACCCATGGAAATAAGCAAAATTAACAAGGGGGGGGAGACTTGAACATTATAGATATGATTTGATAAGGATAATTTGTAGAGATGTGAGGAAAAGATGCTGGGATGATGATGATGATGATGATGATGGTTTTGGGTCCTCAGAAGCTATGTTTAAAACAGGCATGGATAAGTTATATATGAAAGTCAAGAGACTTTAATATTATCAGTGTGAGGGTGTCTTAGGCATACACAGTTATTAAAGTACACACACACACACACACACACACACACACACACACCAGTTTACACATCTGCAGAACCATTCATTCTGTTTTTATTGCTCTCATCTTTAGTTTGTTTGTAAATACATTGTTGTTGAATTTCTTGTTGATAAGTGGCATGGGAGGCTTTGTAATGGCGCCTCCTTAGCAAATGTTTTGTATCTTACACCCAAACATTATCATGTCTGGTCTTTACTTTGTGTTATTGACTCTCTGGCTTATAACACTCACCAGCCACCAGTGCCAGGCTGTTGTGTGCAGTGTTCCCTTGTGGACAGCACTTGGCCACAGCAAGGTACAGGTAAGAGTGTGGAAGCCTGGTTTGTGGATGGATGCCACATTTGCATCTCTCCACCAAGCTAACAGAGGCACTGTAGTACGCTCCATGTGTTACCTGGTTATGTATGATTATTGCCCAGTGTCATAATTGATCTTTTGGGTTATAGCAAAGTATTAGGCCAGCCACTCAGTGTACAGCCCCCTGAAATGGAAAGAAGAGCAATTAAAAGTGACAGGAAGGATGGGTGAATTAGGAAGAGCTGAGGGCAGAATGATGATAAGGTGTTGGAAGAAGTAGGCAGCACCACATCAAGTGTGTGGATGATGGTTGCCACTACCTACCTCTGTAGTAGTAGTAGTAATAATAGTAATGGTAGTTGTAGTAGTAACTAGTAGTAGTGGTGGTGGTGGTAGCAGTGGTGGTTATGGTGGTGGTGATAATAGTAGTAGTAGTAGTAGTAGTAGTAGTAGTGGTAAAAGTTGTAGTAGTAGCATTAGACATATATACCATCCTCCTGTTGGGAGTAAGTTATAGGGGAGTTGAGGGACATTTGTATAACCAGGCAATGGAGCTGCCCAAATAATCAGTGCCACCACATGAAGGTGTCCCTTTCTGACATGACTAATACTGTGTGCAAGAAGTTACTGAAGTGTAATGTGCAAAATCGTTTCGTTTTCGTTTCGTTTTTAAAGGCTCCAACATGCTTGCATGTGTCGGCCTTGGTCACCTAATGGCGGCTCTCCACGCTGCACGATCCATTGCAGCCTCCCTGTTCAGTCCCTTAACCCTAAGGTCACACTTAATGACCTCGTCCCATGTCTTTCTCGGTCTACCCCTCATAACCCCACCCCCAATATTAACACTTCTCACCTTCCTCACCCAATTATCATCCCCCATCCTCTCCACATGTCCAAACCACCTCAATCTACCTCTCCTCATCACAACACCAATACACTCCAGTCCCATCCTACCTCTCAACTCTTCCATAGATCAAGATCTGTCTACGATCAGTGAATGGGGACAAAACAACCTTGTCTCTTTTAATGCTGGTAAAACTAGATATATACAGTTTGCTAATAGACAGATATTGCCAGATTCGTACGTTACCTTCGGTGCTACTAACATTCCCATCTCCAAAAGTATTGAAATTCTAGGCGTCTCACTTAACAGTGCCCTCAGCTGGACCTCTCATGTCAGATCACTTGCTAAAACCGCCTCAAAGAAACTTGGATTATTGTACAGAGTCCGTAACTTCTTCGCCGATGACCAGTTAGCCATAATTTATAAGTGTCATGTGCGCTCTCAGCTTGAATATTGCTCACCCTTGTGGAATGGTTGTGGAGAGGTTGCATTAAGACAACTAGACAAAATTCGGAACAAAGCTGTTAAAATCATTAACAACCCTGCCATTACATATAAACTACCTCCCCTGCAAGTAAGAAGGAATGCTGCCTCCCTTGCATTATTTTACAGATATTTTTTTGGCAAATGCTCAGACGAAGTTGCGTCCATGGTGCCACCTCTCCATGCCCTCCCTCGTGCTACACGGGCATCTGGTGGCGCTCATGACTGGAATGTCACTCAGCCATATTGCAGAACTTCTGCCTATCAGAATTCTTTCATTCCCCGAACTGCATCTCTCTGGAACTCGCTTCCCCAGAGTTGTTTCCCTCCAAATTTCAACCCACAACCATTCAAGTCTAACTGTTACAGATATTTTATGAACAGAGGACACCAGTAATCTGGTGTATGGATTATTTTTTTTTTTACTCATTTGTTTTTCCTTCCTCCATTCTGTTATTTAAAAAAAAAAAAAAAAAAAAAAAAATTGGTGGTGCATTCCACTGATCAGTTCCCTATTTGGGAAATTGAATTTCCTTACATCTTTATCACCTCTCTATTTATGTAGTTTTTTGCAGTGTCCTCTTACTGATGCTTCCCCTATATTCATTTATGTCTAGTTTCTCTTTCCCTGAGTCACATTTATATAGCATAATCATGTCTCCTCTTTTCCTTCTCTCTTGTAGTGTTGGTAGATTCAATTTTTCTAGTCTTTCTTTGTAACTTAGATCTTTTAAGCTTTGTACCCATCTTGTAGCAGCCCTTTGAACTTTTTCAAGCTTATCTATGTGTTTTTTGAGATGAGGATTGCAGACTACTGATGCATTCTCCAGGACTGGTCTGATGAATGATCTTTCTTAGCATGTCTTCATTTCTGTATGTGAATGCTATTCTCATATTAGCAAGCAGTGTATACATATTCTGTACTGTCTTACTGATGTCAGCCAGAGATAGTCTGTTATGGATAATCACTCCTGGGTCCTTCTCTCTTTCTGATGTGTGTGTGTGTGTGTGTGTGTGTGCATGCATGTACATGCATGTGTGTGTGTAGGTTTAATGTATGTTGATTAAGGTCAAGGCAGTAGTTAATCTGGTCTAGTGTGAGTGTGAAGCGTATGTTAGCTGTACTAGGTAAGATGAAAATACAGTATAAAACAAATCATTAATGCAGCTAGAGCTAAAGAAACTTGTGAATATGGCTCCTGAATGCCTGTGCACATGACACAGCTGGTACAATGCACTGTATTTGTTTTGCCTGTGGATACAAAATGGCAGAACTTGGCCAAATGTTTGTTATGGAGTCATTTTGCCACACACCACTAGCATCAGGAAAGATATCAGTATTAAGTGTAGCATGAAAGGATGTACAAGTTTTTATGTGAGGTAAAACCGCTTAAGGTGAACCTCTGTTAAGGCCGAGGTGTAAACAACAGATCTATATTCTCATTGGGTCAGGAGGTTCCCTTGCATCTCATCCTTAACATTTTGTTTTCCTAACAACCCATGAACATGCTTCTTTTTTGTTTGTTTAATCCTTTTTAATGTCAACATAGGTTTCATGAATAACAGACAAGAATATAGTAACAGAGCAGAATCAGAAATATAAGGATGTGTTTGTAAGCTTCCTGACTCCACTAGAACACCCACCCCTGACAGTTGTAGTGAGGAATCATAGCACTAATCAAAGCTCCATACTGTGTGTGGGCAAATTACTGCTGTTTGGTTAATTGTCCTCTTGTTTGTTTGCTAGTTAAATCAGGTGCAATGTAAACATTATAAATGGATGACAAATAAATTTATATGCATGTAATTTACTAAGGTTTGGCACCACATTATAAATTTATTGGCAGACATCCTTCCCCCCCTCCAGTTATTTCACCTTAAATGGTTTTACTGTATTTTTGGAAGTAGAAATGGTTTACTAATAGCTTTGTAAAATTGTAAAGTCATATTGTTGCCTTTATTTCAGAGTTCTCATTTGTATTGTGTATATATCAGTATTACATTGTCTGTTTCTATTTTTACTGCCATTCTCTGAGGGTGATCAAAGTTGTATCATGATACTGTATAGCCTTTCACTTTCATACTTGAAGTAGCTTTGGATATTTTGTAATGTAGTAGGAATTGTTTTTGTGGCTTCAAGCTCATCTGGACCTGAACCCAGTGGACTGCAGGCTGAAGCTGCCTTACTCCTGCATTCCACCATCCTCCTCCTGGGGGACAGGGAGGTGCTGAGGGACATGTGCATTACCAGGCAGTGGAGCTGCCTGGTTATATTGGTGCCACCATGTGAAGGCATCCCTCCAGCAAGAGTAAAAATAATAATTTCCCATATTCAGGGGGTTAAAATTTCCACAAAACAAAGAAGATGGAAATTTGAAAAGGCAAAGTATTGTGTACAGAATCAAGGTTTTATGAGCTTACTCTCTCTGTCATTTTACTTCTCATGCTATTTATTTTGTTATCTCCTTTGTCTGGTATGTATTAACTTATGCAGAATCAAGGTTGTTTTAGTAGGTTAATCTATTTATTATTTCTTAGCATTTTATTTATTTTATCAGTGCCTTATTCTCTTATTTATTGTCTTTATATATGGCATATTTAATACTGTAGATGAGAAAATATAAAATAAAGTATTTGTAGAGAGTTGATGATATTTTGTTGATACTAACAATGTAGTAGTAGCACCAGCAGCAGTAGTAGTAGCAATACTAGTAGTAGTAGTAGTAGTAGTAGTAATAGTAGTTGTAGTAGTAGTAGTGGTACAGTAACAGTAGCACCAGCACCTACACCAGCACCAGCAGTGGTGATGAATGAAAGGAAGGCAATGATTGATTATGTGTGTGTGGATGAGAGGATGCGAAAATGTGTAATGGATGCAAGAGCTTATAGAGGTTGGGGGAGTGGACCTTCTGACCACTACTTGGTGGTGGCCAGAATCAAGTTCCAATTAGAATGGAGAAATAGAAGAAGGGAAGGATGGGAAGAAGGAGTATTTGTAAGGAGAGTGGAAAGGTTACAAGAGGATGAGAAAAAGACAGAGTATAAGAGAGAAGTGGAGGGACAATTGGGCAAATATGAATTGGAGCAGATGGGGGATGTGGAAGGTGTGTGCAGGATATTTACAGAAGAAATATGTGCAGCATGTGATGTGGTGTGTGGGATGAAGAGAAGATGGAGGGGTGTGCAAGGAACAGCATGGTGGAATGAAGAGGTGAGACAGGCTGTGGCACAAAAGAAGAAAGCTTACAATGAATGGATGAGAAATAGGGGCGTGGAAGAAGTTGAGAGGCGGAAGAGAGAGTTATATGTAGAAAGAAAGGAGAGTAAGAAGAGAGCAGATGAGGAATTTGGAAGGAACTTGAGTGTAAGAAAATGTTCTGGAAAGAGGTGAAAAGAGTAAGACAGGGTGGAAGTGAAGTTAGCAGGGGAGTGAAAGATAAAAATGGTAGATTACTATTGGAGAAGGGAGAAAAAGTGAGCAGATGGAGAGAACACTTTAAGGAATTGTTGAACATAGAGGATGAAAGTAATGCTAGTATAAGTGGCTGGGAAATGGCTGGGAGACGGAGGGAGGTGAGAAGACAGGAAGAAATCAGTAGGATAGAAGTTGTGGAAGCAATGAAGAAAGTTAAATTGGGGAAAGCCCCAGGAATTGATGGAGTGTGTGGTGAAATGCTGAAGCATGGGGGAGAGATAGTAGTAGAATGGGTGTGGAAAATGTGCAGATTGGCCTGGGAGGAAGGTAGAGTCTCAGAGGATTGGAAGTCAGGTATGATTATTCCCTTGTACAAAGGAAAAGGGGAAAAAGAAGTGTGTGGTAATCATAGGGGCATCTGTCTTCTCAGTGTAATAGGAAAAGTGTATGGTAGGATACTTATTGACAGAGTTAGAGAAAGAACAGAGGAATTAGTTGGAGAAGAACAGGGAGGCTTTAGGAAGGGAAGAGGTTGTGTAGTTCAGATATTCATTCTCAGATCTTTAGTGGAAAAGTTTCCAGAGAAGGAAAAGAAGTTGTATGCGGCTTTCATGGATTTGGAGAAAGCATATGACAGGGTGGATAGACAAGGATTGTGGAAAGTATTAAGAATATATGGAGTAGATGGGAAGTTGTTGAATGCTGTGAAGAGTATGTATGATGTTGCTAAGGCTGCAGTGTGTGTGGATGGTGAACTGAGTGAATTTTTCTCTTTGAAGGTTGGGTTGAAACAGTGATGTGTCATGTCTCCATGGTTGTTCAATCTGTACATGGATGGGGTAATAAAAGAGGTACAAGGTAGGGTAGTGGATGTTGGAGTGGCCCTGGTGAGAGAGGGTGGTGTTTGGAAACTCCCTGTACTGTTGTTTGCAGATGATACTGTGTTGTTGAGTGAAGACCAAGGAGAGCTGCAAGGCTTGGTGGATGAGTTTGGAAGAGTGTGTAAGAAACGGAATCTAAAGGTGAAAGTAGGGAAGAGTAAAGTGATGGTCTTTGAGAGAGGTGAAGTCAGTGAATGTACAGCAAGGTTGGATGGTGAGGAATTGGAAAATGTGAGTACATTTAAGTACTTGGGTAGTGTGATGAGTAAGGATGGAGGTTTGGAGGGTGAAGTGCTTGAAAGGGTACAGCAGGGAAGAAAGGTTGCTGGTTCCTTGAAAGGTGATAAGAAGCAGGGAAGTGAGCATGGAAGTGAAAAAGTTACTACCTGACAGTATTGTGATACCAACTCTAACGTATGGAAGTGAAGCTTGGACGTTGCTGGAAGGACACAAGTCAAGAGTGAGAGCAGTGGAAATGAGTTATTTAAGAAGAGTCTGTGGAATCACATGGAGAGACAGGCTGACGAATAAGGATATAAAGGAGCGTTGTGGTGTGGATGTGGATGTGATAGGAAGCGTTAGGAGGAATACACTGAGGTGGTTTGGCCATGTGGAGAGGATGGAGGGTGAAAGACTGGCAAAGAGAGTGTATGTGAGTGAGGTGGAGGGGGAAAGAGGGAGGGGGAGGCCGAGGATGAGTTGGAGGGATGGGGTGGAGAGGTATATGAGAGAGGGGGGTGTGAGTTGGGAGCAGGGCAGTGAAATGGTGGGGGACTGGGCGACGTGGAGGTGATTTGTTTGTGGCCACCCCGAACGGAATTGAGGCGCCTGGCAATAGATAGATAGATAGACAGCAGCATTAGCAGTAGTTGTAGTAGTAGCAGGAGGAGGAGTACTAGGAAATTTAAACAAGTTGACACCACCACCAGCCACTGTAAATGTCTGCCACAGTATGAGTTTGAATCCTGGCATAGGGTATATGGTTTGTGGGGGAAGTGCACTAACCACCCAACCACCTCCACTGTTGTAGCCCCAGGTTGGGAGGGGGTTGAGCAGCACTTGTATAACTAGGCAGTGAAGCAGCCTGGTTATATCATTGCCACTGCATGAAGGGATCCCACATCATCACCCATACCAACAAACTTAGTTTTTATGTATATGACGTGATGGATTGTTTCTTGATGTCCAACAGCAATCTTTTACATGCCACCACTTGAGTACAGATGTATGTGCCCACCCTCAGTATTGAATTCATGGTAGGTTTGTCTTCGTGACTAGTGTGATAGCATAAGCAGTGATGTCGTTAGGACACGGTTGGTGTTGTGCAAGAGCGATAATGCCTGTCATAGCAAACTGTTGCCTTCCATATGCTGGAAATGAGCTCACTTCCTTTCAGAATCCCATCATGGATATTCAAACCTGGAACCCTGTTGTGGTTGTTGAGTCCCCAGGTCCATCTGAACATAAGCCTTGTGGACATCAAGGTTGAAGTGCCCTTGTACAGTCCAACTTAAGGGGATAGGTAGGGAGAGGAAGGATGTTTGTATAACTAGGCAGTGGAGCTATTTGATTACATTGGTGCCACCACGTGGAGGCATCCTTTTCCAGCATCCCTGACCTTGAGTAACCATAAGAACTGAGGACAACACAGCAGGAAATATGATTGGGGTTACAGTATCCCAGCAGTTAGATTTGATAGAAAGAAAAATATACAATTTAAGTACAGTATACATTGCTCTTTCTCTGCACCAGTCCACCTGGCTCGATCCTTTCAGGAAAACTATGCTTGTACCGTATTACATCAGAGGGGAGGCACATTAGCTTTGCCTACTTGGACAAGCAAAGAGGCTAGTAGTTGTTAATGGTTTTGTTATTACGAACCATTGATCAGTCAGACCGGCATGGTGCTAGGAACAACTGTAATTATACAGTAGCAGACAAATTTAGATCAACTGTCGAAGCAATAGTCTTTCAATGAACGAAATTTTACTTTCAAATCTCGCGGTTTAGACCCGTCATGCGTAAGTAGTGTTTTATAGACAACAATATTTTCAGTTTAAGGAAAAACTAAGTTATAATTTTTTGATTGAGTAGTCGTAGGTATATGTCATTAATGTTCGTACATAGATGCTGATTATTCGAAGTAATTGTTGTAAAGGTGTTCGTTTAAAGTGTTCTGCACTTGTAGTGCAGGCCGGGCCATCTATTAGCCCGGTGGATTTAATGAATTGGTATTTATGTAGTTATTTCGAGATTTTGAGCACTAGTGATTTTAGAACTGGCCCTTTTCATGAATAAATGATCAACCAATAGTGAATGTATTAATTTGTTCGATGGGCCGAATGCTCCCGACTTCCAACAGGCGACCTTCCGTAGAACGTCTTCGCAGCTCCCCCAAATTTTCACGAAATGGCCATGGATAATCGCAGTGGGAGTATTTTTGGGTTTGTGAATCCTTCTTACGGCGCCTCAGACCCCGGCATGAACGTCCCTTGTGAGTATAAGGCGGGGGAAGAGGAGGAGGAGTGGGTGAGGCAAGGATGATACTGTTGCATAATACGCTTTCTTACCTTGATAGGGGAATGAGCGTTTTTTAATATCTTTTATCGCAGTTTAGCACACTTAAATAAGATAACACGTTTCCTGTGTAATTTTTGCTGCACCCAGATGGTTATAATCAGCTTGGGTTAAGTACAGCAGCTTACTATGTTGTATTAAATTCATACCCATTTCCCGGCGACAGAAATTATAGTTTTTTCTTTTTTTCGAGGCGAAGATGCACTTGACAGATTGGTGATTAATGGCTGAATGCAACATTACTTCATAATCTAGCATTATTAACTGACAACAAATGTATGAGTGGAAAATTTGGGTTAGTAAATATTTTTTGGAGATGTTGCATTCAGCCAATCATCATCAACCTGTCAGTTGCATCTTCGCCTCAATAAAAAAAAACGGAGTATAGTTGCCATTATGGTTGATGTACATGTAAGCACAAAAAACATATGCTTGGCTTTTGACTATAGGTGCTTCTTACCAAATCAGTTCTTCCTGCTAGTTTGTTATATTTTTCTTATTTCCATGGTCATAAAGGAGCTTTTCTTGTTAAATCTGTTTCTCCGTTGTTATTAGCTGTTTCACAGCGACCGCTCGATTGATTCATCAGCATAATGGGGGAAGAGACTGTCCTGATGCCTAATGTAACTGTTTAACTAAACCCAATGTAGCTTAACTGTACCTAATAATTTAACCTAACCTAACCTCCAGTCGGGAAACTGGGAAATTAAATCCACCTTTGAGTACTGTACATTGTTTCTGCCATTGCACTATCCACCCCGGGCAGAACCGTTGACCCCGGGCCCATCTCCCTCTCCCCATGCCCCCACCACAGCGTGTGACGGCCAGCTACCCCCCCACCCCACTCACCACCGACCACTATCTACATATAGCGTCCGACTGTTTAATGTTACACACTGGCTGGATACAACCGTCAGAATGATAAATTGTATGATTACAGTTCTCAGTATCATACGAATATAGTACTGTACTATTTTATATCACCCTGCGTTCAGATCGTGGTGTATAAATAACTATACAATGGAGTAAAACACTGTGTAATGTGTTTTTATTTGTTATCATAACAAAACCAATATTTCCTAAGACAGATGGATGATGGAAGAGTGGTTGAGACAATGCAAGTAGGCCTTACTCTCTTGCCCTTGGATGTGGTAAGAGTGGAGGGTAGACGAATGATTGGGAACGAGGGAGGGGGGGGTTGAAACTGGGCGACCAACTTGCTCGTCGAACCGGTCGCTCGATTTTTCCTGGAGACTGTACACGATCACTAAACAAGCACTTAAAATTATATGGGTTGTTATTTTGATTACCAGAAATGCATAGAAGTGTACAGTAGATGAAGAGTTGCAGGCAGGTACACCCAAGTCCGGGGCAAGTCCAAGTTAGAGAAAGCCCAGAAAAATGGGAAATATTTTGTCTTGATGAATTCGGAGTACTGTATTGGGATTTTCGGATTATTGGTGGCTGGATCAGAGGACTTATACTGTATATGTTTTCATTGTAGTTTTTTTTTCTTCTTCTTAAATTAATGGTGCAGTTATTGTGATGTATTTTGCATTGATAGGTTTAAACAGTGCAAAGTGAGAGATGTTGGGGCATTACAGTAATGCAGTTTTGTGCATTCACACCCTACTTGAGCTGGTTAGGTTAGATTAGAAAGATAGGTTAGTTATGTTGTTCTGTTAGCTTAGATTATTTAGAATAGATTAGAAAAAAAGTTGATAGGTTATTTAGATAATGGTACGCTTAGGGAAAAGTCAGAATGACCTTAATTATAATGGCACATTTCTAGATGTATGCTCCTGTTCAGATAAATTATAGGCAGGAGGGGAAATAATACTTGTGAAATTGTGCAAAAGTGAATTAACATAGTGACAGTAACATCACAACTTTACCTTGAAATATTTGAACTTGCGCTCATATCAACTAGTACAGTACTGTACTGTATGCTGTACAGAAAGGCAGCAGGTTTCATGCATAATAGGGGCCAGGAAAAGTGCCACTAAAGTTGGGGCATCGTCGTTATGGGAAATAAAGTAACAGGGACCAGGCCCATAAGAAAACTCACCCTCCTAACGTATTTCCTTCATTAAATACATCCTAAAGTCATCTGAAATGTTGCTGTTAACCTGCCTTTGAACCTCTGTAGCCAACCCTGTGAGGCAGTGAACTCTGGGGGTGACTTAGTGTTAGGTTTCTTCGCAACTGCATCATAAAATAGGTGGACCTGGTCTTGAATTTCGGGCTATGACAAACTAACAGCTTTGTGGGCCCTCCTATTCCACCACTGTAACAAATAATGTTTAACCACTAGCGTAATTGAACTTTACTCAGTCACTGTTTTCCCTCGTCTAGCACTTGTACCAGGTTCAAAACACTTCAAAAGGGCTGGGATGGTGGTTAATATTCAGATGTCTTGTCCTGTACTTCAATCTGCCAGTTTAAATGTATTGTTCTTAAAGTCATATTAGTCCAGGGATGAAGAAAAATGTATAATTTCGTTGTGCAATTTATATTTTTTAATATTTACACTGAATTCTGTTCCTTGTTGAAATTTGCAGGCTGGTAGTCACAGTGTGCGGCCTGTACCTTGCAGTTACCAAAAAGAAAAAAATGATTAGCTAGGTTAGGTTGGGAATGACATTAACCCAAACTAACCCAACCTAATCATTTTTTTTTCAGCGACCGTAGGGTGAAGGTCCCGCTCTGTGACTACCGTACCACCCAGCAGATTTTGACACGAAATAGAATTTGGTATAAATATAAGAAATATAAACTGCAAAATGAAATACAGTAGTTTTTTCTGAATCACTGGACTGATAAAACTTGACAAACATTTAAATTGGCAGATCAGAGTACAGGAAACGTGAATATTGATTGGCATTAAGGTCACTCTGCTGTTTTCTAATACTACGCACAGGTGACTCTGGTGCCTCGTTCATTTTGCATATTTTAGAGTTATGAGCATCTTTCTCCATTTCCGCCACAATTTTATTTTTCTACTGTAATTGCATTTTTTCACCCCTTTGTGGTAATCACACTTGGCCTTCCCTTTACCATCTGCTGCTCCAAGTCCATGCCTTCTTACACCATTTCCACTGTCATGCTGTTCACCTCCTGCTCCACTTGAAGCACAAGATGACATATTTCCGTCGGTTACTAATTAAGGGTGCACGAGTGAAACACGCAACTTGTGGACACACTAAACTATCTATCTGTCTATTGCCAGACGCCTCAATCCCGTTTGGGGTGGCCACAAACAAATCGCCTCCAAGTTGCCCTGTCCCCCGCCATTTCACTGCCCTGCTCCCAACTCACACCCCCCTCTCTCATATACCTCTCAGTCTCATCCTCGGCTTCCCCCTCCCTCTTCCCCCCTCCACCTCACTCACATACACTCTCTTCGTCAGTCTTTCACCCTCCATCCTCTCCACATGGCCAAACCACCTCAGTGTATTCCTCCTAACGCTTCCTGTCACATCCACTTCCACACCACAACGCTCCTTTATATCTTCATTCGTCAGCCTGTCTCTCCATGTAACTCCACAGGCTCCTCTTAAATAACTCATTTTCACTGCTCTCACTCTTGACTTGTGTCCTTCCAACAACGTCCAAGCTTCACTTCCGTACGTTAGAGCTGGTATCACAATACTGTCGTGTAGTAACTTTTTCACTTCCATGCTCACTTCCCTGCTTCTTATCACTGCTTTCAAAGAACCAGCAACTAAACACTTGCAGGAAACAGGCTGAAACTGAGTGTTGGCATTGGCGGCAACGTGGTGAGAATCCGAAACTTGAGATGCCAGAAGTGTGTTTTTTAGTCACAAATGTGCACACCGGAATATTTGATGGCTGCCGAGAAAGTGCATTTTGCTAGTCTAGATGTCACGAAACCTGGTGCCTTACTGAATGTTTTCCTTTGATATATGGCTTGATTTTCAAAGTAGGGTAATTTCTCATGTAGTGTGCTTTCACTGGCCACATTATTCACACTGAACAGTTATTCACTTACCATGTTATTATTTACTTTTAAGTTTAATGATTTAGCATTGTGCCAACTTAATGTACTATGATCATTAAATATAACATAATGTACAGTATTCTGTTATATTCAGTGATGTCAGTTTATTGTGTTATTTTCAGTGACATCCAACCCAGGTCTGTCTCAGCTATCGCCATACCTCAACTTCGACCCCGCATACCTTCAGACAGCACAGCCAGAATTCATCGCACTAGAGGGAGCCTCACAGAAGAGGGGCCGATTTGAACTGGCATTCTCACAGATTGGAGGTCAGTTGGCTGGTGGGGTTGTTGTAGTTGCCCACCACATTTAAGGGTGGCACTGTATCTATTTATTGCCAGACAGGAGGAGGCTGTAGCACGGGCCGAACAGGGTGGTACTCCCGAGGGGAATGGGAATGCTGGCGATAGGGAGAGCTGGAGTTTCTGTTTCACTAGCTATCTAACCATCCCCCTTTGCTTACCTTTTCAGTGTGACAGTGACATGGAGAGTAGACCAGCATACTCTCCCAAACATTTCCTCTAACTAATCTTTTCCATTTGTTCTCATTTCATACTGTATGTAGGACTATATAATGCTTTTGTATTTGCATGATATTTCCATGACAGGAAATTTTGGGGTAGGAAAAGCCGTATGGAACTGTGGTACTGTGTGGCTGAGGCCGGGAGCGGCAACTTGGAACTAAACAATTATGGAGGGCCTACTGTATACTCTTTTAAACTTGACATAGATTTTCATCATTTATGCAGCTTATTTTGTGTGTCTCAGTGGTAGAATAAGACAGTTAAATGGCATTACACTCTTTCCATAACACTTCTTCATGACCAGCATGATATTCTGATGTTAATGTATTGTTGCAGCTCAGCATTTAAAATGGGGAGATGGTAATTTTATGCCATGATAAAGTAGTAGTTGCTAATGCAAGTTCAACTGAATGTGAACCTGTTAGACTGCTGTCTTAAGTTGCGCTTCTGCAGTCTACCATCCTCATTTTATATTACCAGGTTGTCAAGCCCAAGGTTATATCAGTGTCACCACATGAAGGGGTCCCTCTCCAGCACCCAAGTTAGAGTAAAAAGAGTATAGTTATCACTCACTAATTCTATCTGTCTATTGTCAAACTCCTTAATTTGTAAGGGGTGGTCATAAGTAAATCACCTTTACTTCACCCAGTCCTTTACTAATTGGCTGCTCTCCTTCCAGTCCTGTCTCATATATTGCCCACTCCTTCCCATCATCTCATCCTTGGTCTTCCCATCCCCCTCTCACCCACCATCTCACTCACATACACTCATCTAGTCAGTTTCTCATTCCTCATCCTCTTGACATGGCCAAACCATCTCATAATATCTCTCTTAACACTTTCAGTCACACCCACAACATCAGCACCACATATTTGCATCCATATTTGTTTGTCTATCTTGCTGTTTACTGTGACCACTTATCACAGTCAGTCTCTTACAGGATCATGCCTGGTTGGTGCTAGCCTGGGAGGTGCACATGGTATATACAGAGGCCTACAGGACACAGCTGCTGCAGGACATACTGGCAAGATCAGACGTACTCAGTAAGTTATGTGTATAGAGACAGACACAAATATCTTCCCAGCATTTATCCAATACTGTCTGTCTATCTATAACCAGACGCCATAATCCCTTGAGGGATGGCCATTTGTCTTTTTGACATGTAGGGAACAAGTATTGGTTGGTTATATGGTTTCCTGGCATTTTTAATACATGGCAGAAAATAGAACTGTATGAAATATGCACTAGTCGATATAGGGTAAATTTTCTTCAGATGGAGCTGGGAAGATAGTTGATTCTTTGACTGTACACACTAGGTTTGATGCACAAGCCTGAGAGGCACACATGAGTTTTAGAGGCATACAAGAGACAGCTTCTGTGGGACATATTTGCAGGATCAGTTGAACACTTGATCAAAAAACTATCTTTGCAGCTTTTGTCTTTACATTTTGAATCAGCAGAGGAAACGTATGAAAATATTCTCCACTAAGTTTTCATAGTTGTATATGGCTTTATCAGTATGACATTAAGAAAGAACTCGGTACAGCATATACTGTAAAATAAACAGTTCATGCAGAAATATTTGCCAATAGAAAGCAAAGCTGTAAGCATCAGTGCTCAGTATGAAACCATTGATCACTTGTGTAAAGATAGTTTTGTGATCAAGTGTACACAGTGAGTTTTGCGTATGGTACACACTAGGTTGGGTACACAGTTATGTACACCCTATAAAAAAAGAATCGGGACCCCACGAGCTGATGCGTCTCGCAATGACCACTGATACGCACATAGAAATCAGTTGGGGCTTCAAATTCCTTCATGCGGTGTGGCATATTGTATCGTGCAGTAAGGGTCCCGATTCTTTTTTTATAGAGTGTACATAGCCAGGACCAGGTGAGATACACAGGCTGGAGAGAGGTGCAAGTGGGATACGCAGAGGCTTGCAGGACATACAGGCAAGATTAGATATTGACAGTTTTGCATGCAGGCCAGTTAATTGTACACAGTTTTGTACATCTTGGGTTGGTGTATGCAGTGAGTTATGTACACATACACACACTACAGTATATCAGATGCACAATAAGTTAAACACGCTGTACATACACACTAGGTCAAATGCATTCAGTAAGCTAAGTAAATACATTTTGTGCAGTGTTTGTGATAATTGGGTGCATAAGAGATTTTGTGGTACTAGTAGTAGGCTGCAAAATAATGCTGATTGTGTGGTATATCATCGTATTGTATCATTTATAGAGGCTCCAACATGCTTGCATGTGATGTCCTTGGTCACCTAATGGTGGCTGTCTGTGCTGCTTGATCTCTGGCACCCTCCCTGTTCAGTCCCTTATTACCCTGAGGTCACTCTTGTGACCACGTCCAAGGTCTTTTGGTCTGCCTCTTGCAACCCTACCCCCAGTGTTCCCTTTTCTCACCTTGTGCATCCGGTTGCCATCTTCCGTCCTGTCAGCATGCCCAAACCATCTCAATTTACACCTCCTCATCACAACATCAGTACATTTCAGTCCCATCCTTCCTCTCAACTCTTCAGTTGTCCTAGCCCCCCAGGCCTTGCATTCAAAGGCACACTGCACATCCATCTAATCATTTTCATTTTTGTTGTCATTTCTGTATGTTTGAGCCTATTATTCATTATTCCAGACTGCTTAACTACATAACCAAGCGTGGGTCTGCCTCAGCCAACACCCTGGGTGTGATAGCATTCATGTACTCTGGCCTGGGCTGCCTCTTGTACTATGCTCGTGGCAGCCAAGAGGATGAGATCAACACCATAGGGGCTGGCACTTTGACTGGGCTGCTATACAAATCCACAGCGGGGCTGAAGAAGTGTTCTATGGGGGGTCTTGCTGGTCTGGCGCTGTCTGCACTGTACGTGGCCTTTGCATCAAGAGATAGGTTTAAGGATCATTATGCACGGTTCTAATATGGATGCTCTTGGTAAGCATGTGTAGATGGTTTTTGTCCTTTCATAAACTAATAAGAGGTTGTAAGATAATAGCTGAAGGCATTTTGTATGAGGTATTGCAGAGAGTGAGAGAGAGAGAGAGAGAGATTACAACAGTAGGAGCTGGAGCTTTGACTGAGCTACTCTGCAAGCCCACAGCAGGGCTGACGTATTGTGCTTTGGGGGTCTAGCTGGACTGGCACTGTCCAGGCTCTGTGTGCCATGTGTGTCAGGAGATAGGCTTAAGGATCAGTATGCAGTATGTCTGCTCTTGGTAGGTGTATGGTTATGATTTTGTCTTTTAATAAACTGCTATTGTGGTAGGTGGGGGCTCACCATCCACTCACTCAGTGCTGCTCTCGAGTGTCTTCCCTTTCCTCTCCATCCTTCTTTCCTTCCTTCCTCTTCTTTCTTTCCTTGTGTCATTCTTTCCTCTTCCTTTTGTGTGTGGGTGACTGTACACTGAATGACAAGCCAAATGGTTTCCTGTACACCAGGAAACCATTTACTATGCTGAGTGGTAACCATATAACCAAATTTTGTCACCACTTTGGTGGTGTGTGTGCACTGGTATCTGCAAAGTTGATGGATTTGTGTACCAGGGTGATGAATCCACCGCCACTGCCGTCGGCCCGGTCTTGTTGAATGGTGGTGAAGTTATGAAATGTCAGTGTTTTCTGTGCTTTATGTAGTTCTGTTTCTTGTAAGATGGTAATGTGTATGTTCTGTTGTTTGATGAATTGTGAGAGTTTCTGTTTTTTGGTGTTTATGCCATCTGTGTTAACTGAAGGATGTTTATGTTGTGTGTGTGATGTGTGTTGACTGCTGCAGCACGGGGGGGAGGTGGTGTGGGTTGAGGGGAAGGGGTAGGAGGAGGTTGTGATGGAGGTAAGGGCTGAGGTGGATTAGGATGGGTTGGAAAGGGAGGAGTTGGGGGACTGGATGGTGTGAGAAGGATCGGTGGGTTTGGCTGAGGAGGTGTGAAGGAAGTAGGAGTAGGATTGGTGGGGGGGTTAGTGGGTGGAGGGAAGGAGCATAGGGAGCAGGTCCAGGTGTTTGTGTAATGTTTTCTGGATGCAAGTGTTGTGCAGGTGTAATGGGTCCAGTTCTTGCAGGAATTGCACTGAACTGAACCCTTTGTCTGTCGGCTCGATGTGATAGGTTTTGAGCATGTTGGACAGTAAATGTTCCTGCTAATCACATTGTTTTTTTCCCAGTTTGGGTAGCACTTTTGCAGTTCAGTGATGATGATGATGATGATGGTTTGAGCTAATCCCCTTTTTTTCAGGTTTAGGTAACATTACTGCAATTGAGTGTGATGATGATGATGAATATTCATGCTAATCCCCCCCTCCTTTTCTTTTCTCTCCAGATTTAGGTGACATTTCTGCAATTAAGTGTACAACCAAGACAAGATCCATCAGGTGACACTTACTCCACTTATGCTTCCTTCAGTGGCATAAAATTACCATCCTTCCCTTGTGAATGCTGAGCTGTAACAAGAGATTAGCCAGTCCGAAGGAAGTGCCATGGAAAGGATTTAGGGCCTCGTTATTGTCTTATTCTGCCTCTGAGCTACGGGATTTTGGCTGCAAATGGATGAAAAACTCGACCCAGTCAAGGTGAATGAAATGTAGATGACTTTTGTAATGGGATTGGAATGTAGTGGAAAGTAGATAGAGTAACACCATTGATACAATGATGTAATTTATGAAGATATTCTTGCCAACACCAGACATTTTACTTTTCTTGTGAAGGTGCCTCGGTGCATTGTATTGTTTGTAAAGACTTCTGAATGTATCGGCCATGGTCACCTAATGGTGGCTCTCCATGCTGCTCGATCTCTTGCAGCCTCCTTTTTAAGTACCTTATCCCTGAGGTCACACCCTCATAACCTTGTCTCAGGTCTTTTTCGGTCCGCCAAAGTACAGTAATTCCTCACATAACGCAGTGTGTTTCTTGCAACTGCTATGTTAGGTGAAAACTGTCTTATGTTAGGGTTGTATTCTAGCAAGTAAGAGCGATACTGTAATGAAGAATTATATTCAAGGCTCCATATAATTATGACTATGGTTTACAGTATTTACTGTGACTGGGTTGTAGAATAATCAGAGTGTTTTGAACATTAAATTTCATAAACTAGTTAAAGAAATGATTATATTTCGAGATCAGTGCTAGTGTAGGTTATATCATTTGTCAGCCTTTACTGCACATCTTGACTGCGTAAAAGTGAACAGTAGCATTTAAAGTGAAAACTGTTTTTGTTGATGGACAGGTTTATGGAAAAAACAACAAACAAAGGTTAGGTGAATACATGTTAAGTCAGAAATCACTGTAGTGGTGGTTGGCAGAGAGGTTAGAGCATCGGCACCAGAGAGACAGCCTTCCATATGTCCAATCCTCAGGAGGTGAATGGAGGTTTATCAGTCATTTAATATCAAAAGAGGTATACAGTAGTGTAAGTTGGGTACAAGTAAGTAAGTAAGAGGGGTGTATTTTGGGAGGAGGGCAGCAAAATGACAGGGGACAGGGTGACAAGGAGGCAGTTCGTTTGTGGCCATTCCTTTTGGGATTAAGGCGCCTGGCTGTGGATAGATAGATACAGTAGTTGTTTGTTTTCATCTGATGGAACTAGGTCACTCCTGCAACTCATCAACTATGTCATGGTTACATGGAATACAATGAACCTTAGTAATGAGATCAGACTGAGTTAGGTTGGACTGAGTCTTCTGGGCTACTGGTCAAATCAGCCCTCCAGTCTGACTACATTTGGCCATCAGCTAAACTGAAAGGGATTGTGGACCTTTATCAGGTGAAAGTGAAGTTTATAGAGTGATATTGGCTGTTATATCAAAGTTAAATCAAACTTGCCCCAGTTGTTGAAAGAATACAAAGTAATGATTGTATAGTCTGTTTATTTTCTTTTGGTAAAGATCCCTAACACTCTCTACCACAGTGGATGACTAGGTGCAGTCAGGTTGGAGGATAAATTTGACCAGTAACCAAGGAGACTCATGTCAACTACATATCCAAGGCTTGTCTAATTTCATTCAGCCACGACTTGAGACAGAGTGAACCTTGCTCATTTGAAGGGAAAAATTATTACCACTGAGATAAGTGAAAGTAACATTGCAGAATTTTGAAGTAAAATCAGATAATTAAAGCATCAGAAAGTAAAGCATTAAAGTGAAAGAAGTAACAGAGGATTTCTTTTTTTCTTCTCTATGTATAGTTATTGTTAACCATCCCATTTCATTGAGGAAATGGGGTTACCATGATGATGTTTATTTTGCAGAAGGTATTATAATGTACTGTATATAAGTTGGTTTTCTTATGATGCAGACACCCCTTACTTGGCCTATATTCTTGTCAGGCAGAGAGGCTCCTCAGCACCTCTTCCTTAACGATATTGTCTAAACTACCCATTAATATTCTCTGTTTGCCTCTTACATCCTTTTATTGTTAGTAGAGCTGGTGAGTAACACACAAGAATATAGCAACGGAGCGGAATTAGAAATAAACTGGTAAGAAAAAGGTGTTTGTGAGCTTCCTGACTGCATGAGAATAACCCCCTCCGTGCCCTGGATGCTGTTGTGACCACGGCCTCGTCTGAATGTGAACTCGATGGACTGCAGGCTGAAGTTGCCCTTTGTCTGCATTCCACCACCAGTCCTTTTCAGAGGATAGGGAGGGAGTTTTGGGACATTTGTAAGGCCTGGCAGTGGTGTCTCTTCAGCACGTATTCTCAGATCACTTTATGTGAACGTTGCCATTTCTCCCATTTTGGATGGTGAGCTTTGGAAGAGATTAACACTAAAATATGTTGCTAGTCATGAAGAAGTGCTGTGGAAAGGAGGTACAGTAAACCCTCATTATACAGTGCCTCATTGTACGATATTTCGCTTGTACAGTGTCAAAGTTTTAGTACCCTATGCCCACTATACAATGGGAATGATTTGCAACAATGATGGATCATCCGCGGCTCAGTGAACAGCGAATGTGCAAACGCAACAAAAACGTCCTCACACTGTCGGCATTAGACCACACACACTTGTCCACCGGTCCAGCCTCATTAGCTAGCCCTGCCCAGCCAGCTAGCCCAGTCTTATCGATTGGTCCAGCCCCATCAGCCAGCCCCACCCAGCCAGCTAGCCCAGTCTCATCCGCCAGTCCAGACTCATCAGCCAGCCCCGTGCAGCCAGCCAGCCCTGCCCAGTCAGCCAGTTCTGCCAGTGATGAGTGAGGGCTGTGAGGCCCTAACTGTCCCTTAGCCTCGGAGGGGACATCAACAATCCTATTTACTTAAGTAATAGTAAGAACTACTGTATACTGTTATTTTCATGTTTTTCCCCTCTTTATTCATTATTAATGTGTTACTTTACATATTTAAACATAAGGATATTTCATGTATGTGAGTGTTTAGGTGTGTGAATGTGCGAGTTTAGGCAGGTCTGGGAACGTATCCCTATTGACTACATGTTATAACAGGTTCATCATACAATGGATTGCTATACGATGGGGTTTTCAGGAACGGAACCCCATCGTATAATGAGGGTTTACTGTACAGCCATGATATTGTATTCTGCCATTGAACACTGAGAGGTCCATCATCCATCCATCATCTCATCTGGAAAGAGGAAAATCTCTGCCTGGCTAAAGTGAATGAAGTATGGTAAGATTTTTGAAAGAGAGATTTTTATTTTTTATTTATTTTTTTTACGTCTCTGACTGTGGTCAAAGGCTCCAGGGCCTATCCCTAAATCCCAGTAGTCCTCCATCTTCACGTGTCACCACTTTGGCGCTAACACCCACCATCCATATTGAATACATGGTAGGGCTGTCTCATACAGAACTGGTGTATTGGTATTAGCATGTGTAAAGGTGGGTCCTGATATAACGAGCTAATTGGGAGCTCGGATTTTGCCCGTTAGCCGAATTCTCGTTGAACAAAGTGAAGAACTTATGGGAAAATAGGGGTAGGGAGCAAGGCCTCCGAGCAGCATCCCCCCAAACCACCAAAACTGACTTTCTGATTATTTTAAGCTGGAATTAGGGGTTAATACAAGAGGGTAATACACCTGAAATATAAAAACAGCATTAATATACACAGAATAATATAAAATTATTTGTAAAATAGGGATGGGGTGAACAACCAGCCAAGAAACTTACACCGACCACCACCACCTGTGACGGACAGTTGTAAGCGGGAGTAAAGGGTTAATACACGTGAAATACAAATACCCTCGTCACAATTCTTGTAAGTTGCGATTTTGGTGGTGGTGCAAATTCCAAGACCTCGTAATAGTGAATTCTCATTAAGCGATTGGTTATTAACCAGGACGTGCCTGTACTTTTATAACGTGAACAGGTCGTCTGGTAGATTAGCAAAGTCTTCTGTTTATGAAATTCAACTCCTTAACCCGTGGCTTGCGCAATTACCTTTTTTCCCACCCCGTGATGTGCCAAAAAAATGAAGAAAAGAATTTATTTGTTTAGTTTTTGTTTATTATAAACTTGAAGATAAACATCCAGGGGATCATTTGGTGAAAAAGAAAAAATAATCTCTCTCTCTCCATCTTTGCGTAGGGCCGTGCGCAATTTTACGTAGGGGAGTAGTGAAAAAATGAAAAAACAAAAACTTTGTTTTTGTTTATCTATCCTTCATTCTTTTCTCATCCTTCTGCCCACAGATGACTTTGCACTCCTTCTGTCTTTCCTTCATTCTTTACTTCTGCCTGTGGGTGACTGCACTGGGTGACAAGCCAAGTGGTTTCTTGTAGGCTACACCAGGAAACCATTTACTACACTGGGTGGTAACCATACAACCAAATTTTGGCGCCTGGTGGTTTTGTGGGTAATTACGGCACTCCAATCGGATTGAGCCGGTGAAGGTTTATATCCAGGGAGTGGTTGGGGTTTATTGCTCATGTAATGCCACTCAGGGATGAGTGAGGCTGGTCACTCTCATCTTAAATGTCAGGACCAACTTGCCTAGTCCCGGGTTCTTACGCTCCTTGTGGGGCAACGTAGGATTGGGTGATGGATGGATGGATGGTTTATTATAAACTTGAAGATATACATCTAGGGCATCATCTGGTGAAGAGAGAAAAAATCTTTCTCCATCTTTGCATACCATCATGTGTAAGTTTGCGTAGGGTTGGAGTAGTTAGTGGTGATGCACGGCCAACACAACCTGAGCTGTGGCTCGCGATCCATGGGTTAAACTGTTCCCTGCCCCTGGTGGGATTTGAACCTGGGTCCAGTAGGACTGCATGCTGCCTGTCTTCTGATTCCGTCTCCGCCTCCCCCATTGGATTGATTAAAGGGATTGAATGTGTAGTAAGAGTTGCTAGCTCAGATGTGAAGTTGGTGGACTGCTGGCTGAAGTTGCCTTGTTTTCCACAGTCCACCATGCTCTGTTTATGTGATGGGGGTGGGGGCAGTTGAGGGATTTTCATATAATCAGGCAGCCCCACCACCTGGTCATACTGGTGCCACCACATTAAGAGACTTAGTAACACATATAAGTGAGGAGTGTCTGTGTCTAAAGTGTGTGGGGTATCACATTGAGCTAAATCACTGTGTATACAGTATATATAATTTAGGAAATAAACTGGTATTTTTTATAAAGCCATAAAATCATTATAATAAATATGGCAAAGTTTGAAATTTGTTTAACTTGCCATAAGGTTATCATAGTACAGTAATCCCTCCAAGATCCGTTGTAATAGAGCCAAAGGCATGTCTGGGACTTGGTTTTGTCTGTGACATGGGAAAAATGCCCTTGGACAGGTACTTGCAGACCCCAACCCAACCTAACTTTGAAAGCTACCTAAATATCTCCCTTCCGGACATGCATGTAACCTATTTAAGACCCTGTGCACACAAGTAAGGGACAGAAACCATGAAAAAAATGAAAATGAACGAAAGAATAAGAAATTAGAAGTGAGCATGGAAAATATTTAGCAGTGTACAGGGTACTTACGACATGTCTGTGGCCGTCACGAAGATTAACCCGCCTCCCTTATGGCTCTGAGAGCGGTGAAGGTGCACCTGAAGCACATACAGTAATCCATTGTTGTGCTGCACTTAATCCTTTGCACTGTGAATCATAACTGTTTAACACTGCACTTTCTGTTCTTGTTTGCGCCACACCAGTTGCAGCACGCCAGGGTTGCACTGTGCACTTAATCCTTTGCATTGTGAATTCTGATTTCTTAACACTGCCCAACCCTGTAAATTCCCATGTGGTCTAGTGGCGAGGTATTGCAGTTTATTCTCTGTTTATTCACAAAAACGAGCACGTGGGCAGCCATGGCAATGAGCGTGCAGTAACTAGGGAGGATGCAAGGATGCTGTAGCGGACGTCGGAGGAACTACGCACCAAAACACAGCTGTTCAATACCGCGTGGCAAATTTAAAGCAGGGATGATCACATCTTTGTGTGTTTGTGTGTGCGTGTGCGTGTCCTAGGACCCGATCCCAAAATGTCCGGGACTTGGGCGTCTGGGTCTTAAGGGGATTACTTTTTCTTTCTTTCTTTCCCCTGGACCCTACCTACCCCATCCATCCTTAGGTAGGAAAAGAAGTCTGGATGATGGTGGTGATGATGATAATGATAATGAATTTGTTGCAGTTGTTGTTACCTCAGGCCCATATGGATATGAACACAGTGGACTACAGGAAACTGGCTTCTTCAACCAGGAGCTCCCAGAGACCTTTTGTAGGGGTTGTATTGAGGGATTTGTTGCTTGAGGTAAGGTTTGTATTCATAGTCCAACCAGTTACAGGAAAAATTATTCTTCAGAACAGTAGAACAATTAACTATTATTACAGACTGAAGGAAGGAAAGTGTGACCAATTTTACTGGCATGCTGCTGCTGCTGTTTTCTTCTTCTTTATTCATTCTTTCATTTTTTTTTTTTTTTAACTCTGCCACACACTATCCTGAGGTGGGAGAAGAGGTCAGGATGGGGATGAATTTTCTTTGCTTCATTATTAATTGATTTGGTTATGAAGTGTACAGTACTGGTCTGAAGGAAGACCTGTTAACCCCAGGTAACTGCTTCTGTGGGGTCGTGCTACTGGTACAGTATAGTACATACACCGTGTGGGCAACTGGCATCCCTATGTGATAGACAGTGCCTCACCAGGGTCCTTGCTATAGCAAGTTGCAGGGAAATATGTTTAGTTCCTGGGTGGATGCTGCTGCTGCTTTGATCCTCCTAGGATACACAGCATTACCCCCATGTAGATCCCTCATCAGCACCATATAAAGGGGGTAAGGTGAGTATACATAGCTTAAAGAATTTGTAGAGTTACTCAAAGTGAATTGTCTGTGGGCAGATGCACTACAGTGAGGGTATTGAGGATTATGAGTTGCGTATTGATAGGTGCACTACAGAGTAGGTATAGGTGCACTACAGTGAGGGTATTGTGGATTGCGAGTTGTGTGGGGATAAGTGCACTACAGTGAGGGTATTGTGGATTGTGTGTTGTGGGGATAGATGCACTGCAATGATGGTATTGTGGACTGTCTGCAGGTTTTTCTTTGTTTTCAGTGTCATACAAATACATACAAATAAGATTTCCTTTCCCTCTTTCCCTTAAAATTTCCATGACAACATTTCTATGCTGCATAGTGGTCCTTCTTGCTATTTCCTGCCAGCCTTGGTTGGAGGGTTTGATGGGGGGGAGGAAGCCTTCATGGTTTGCTGTTATTATCTGTAGCTGAGAACAGTTTAGTTAGTTGTAACTTTCCCCATATCAAATAGCCACAAAAGGACCAACTTGTCTTTTGCTGTTTACCTTCCTTTGTACTCCTTATCCCCCTGGGGAGTGGGGGGGGCAAGAACACTTCCCCAGATCCCTGCTTGTTGCAAGGGGCAACTAAAAAGGGCCTTTTTGTCTCCTGCTCATCTGTCCAATCTCTCTCTCTCTCTCTCGGCAAGCGCGGTGGCTTGATGGTAGGGTGTTGGGGTTGTAATCGTGAGGTTACGGGTTTGCATCCCGCCCGGTGGCTGCTGTGCTGGGAGGGGTAGCGCTCTCCTGTAACCCTAGCAGGGCTATATGATCTGATGAGGTCTAGCTTGGGGATTAATCCCCTTTATCCAATCTCTCCTTGATATGTCTCTGTTTCATTGGTCCTATATTTTCCCTCTGCCCCTAATGCCCCTACAGTGCCATATAGCTGTATTACGGTTCAGTGCTAACTCTTCATTATTCCTTCCTTCCTTCCTTGTACTCCTTGTACCTGACCAGAACACCATCCTCCAGCCACGTCCGCTTATAGGGGAACGACGACATCTGTTCTAGACATTACACTTTGCAGTTGCTGGCCTTGCAGAAATGTCCTAAACTTAATATGCTATACTGGGTAGCCTATGTTTGGATTTCTGAATGAGACATTTCAAACTGGGCAGGGTTATAATATAGTCTCCATTCCCTCCTTCACTGCTTGATTTCTTTCTTTGAGCTGAAATAAAGGATAGTGTTGATGTGGATGTGAGTGAAAGTGTTAAGAGATGAGATGGAGGGATGAAGAGATATATGAGAGAGTGGATGTGAGTTGGAGGGAGGGAAGCCAAATGGCAGAGGACGGTAATGTGGAGGGATTTGTTTGTGGCCACACCTTGAGAGATTAAGGTGTGTAGCGATAGATAAATGAACGTACGGTAATAGTCTGAAGGTAGCAAGGATAAAATCGAAAATAGAGCATTAATGCAGGACATTTTTCCTAAACTGAATACAATCAACTGGAAACTGTAAGAATAAAATATAAAGGTATGGCAGTGCAGTTGAGGTGCTAAACTTATATTTACATGAATACTTCACTCCAAGAAGGTAATTGATGCCAGCAGTTTTATTTTAAGTGAATATTTGATGTTTTCCTGTACATAAACATTATAAAATTGTTATTATACATATTTCTTTCATTCCTTAATAATCCCAGGAGCTGGGGTATGTGGCCAGATCATGTTCCTGGCTCAGGGAAGATGAACACCCCTGCCCTGCATAGTCCCGGGTCACCCTTGGGCAAGGTGTAGCACCCATTAGTCCATCAAAAAGGTAGTAGGTGGGTGGATTGCTCCAGGAAATACTACCATGAGAGTAACGTGGTAGCTGGCCTTGCTCAACAGTCCCAAGCGGGGAACTCAACCACATTTACCAAGTAGCCAAAGTCTGGACTGAGACTAATGCTGTATTGTTACATATGTGATCATACATTCCAGATTCCTTTTTAAATAACAACTCCCAGCTATTAAACATCACTTGTACCATGCCCTGTCCCAATCTGGGGATTCCTTAAGAAGCATTGTGTCATTAGATTGATTAAGAAACTACTTCACTCTCTCCTCTGCATTGTGGTGAATAAATTACTATTATAGATGTTAATCTCGCTTCTTAACAAAGCTGTTAAAATTACTTTCAGGTTCATGAATTCCTTGAGCTGAATAAAGATTCCAAGCAGTATCCAGAATGAATTACGAGTAGGATGAACAAGATGCTGGAGAGGGAGGGATGCCCTTATATGGCAGCACCAATATAACCAGGCTGCTTCTGCTTAGTCTGGTTATACTGGTGCCTCAGGTCCCTCCCTATCCTCCAAAAAAGAATAGTAGGTTGCTGTGACAAGGGCAGTTTTAGCCTGCAGTCCACTGGGTTCAACAGCAACAGCAGCAATAGGATGGCCTGACTCAATTCCCACAGGTATATATACACTGCAGCTGAAAGTAACAATATAAACAATGCCATGTATACATATACTGTACTGTATTTGTATCTGTCTTTTTGTATATACCTGTATGTGTATATATATGTATGTGTGTGTAATTTCATTACTGGTATATACCTGTATGTGTATGTGTATATATACAGTATGTATGTGTGTGTAATCTCATTACTGGTTAGATTATTTATTCATCATCATCATCATCATCATCTGGACCTCCTTTCCTACCTTAGGGTGGGGTTGAGGAGTTGCAATGTCCAGAAAGCCTAAATTTGCCTAATCCAATGGGCCACACTTCCTTTCGCTCACCATTCAAACCCCCGGAATCGTTGCTTTATCTGATACGCCAAAAACATTCACCACCATTCTGTAGCTTCACATAAATGTATCCAGTGGAGTCAGTCTGGACACTGTCACGTTAAAAAGGGGTGCCAAATCCCCGATAATGCGCTTTTCCTCACAATGTTCATCTGGCTAACACAATCTCTTGTCAGTCCCCTAGCCTCACCGACTTCCAAACCTCTCTTCCTCACACACATTCATTCACCATATCCCTCTGTCTTCTTGGCCTACCTCGCCTCCTCCCTCCTTCAAATTCTCTCTCATATATCCTTTTCACCACTCTGTTGTTATCCATTCTCTCCACATGACTGTACCATCTCAGTACACTGTTTTCAATTCTGGTGTCCACAGACTTCCTCACTCCATATCTTTCACGAATCATATTATTTCGTATCCTATCCACTCTCTGTACTCCACATACATTCCTCAGCAGTCCCATCTCCATTGCTGTCTTTCTTGACTTTTGATTTTAATGCCACACCATAGTCTCACTTCCATATGTCAAAGTTGGCCCTAGCACTCCTTCTTGCAAGGCTCATGCAGCTGCAACACTCAAGCTTCTGTTTCATATTGAGGCCTTCATATCACCAGCTACTTTCCTTCCTTGTGTCATTGTATTTGCCACTTCTTTTGCACATTTTCCTCTCTTTTCTATCACTGTTCTCAGGTATTTGAACTCTCTCACCAATTCCAGTCTCTCTCCATCTGCTCTAACATCGTACTGGGAGTCACCTTCTCTCTCAGTAACCATCACTTTACTCTTTTGTACATTTACTCTCAGGGCACGATGCATACAGACATCAGCAAAACTCTTCACTACTTTACCAAGTTGTTGTCCAGTATTTGCAAGTAGCACTGCATCATCAGCATACAACAGATTTGAGATATTCCATCCATCACCAGTCATTACCAACACCATCCCCCTCTCCATTACTTGTGTTTTTACTTTTCTCATCACCCCATCCATATATGTATTGAACAACCATGTGGACATCACACAATCTTGTCACACGCCCAAACTGATCGTGAACCAATCACTTAGATGCCCGTTTACCCTTACACTTGCCTCACTACCATCAGAAAAACTCTTGATGGCACCTAGCATCTTACCATCTACACCTACGTGGGCAAAACCTTCCACAATCCTTCTCTACTTTGTTGTATACCTTTTCCAGATTCATATATGCCATAGACACCTTATAGTCCTTCTCACATGCCTTCTCCACTATCTGTCTCACTGCAAATATTTGATCTACACATCCTCTGCCACTCCTAAAGCCACCCTGTTCATCACTCACCAGGATTTCTGATATCTCTCTTACTTTATAATAATTCTTCCATATACCTTCCCTGCCACACTCAATAAACTTATGCCATGATAATTCTTGCACTCGCTTCACTCACCTTAATCACAGCCATTTTCCACTATACTTTAAAGTTTTAAGTCCTGCAGTCTGATGACATTGTTTGAGTTTAATATTGCCAGATGCTGACTATTTCATTCAACTTGTGAATCTGATGACATTGTTTTAATATTGCTAGCTGTTGACCATTTCATTCACCATGAGAAGGTTTGGCCATGTCGAGAATGGTGAATGTAAGACTGACTAGGAAAGTGCATGTGAGTGAGATGGATGTGTTGAAGGTTTGGGTATGTGACTGGAGCATGTGGCATACTCTAGGTGGTAGTGGAAACGTGATAGCACTTCTTAATTGGCAGTAATAATATCCTTTTGTATATTATTGATGCAAATTATGTTAATGTAAAAACAATATAAATAATGTAATGTAATGAGGGACTGGTACAGTAATGCCTTGAATCCATCTGCTGTTCTTTTTAGTGTACTCTTGCTGCTGCCTGACAGTTATATTCAGCTTAGGAAAGGCCTTTTGTATTGAAAGGGTTTGTTAAGGCTAAATCCAACCCAGCCAGTCCAAAAAGTCTGCCATAAGTTGAATGAAATCTTTCAGGGATGGCAAGAAAACTTAAAAAGACATCCCTTGCGGATTATTTCCATTCTGTGTACCATTTTTGCATTGTCTCTTATCTAGGAAAACCTTGGTTAGGTTAGGTTTGCCCTCATAGCATAAAGTAACTTAATTTGTTAGTAAGATTAATGTGTTAGGTTAGATTAGAATAGGTTGTTACATTAGTCTAGCATAGGTTATGTTGTTAGATTAGCATAGGTTAAGTTACGTTAGATTGGCATTGGTTGTTACATTAGAGTTATGAAAAATGTAAGAATTATCATCTTGAGAATTATTTTGGAAAAGAAAAAAAAGTAAGAATGATCATTCTGGGAAAATTGAACTCAACACGTAAAGCAAAAGTGGTATAAAGAACAGAAATCTGCTCCCTAGGTTAAAGTGTAGTATGTAAAAGAAATTGCAGAATTAGAAAGAATATGAGCATGTCTCTCACTTAGGGAAGGTTGATGCCCCTGCCCTGCATAGTCCTGGGTCACCCTTGGGCAAGGTATAGTGCTTGTTAGCTCACTAAGTCACTATAACCATAAACCTGATGCAGTGTATGTTCCTTAGAGAAAGGGAAAGTATGGTGCTACAGAGGTTTGATGGCAAATCCCTCACAGTTGGACCTATTACATTGGTACTTCAGACTACATAGCATTGTTTACTCTGCCATTTTATGTTTTTTAGGGTACTGTATAAGAAATTCCAAGGATAATACAGTACACCCTCACTATTATGAACCCCAACATAGGAGATACTGGATATAACAGACACCACGAAGTCCACTAAAACTTACATCTGCTAAAATGAACAATGTCTGTGAAACTGGGTTATAACACATGTTTCCTTCCCTTTTTACTCCAACCTGGCCTGAAGTTGTCCTCTCCCCATTGTGATTGCTGAGTTGTAATAACAGGCTGTAGTAAAACTGTACTAGTCATGAAGAAGTGCCATGACAAAGATGTGAAATAACCTGCAAAAGGATGAAATTATGGGCCATTAGTGTAAAATGAGTATGGGTTTCATTTGTAGTACTAGAATATGCAGTTTTACCAACATGCCCTTGAAGACCCACTTTGAGGGACCCTTGGATTGAAATGGATCATTAGCTTTAATGAACCTGGCTTTCCCCCAGTTAGTCCATTACAGTCCAGTCTCGTAATATGAAGACCTATCACTTAGTGAGGTTATATGGGTTCATTGGGGTTGGGGGGAGTGACCTCGACTGCAAAACCTAAAATGCCCCCTAAAAACCCTGCTGTCCACAATGTCCTGTGCTGGTATCACTTCACCACACACGCACCACAGTATTTGTGAAACACTTGCACTGTTATTAGGAATAGCAGTGGTGTTTCAGTGACCTTTCATACACAAAATTGAGTGAAAGGCAAACAGGAGATTCTTGGAGGCAGCCATCGAAAATATTGTGCTAATGAAATCATGACCAATTTTTAAACGTTGTTTTAAAATGGGTATATCTTCTGAATTATCTTCTAGTACTTTATCACATAACAAACATTCATATAGCAATGTCAGACTGTATAGCAAGGATATACAGTATTTGCTCTGCCATCACAGGGTGGATTATCACAACGCTCTGGCCACATTTCAAAGTTCTTAGTGCAGTAAGTGGTGACCTACTTTTCATGAATGGTGTGCATGGCTGTGAGCGAAAGTTCATTGATGTTTTTCTGCTGTTTATGGCAGTGAAAGATATTACATGAGGTACTTTTAGATTCAGCAGAATAAAGTAGACAGCAAAAGGATAAATAAAACAGCATGAAGCACACCATAGAGTATGTCAAGGAATATAAAGCTTACTGATGTGTGTGAAGGAGGATAAAGCACACAAAACAGTAGGTGAAGGAAGGATAACATCAGTTTTGGGGGGAGAAATGAGCTATGGGAGAACACAATCCTCCAATTTATTATCAATAAGCCGGGAATCGAACCCGGGACTCACAGGTGAGAGCCAGGCAGCAATCCATTATGCTACGACCAGGTAAAAGTTATCTCACATTGTCACAATCTTGCAACCAATGCCCCTCCGCCCCCACTGTGGGCCTAAAGAGGCTGAGATAACCCCCTAGCGTCTAAGCAAGTAGATGCTTTTAATCTATCCCAAGCATTTACATAACTTTACAAAATGGTGGGTGAGGCAACATGTCCTCGTCCACAGTGAAACAAAGCGGTAATAAATAATTTCTAAAACTTGACATTAATCAGCTGACTTTTCACTGAAAACATGAGAAAAATATTTATTTTAGATTTTTTGTTACGTCCTTTCTCTGCTGTTTTTACGTATTTTTCTTCAATCTTCAAAACTCGCAATTGCAACATATAGCAGATGCTATCTCAAATGGGAGAAATGGAGTTCCCCCGAGCTAAGCCCTGTATTGGACTGTATAGCCCCGCTAGGGTTACAGGAGCGAGCTACCACTCCCGCGGCAGCCCGGGCGAGGCTCGGACTCGCAATCCCCCGATTACGAGTCCGGCGGGCTACCACTGTGCTACCGCGCCCCCCAGATGCTATCTCAGATGCTTATGATTTCGACCTAAAAGTCTCGACTTTGTTATGATGAACGCTCCTTAAGTCTCACATTTCTGACTTTCACCTATGATGCAGGTGCCCCCCACTGGCCCCCTATTGGCTCCCCATTTGAAATTTCAATTTATTTTTTTCTGTGTACACTGTGTAGTAAGGCCTTCCTGATCCCAGCCATTAAGACGATTTCTCCGTTTCTGAAAACATTGCTACGTCATCGGGTGAACCTGAATCTACGTGGCTTGGGAGGCTTTGTAGACATCTTCCTACTTCCTTCATTACAAAGTTTGCACAATAATTATTATTTGAGCAGCTGATAATATATTCAAGAGCTTCTGTGCATAAAATTTGCAATTGAAAAGTATATAATTTTACGGGTGGAGGGTGACGTCACAGGAGCATTGTGGGAGATGAGACGGAGCTGCTGGAGATGGTGGAGGTGAGTGATGACTGCATTTATTATTATTTATTTATGTTGTTTCTTCGCTTATTTTTACGCTAATTATCATGTCTGTATATTTATTAGTATCTGGTGCCTTTATGGAGAATTGGAGTTGGTTGATATAGTGTATAATTATTAGCTATGAGGACGATATAGGGCGGTGTGCGCCCCAGGCATCCAAGACGTCCCTTCAAAATGGAGTTAGCAGGGTGCTATTTAAATCTCATGTTATTTCAAGCATCATTATTTATTTTTTGGATTTGAATATCGTCAGTACATGAGTACACGCTGGAGATTAATATCAACGAAAATCAAGTAGATGTGTGGTGTAATATTTTGGAAGGTGAAATGTTTACATTTGATTTTAGGCCCCGGTGGCGGCCATTTTAACTAGACAGGCTGAGTGGCAATTTAAATCACCGAGTATTGCCTTCATCCATTAATGGGATGGAAAAGACCTGTAGATTATTATATCCTTTTCATGTTAATTGTGGCAGGATATTTTTTTTTTTGGTGAAATTAAAATGGCGTTGATACGTGAACGGCCACAGGTGCTCCCGAGCTGGAGAAGGAAGCAGTTTTACATCGCCAAAAATGTCAGCCATCTTAGTGTATAGCAAGATGGGTAAGCTTTAGAAATTAACATGGCAAAGGTACCTATTGGATTTGGGTAGTTTTTTGGCGATATTTGAGAATTTTAATGGTGTATTAATAAGGCGGTTTTCATTTTGAGGTACGGTCCTATGGTGTATGGTCTGGGATGTGCCTCTGAACTGACACTGCAGCTCACCATCCACGTCCAGGGGCAAGGGGGATGGGGAGAGTCTAGAGCTGTTGGCAGGCCCAGGTGGATTCTTCATTCCGGCTTCGATGATTCTTCGTTTGGGCTCCGATGACTCTTCGTCCAGGCCCTGATGATTCCTTGTCCGGGCAGGTCCTACAGCCAGGCTCGTTGATCCTCCGAAGGGAAGATGCGTACTCCAGTGTCGACTGCTATGGCAGGTAAATATAATATTGTTACAGGAAAACCCTCGTTATCAGTAGGGGTTAGGTTGTCCCCTCAGGAATTTTTTGTAATCGAGGGCATCATATCTGCATAAAAACTCCCAGTGTATGAGTTTTTTTTTTTTTAATCAGGTGCATCATATCTGCATAAAAACTAATGAGTATTTTTTTTAAATCAAGCGCATCATATCAGCATAAAAACACCTTCATATGAGTATTTTTTTCAATCGAGCGCTTCATATCGGCATAAATGCTCTAGTGTATGAGTATTTTTTTTTTGTAATCAAGCACTTCATAGCAGCATAAAAGCTCTAGTGTATGAGTAATTTTAATAGAGGGCATCATATCAACATAAAAGCTATCTGAGTATTTTTTTTGTTTAATCGAGCACTTAGCATAAAAACTCCTGTATATGAGTACAGGTATTTCTTTTAATTGAGCGCTTTAAATCAGCATAAAAACTGCGTATGAGTATTTCCCTTTTTTCTTGTCATATTGAGTGCCTTGTATGAGCAGGAAGACTAGTACTAATGGGTACTTTTTCATATCAAGCACCACATTTGCACAGGAAAACTCTGAACATATATATACTGCATTTCTTTGTACTGGGGACTTTGTGTAAGTGGAATAGCTTACGTAGGGGTATTTTTTTCATACTGGGTACGTCATGTGAACAGGAAAATGATTAGAAATCGGTATTTTTTTCACATCGAACATCTTGCATGCACAGGAAAGCTTTTGTGCGTGGATATTTGTTTGTATTGAGCACTTCGTATAAGTGGGAAGGCACCTATGTATGGGTATTTTTCATATTGAGCACCTCATATTAACAGAAAGACATTTACATATGGGTTGGCATCCCTACGTGTCAAGTGGGGTTGGTGGAGGATTAGTGCCCCTCCCTGTAAAACAATAACTCTAAGCCCTTGGTCACCCCGTTTGGGATACATGGCGTCTGGCAATGAATGAATGAAAAAACCTTGTATAAATAGAAAGACTTTTACCTATGGGTAGTTTTTCATATCAAGCACCTCGTATAAGCAGAACAACTCTTATGTATGGGTATTAATTCACATCGAGGTCTCGTATTGCAGGAAGACTCTTCTGTATGGGTATTTTTTCATATCCAGTGCCTCATATCAACAGGAAAACCATTACATACAGGTATTTCCTTGTATTGAGCACTGCCTATAAGAGGGAAAGCTTACATACAGACACATTTCATACTGACCACCTTGTATAAGCAGGAAGACTCGTACGTGTGGGTATTTTTTTTTCATGAGTGCTGATACAAGGCAGTCAGTGGAGAAAAAAATACCCATACGTAAGAGACATCCTGCCTAAATTAAGTGGCCACTCCCTATGGGATTAGGGCGTCTGACAATTGATAGCCTCGTGTTGACAGGAAGGCTGCAGGCAGACCCTGAGATCCGATATGCCTAGATGCAATTCCCCCGCCTAGCGATGGGGGTAGAAATACCCTCCTACCCCACTGAATGATGGCCAAACCCTGGTATGACTATTTTTTGTCTTTTTTTACTAAAATTTTTTGCTTAGATTGATTTATAAACTGCTTTTAGACTTAGAATAATGTGTTTTAGTCACAGGTGGAGTGAACACTGTCATTTTGGGATACAGTTTACTAAGTTTGATTTTTTCCAGACATATTTAATGAATTTCAGATTTTATTTTTTGGGTTTGGGTGAGGTCTACCTACCTATCTATCTATTACCAGACGCCTCAATCCCATTCAGGGTTGCCACAAACAAATCGCCTCCACGTCGCCCTGTCCCCTGCCATTTCACTGCCCTGCTCTCAACTCACACCCCCTGTTTTTAGGCTTGGCTTGTTTTAAAGCTATTTAGGGTTAAGGTTAGCTGGAAACTTGTTTTTGGACTCATTTGAGTGGGTTTAGGACTTGGGTGGGTGGAAACCCAAGGAACAAAAATGCATCCCTATACTGTACTTTACATGTTAAATCTACCCCTGAGGTACAGTATGCCACCTAGTGATGGGTTTTTACTTAAACAATTGCATCATTAAATCAGGGTTTGCCTGTACTACATGTGGGTATTTTTAAACAGGGCACATCTTATAAGTTGGCAGCTCTTATGTATGGGTGAAGCCAACAGGTCTGTAAGTGGGCAGCTCTTATGTATGGGTGAAGCCAACAGGTCTGTAAGTGGGCAGCTCTTATGTATGGGTGAAGCCAACAGGTCTGTAAGTGGGCAGCTCTTATGTATGGGTGAAGCCAACAGGTCTGTAAGTGGGCAGCTCTTATGTATGGGTATTTTTACCTGAGGTGTATCTGACAGGACTGTAAGTGGTGCACCTGGGGATTTTTTTCATATTTCTCCTTCTGGAATATCTGCTTTTGGAGAGCTCAGAGCAAAATTCTTATGAAATACAAAGTTGTTCAGGTTGAAATTTTGAATCGATTTTATCATGTTAGCTGTTCCGTCGGCTGACACATTAACTGAGTGTTATGTGACTTTCTGTTTGGATTATAAAGAAGCATTTTAGTGACTTTTGAAATGCAGAGTTCCTTGGCTTGAAATTTTGAGTTGAATTGACATGTTAGCTGTTGCATCAGCTGATTATTTAGCAGTTTTCAATTTTGTCCATAAGAAGGGCTTTTAATAAAACAGGTTCACATTCTGTGAGTTTCAAAGAAACTTTTTAAATTGGCTGCAATAGTTTTGCTGCAGGTCTATGAAGATAGTTTCTTCTTATTTCATATTGAGCACCTCGCATAGAGAGGAGGAGTTGCATATGGGGAGTGTTTCATATCCACTACCTCATCAGCAGGAAAACCTCTCTCTCTCTCTCTAAATCTGTCTACAGTATATCCAACAACAGTATAACCAGATGCCATAATCCCATAAGGGGTGGCCATTTGTCTTTTGAGTTAGTTGTTTTTCCATATGAATATTTTTGTGAATGGAGGGCCTTGTATAAGCAGGCAAACCAGCCTATAGATATTTTTCCACAAAGCAGATTATATAACCTGGATAATTTATCTATCTATCTATTGCCATACTCCATAATCCCATACGGGATGGCCACAAACAAATCGCCTCCACGTCACCCTGTCCCCCGCCATTTCCCTGCCCTGCTCCAAATTCACACCCCTCTCTCTCTCATATACCTCTCCACTCCATCCCTTCATCTCATCTTTGGCCTCCCCCTCCCTGATGTATGAAAATATCTTAGCAGGGGGGAGTCCACATATCGCTTTTTTCGGAATGGCTTGGGCTCCAGATACTCTGTTCTAGTGAGGTTTTATTGTATGTAGAATTGTTTTAATAAAAGGATATATTGGGTAGGGAAATGTGGTGGTGATGGTGGTGGTGGTGGTGATGGTAGGGGATGGTGGTGGTGATGGTAGGGGATGGTGGTGGTGATGGTAGGGGATGGTGGTGGTGATGGTAGGGGTTGGTGGTGGTGGTGAGGTGGTGATGATAGATGGTGATTTTGATGATGGTAGTGGTGATTTGTGGTAGTAATTATGGTGGTGATTATCCTGTGTGAAATCAGTCATTATCATTGGTGTAACTATCATCATCATCCTATAGATAATGTGTATATGTGTGTGGGTGTGGGTGTTCCTACCTAATTGTATCTTTACAGGAATGAGTCAAGCTCATACTGTCCCGTGTTTTAAACCATATTTATTGTACATATCCTTAAATTTGTGAATTGTTTTGGCACACTATTTCATTCGTTAGTGCATTCTACTGATCATTTGCTCTATTTGGGAAACTAAATTTCCTTACGTCTTTATCACCTCTCTGTGCAGTTTTTTTGCAGTGTCCTCTTGCTGATGCATCCCCATAGGTTAAGTAATCATTTATGTCTATTTTCTCCTTCCCTGATATGTATTTATATAGCATAATCATGTCACCTCTCTTCCTTCTCTCCTGTAGTGTTGGCAGATTCAGTTTTTTTAGTCTTTCTTTGTAGCTTAGGTCCCTTAAGCTTGGTACCCATCTTGAAGCGGCCCTTTGAACTTTTTCAATATTGTCTATGCGTTTTTTGAAATGAGGACTCCAGACTACTGATGCATACTCCAGGGTTGGTGTGATGAATGATGTTATTATCTTTCTTAGCATGTCTTGATTTATATATGTGAATGCTATTCTCATATTTGCAAGCAGTGTATACATGTTCCTTACCTTCTCACTGATGTGGTCAGCCAGAGATAGTCTGTTATTGATAATCACACCTAGGTCCTTCTGTCTGATGTGTGTAGGGTTTTATTTCCTAACTTAAAATTCCAATCAGGTCTTTTTCCACTTCTACCAAACTTGATTACATGACACTTGTCCACATTGAATTCCATTTCCCATGTATTACTCAGTGCCAGCACTGAGCCCTGTGGAACTCCACTAGTCACTTCTCTTCCATGATGAGTAATTTCCCCTTAGTACTGTTCTCATTTCTCTTTTTATGAGAAAATCTTGCATCCAACAATACAGTTTGCCTCGAATTCCTCCTTGATGGTACAGTTTCCATAAAAGTCTTTGGTGTGGTACTGTGTCAAATGCTTTAATGAAATCTAAATAGATACTGTCCACCCATCCTTCTCTTTCCTGTAATGTGTCTGTTACTCTGTCATAGTAGCTCAACAGATTAGTAACACATGATTTTCCTTTTCTGAAACCAAACTGTCTTTGTTATATTGTGTTCTTCTAGATGATTTACCCAAGCTTTTCTTATCAGCTTTTCTAATACCTTGCTTACAACACTGGTTAGTGATACTGGTCAGTGGTTGAGTGGATTTTATCTATTCCCTTTCTTGAATAAGGGAACAATGTTTGCTTTCTTCCAAATATCGGGTAGTTTACCTTGTCTCAAGGATTTCTTGAAAATTAAAGATAATGGTTTACTTAACTCCTTTGCACGTTCATGTATCGCCCAACATGAAATTTCATTAGGACCATTTGCTTTTCATTTGTCTGATTTACTTAACTCCTCCTGTATTACTTTTTCTGATATTTGTATATCTGGTAGTGTGTGTGGACATGCATATTCCACATAGTCCCTCTCAAAAAAATTTTTTCTGTAAAAACTGATTGGAAATTCTTTAGTGCTTCACAAATATCCTTCTCTTGTGTATAGGTGATTCCCTTGTCCGTAATGGATTGTATTTTATTTTTTACTTTGTGTGTGTGTGTGTGTGTGTGTGTGTGTGTGTCTAATGAGAGAGGAGGGGGGGGGATGGAGGGGAGAAAGGAGGGATGGAGGGGAGAGAGGAGGTAGGGGGGGGATGGAGGAAAAGTGTTTTTCAAGGAGGAGGAAGAGGGAAGGAAGATTGATGACAAGAGATGGAGAGAGGAGGAGGAGAGAGGAAGGAAAAAAAAAAGAAAGGAGAGAGAGAGATGGAGGAAAGATGGGGGGGGAACTAGTGGGGGTGGAAGGAAGGGAGGATGTAAGGAGGGAGAGGGAGAGGAGGAAGGGTGCTTTTCAGGGAGGAGGAAGAGATGGAAGGAAGAAGGAAGACAAAGGAGAAGAAAGGAGAGAGAGAGAGAGAGAGAGAGAGAGAGTTGGAGGAAAGAGGGGGGGGGAGAACTAGTGGGGGTGGAGGGAAGGGAGGATGTCAGGAGGGAGGAGAATTGGAGGAAGAGTGCTTTTCAGGGAGGAGGAAGAGGTGGAAGGAATAAGGAAGACAAGGAGGAGAAGGAAGGAAAGAGAGAGAGGTGGAGGAAAGAGGGGCTGTGAAGGGAGGGAGGAGGTGGTGGAGGGGGGGAGGAAACTAGTGGGGGTGAGGGAGGGAGGGAAGGAATGTGGGGGTGGGTGGAATGTGCCGGCTTTTGATCAGTCAGGCTCCAGCAATTACAGGGGAAGGGTCTACAATTTTGGTAAGATATTTTTCCTTTCTCTTTCCAGTAATTACCTTTCTCTCTCCATTGATTGCTTCTGTGGTGATGATATTGATCTTAATTTGTATTGTAAACAGGCCTTAGTGTTTCTAAAGCTTACTCAGATGATTGAAAGAGTAAGAAAGTAACATAACAGAGCTGGGTGTGAACTCTGGGGTGGGTTGTATGTGTGGAGCTTTGGGTGTGTGTAGTTTTTTGGGTGTGCATGTGTAGATTTTTGGTGTGTATGTGTGTGTGTAGATTGGGGTTTTTGTGTGGAGTTTGGGGGGTGTGTGTGTGTGTGTGGAATTTTGGTTTTGTTTGTGTATGGATATTTTGTTTTTTTATTGAGATTTCTTGTGATGGCTTATAAGGAATATTCTTTTTCAGGGGTGTGAGTTGGGGAGAAGGCAGCCTGATAGTGAAGAAGAAGAAAGAAAAAAACCTGGACGTTCAGTAATTGGCCATGTAGCTGTAGAGAGACTGCTACCTGCTACCACAACCACAACTACTGCAACCACAACTACCACAACCATCTTTGGGGGACATTTAATTGGATACTTACTAGGTGAATATGCCAGGACCTTCTGTTTTGTTATTATTATTATTATTATTATTATTACAGTATTATTATTTTAAGCATACTACTTCCACCTGGCTTTTGTGGAGGGGTTAGGTATATAACTTTCCCAGCTAATTTCAAAAAAGTTTTTAGTGACAGATTTCCAGCCTTCACAGTTTATGGCCAAGTGTAGTCAGATGGAGAGGGTAATTTTGACTAGTATCCAAGGAGACTCATGACCAAGGCTGTTCGTAAAGATCCCTAACCCCTTTTCGGTTACTTTATGGCAAAGTGTAGAGATTGGAAAGGTTATTTTGACTAGTAACCAAGGAGCTTCGTGACCAAGGCTGTTCGTAAAGATCCCTAACCCCTTTTCAGTTACTTTTTGGCCAGGTGTAGTCAGATTAAATCATTCCATAACTAAGGTTCATAAAATTTGTGGCCGATAGGAGGTTAGTGAGGGATGTTAAAGTTACACGAAGTGAGGAGTGTGTGCAGCAGCACAAACTACTGATTTGTGATATGGTGCTTAAGGAACGATTGATGAAAAAGGGGACTTATGTACCTAGGAGGAAAATATGGAAGCTGAAAAACCAAGTAGTAAGGGATGCCTTCTATAGCGAGTTGAGGAGAGTGGTGGCTGAACAGGGAGCTGTAGACAGAGGCGTTAATGAACAGTACAGAGCCCTCAAGAACAATTTCTTGAGAGTTACTGATGCAACATGCGGCTGGACAAGAGGACCACCAAGACATAAAGTAACTTGGTATGAGGGTGTAGAAGCTGCAATTAAGGAGAAAAGAAGGCTTTTCCGGGAATGGAAGAAGGGTGGTAGCAAAGAGGAATATTTGGCTGCCAAGCGTAGGGCTAGAAGAGAGGTATACAGGGCAAAGTCTGAGTCACAGAGACAATTACTTAACCTAAATCATGGGGAAAGGAAAAATATATTTAGGGTGGCAGGTCAGGTGAAGAGGGATAATCGGGATATCATAGGTGAGCAGTGTGTGAAGAATGATGAAGGAAGGGTAGTGGTGAACAGTGAGGATATTAAAGATGCATGGAGAGAGCATTATAACCGGTTGTTGAATTAGGAGTTTGACTGGGACAGGGAAGGTTTGGAGCCAGCAGATCCAGTGTCTGGCCCTTGGCCTTTGATACTGCTACTGTGAGTGAGGCAATAGGCAGGATGAGGGTGGGGAAGGCAGCAGGTGTGTCTGGGTTGACTGCCGAAATGTTGAAGGCCTCAGGCGACATAGGGGTGAGTTTAGTCACTGACCTGATAAATAAGATTATTTATGAGTATGTTGTCCCAGATGATTGGCTGAAGAGAGTAATTGTAAATGTGTATAAAGGGAAGGGTGATGACCTGGAAAGAGGAAATTATAGGGGTATAAAGCTTTTAGATCAGATAATGAAGGTAATGGAGAGAGTTTTAGAAGGTATGATTAGAGAAAGTGTGAATATTGATGAGATGCAGTTTGGGTTCATGCCAGGTAGGGGGACCACTGATGCCATATTCATTGTTCGAAAGCTTCAGGAAAAATGTATTGGTAGGAGAAGGGATCTTTATTTTGTTTTTGTTGATTTGGAAAAGGCCTTTGAGAGTCCCTAGAGAGGTGGTGAAGTGGGCAATGAGAAAGCTTGGCTTGGATGAGTGGCTGGTTAGGGTGGTTATGGCCATGTATGTGGGTGCTCCCACCCAGGTGAGAGTGAATGGAGATTTGAGTGATGAGTTTTCCGTGAATGTTGGTGTGCATCAGGGGTCAGTCTTGAGTCCCATTGTTGTTTATCATGGTACTTGAAGCCCTTTCACATGACTTTAGAAATGGACTCCTGTGGGAGTTGTTGTATGCTGATGATTTGGTGTTGATTGCAGAGAATGAAAGGGAGGTGGAGGAAAGGTTAAGGAAGTGGAGAGATGGTATGGGGCAAAAGGGTTTAAGGGTAAATGCAGATAAAACAAAAGTGATATCTAGGGTCGGTGGCGGCACTGTCAAAGACGAGGGAGAGTGGCCATGTGCAGTTTGCCACAAGGGCGTGGGAAGTAATTCCATCTTGTGTGGTGTGTGATAAATGGGTGCATAAGAGATGTAGTGGTATCAGAGGTAGACTGCGAGATAATGCTGATTTTATGTGTACGGCGTGCCGGGGTGAGCAGGTGGAGATTGTCAGACGTGAAAGGATTGAACTTGCTGGTGAATCTCTTGAGTGTGTGGAAGAGTTTTGTTATTTGGGGGACATGTTGTGTGCTGGAGGTGGGGCTGGAGGTAGCTCTGTGGCTAGGGTGAGAAGTGGTTGGAAGAAGGTCAGGGAGCTCTTGCCTCTCCTGACATTGACAGGGCTCTCCCTACGTGCTAAGGGGTCTTTGTATGCAGCATGTGTTAGGAGTGTAATGCTGTATGGCAGTGAGACCTGGGCAGTGAAGGAGGAAGATATTCGCCGGCTCAGACGTACAGAAATGACAATGATTAGGTGGATGTGCAGTGCGTCCCTGCGTCCAAGGCCTGGAGGGGCTGGGTTTACAATGGAAGAGTTGAGAGGTAGGATGGGACTGGAGTGTATTGGTGTTGTGATGAGGAGAGGTAGATTGAGGTGGTTTGGACATGTGGAGAGGATGGGGGATGATAATTGGGTGAGGAAGGTGAGACGTGTTAATATTGGGGGTGGGGTTATGAGGGGTAGACCGAGAAAGACATGGGACGAGGTCATTGAGTGTGACCTTAGGGTTAAGGGACTGAGCAGGGAGGCTGCAATGGATCGTGCAGTGTGGAGAGCCGCCATTAGGTGACCAAGGCCGACACATGCAAGCATGTTGGAGCCTTTAAAAACGAAAACGAAAAAAAACACCTTACAGGATTAAGATGTCTGGCAATAGATAGATTAGTTAGATATATAACTGAATTTCCAGCAAGCACACTGTATTGATGTGGGAGTGGTAGTTATGTCCAGTGAAAACATATAGTAACCAAGGAGACTCATTCATACCTCCATAACTATAAAATTAATGAAACTGTAATCAATTAAGCACTAAATTTGTGAGAATAGGCCAGTTCCATCAGGTGAAGGACAGACTACAGTATAGCTAAGTGGCAAGATTATTTTTTCCTTGGTTAAGAAATCTAAGTGAGATGGAAGCACATTTTGGCCCATAAATTGGTATAGCTTTTTGTCCTTTTGTAGAGTGATATAGCTTAATGCCAGATTGACCTTACCTTGCCTGTACACCTTTCCCATAGCCCAGAGGTCAGCAACCCTTAAAGCTACAAGAGCCATTTGTTTTAAAGTTTCATAAAAATGTAGTATTCTTGGAGCCACAATACAGAAAATTCTCAAACCGAAATCTGCAGTATTCTAAATTTAAACAAAACATTACGGTGATATTGTGTGATCTGCTTATAGTATAGATCTTATCAAAGTTGAATGAAAAATCTAATGTTGCCTTGCATGTGTAATATGATGCCTTCGTTCTGAAAGAATAAATGGTTATTTATAAAGCTCCTGGAGCTGCAAGAGTGTCCTAAGGGCCTCGTGCGGCTCCTGAGCCACAGGTTGCCAACCTCTGCCATAGCCCTTCTTTAGCATAATTAACAAGTCATTTAGATACAGGTGTTAGAGCAGTTAACAGAATATACAGTAGACTATGCAAGAAAGATTAGGGAACAGTTGATACGTTATGACCTAAGTTTTATTCAGTTTGGGTGAAGGCATTGGTAAAGTATATATCTATATAGATGCAGTCATAGAAATTTACTGTCCATTGCATTGGGCATGTGGAGAGAATGAAGGATGACAACTGGATGCAGTGGGGGAGAGGTGAGAGTGTTGAGGGTAGAGCTAAGGGGTAGATTAAGATGGTTTTGGGAGGAAGGATGGGGCTGGAGTGTATTGGTATTGTGATGTGAAGGGGGTAGACTGAGATAGTTTGGGAGGAAGGATGAGACTGGAGTGTATTGGTGTTGTGATGAGAAGAGGGTAGACTGAGATGGTTTGGGAGGAAGGATGAGACTGGAGTGTAGTGGTGTTGTGATTAGGAGGGGTAGAGTGAGATGGTTTGGACATGTGGAGAGGATGGGGGAAGACATTTGGGTGCGGAGGGTGAGAGGTGTGAACATGGAGGGTAAAGTTGAGAGGCAGACTGAAAGACCTGGGATGAAGTCAGTGTCCTCAGGGATAAAGGGCTGGACAGAGAAGCTGCTAGAGATCAAGCAGCATGGAGAACTGCCATTAGGTGATCAAGGCTGATGTATGGAAGCATCTTGGAGTTTTTATAAATGAATGAATGAAGGAAATAAGTTCTTTTTCCACTCCATTAGGCAGGTAAAGATGTTGAGGTATAAATGTAAGTGCCTCTATTATTTCTTTCCCTGTCCTTCCTTTCTGCACCCTTCCTCACTCCAGCGTAAGGTGAAAAAGATCAGGATGAAGGAAGATGAAGATTGTTCCTAGCTAGTTTGCTGTTTGCATTTGCCTAACTTGAATAGGGAAGTAGCATTATACTGTATAGGAATAAATGCATTGGTTACTAGGCATATTTGGGTGTTAACACATTTCACTGAGAAACTTACTTACTAGAGCCCTTAACTCAGTTGTGGGTTCATGCTTATCTGGATATGAATCTAGGAGACTTCATGCTAAAATTCCCCTTCTGCAGTCCACCATCCTCCTCCTGAGAGATAGGTACATATGTGTATGGCAAGAATATTAACTGATAGACTCCTTGAAATGGCTGGTTTGATACAGCCTTCAGTATGTCCTTCAGCCTAAGATTTAACTAGTGTTGATGGTTGAGGTAGCACTGGCATTGTAGTTCAAGGGTGGAGTTGTAAAGCATGTTTGTACTTTAGGGCAGTATGACAAGGGCAGCTTGATGGCAGAGGAGGCCACCCCTGCTGTGGTGGGTGTCTGGTGGTAGACATCCACCACCACCACCACCACCACCAGTGATGAAGGGGAGCAACTTGGCTGGATACTACAAGATGAGTACATTTAAATATGTTATACATACTCACTTAGGTGCCAGTCTGTTGAAATAACCATTGGTGGGCCAGTGGAGTGTTTCATGCATAACGTATAGTTTTCTATAAATCTTGCTGTGGTGCTGCTTTTGTTAATTGCCAGTTGGTTGCAGAATTGGCCTCAGTAGGTGTTAGTCAAAATCCACTGCAACTTGTGCTTAAATAGCTGAGGAAGCTAAAGTTGCAAGAATCATGCAGAACATTAAAAACTCAATTTTGCTAAGTGGAATTATTTGCAGTAAGTGTGCTGCAGTTAAATTGGCAGTGCTAACAACCATATCCCAGGAAATGATCACTGCCACCCCTTGTGCCTTAGGTTTCATTCTTAACTTTTCCATATAGTTTTAAGTCTTTGGAGACTTGCAACAGAAGACAGATAGCCATTATTACCCCATCAGTAAATAAAATATCCCCAGAGCTGGATAAAACCATTGGCTGTGGCAGGAGTGAATTAACACAACAGGAAGCTCCCTGACATCTCTTCTGTAATGATTTATTTTAGAGGTTAAACTTAAGTCAGTTGAAGACCCCTGTATTCAAAAGGAAGCTCCCTAACACCTCTTCCTTAGCTATTTATCTAGGGAAATCAATGGTATGATAGTAAAGCCTTGTCTTATATGCAGATTTATAAGTTCCATTGGTACTTGTTCTTCTCTCAAATGCCTTGATTTTATTTTTAAAGGAGAGTAACAGTTGGGTGCGGAAGGTGATAAGTGGCAAGGTTGAGGGTAGGTGTGAGAGGCAGACTGAAAAAGACCTGGGAAGAGACCATAGGGTGTGACCTCAGGGCTAAGACTGAATAGGGAGGCTGCCAGAGATTGAGCAGTGTGGAGAGCTGCAATTAAGTTATGAAAACCGACGCATTCAAGCATGTTGGAGCCTTTATAAACGATGTGATAGCAGTACAGTATTTTCAGAGTCTATATAAACGATACGAGAGCAATATTTTCAGAGTCTATGTAAACGATACAAGAGCAATATTTCCAGAGTCTATATAAACGATATGATAGCTGTTGTTCCAGAGTCTATATAAACGATACGAGAGCAATATTTCCAGAGTCTATGTAAACGATACGATAGTTGTATTTCCAGAGTCTATGTAAACGATACGATAGTTGTATTTCCAGAGTCTATATAAACTATACGATAGCTGTATTTCCAGTCTATATAAACGATACAAGAGCAATATTTCCAGTCTATATAAACGATACGATAGCTGTATTTCCAGAGTCTATATAAACGATACGATAGCAATATTTCCAGAGTCTATATAAACGATACGATAGCTGTATTTCCAGAGTCTATATAAACGATACGATAGCTGTATTTCCAGAGTCTATATAAACGATACAATAGCTGTATTTCCAGAGTCTATATAAATGATACGATAGCTGTATTTCCAGAGTCTATATAAACGATACGATAGCTGTATTTCCAGAGTCTATATAAACAATACGATAACTGTATTTCCAGAGTCTATATAAACGATACGATAGCTGTATTTCCAGAGTGTATATGAACGATACGATAGCTGTATTTCCAGAGTCAATTAAACGATACGATAGCTGTATTTCCAGAGTCTATATAAACGATACGATAGCTGTATTTCCAGAGTCAATTAAACGATACGATAGCTGTATTTCCAGAGTCTATATAAACGATACGATAGCTGTATTTCCAGAGTCTATATAAACGATACGATAGCTGTATTTCCAGAGTTTATATAAACGATACGATAGCAATAATTCCAGAGTCTATATAAATGATACGATATCTGTATTTCCAGAGTCTATATAAACGATACAATAGCAATATTTCCAGAGTCTATATAAATGATACGATAGCTGTATTTCCAGTCTATTAATCCTGTATTTTTTGAACTGAAGATGTAGCCTTATTAACCCCATCAGAGCTGTAAGTCCTCCCTGAGTTTTAAAATGCCTGGTGGTGGCAAGAATAAAACAATAAATCAATAAGGAAGAGGTGTTAGGGGAGGTGCTTCAAGAGTACCAGCCCCTGAGTTGTAAAAATTGCCAAGTAGTAGCAAGAATAAAACCAAAAATATATCACTAAGGAAGAGATGTTGGGGGAGTCAGGGAATTGGAAGTACTGTGTAAGTTTGAATTAATCTGACATTTTTTTTTACAAAATGCCTGTGTCTTTCTCCTTCTGCCTGTGTCTTTCTCCTTCTGCCTGTGTCTTTCTCCTTCTGCCAGCGTCTTTCTCCTTCTGCCAGCGTCTTTCTCCTTCTGCCAGCGTCTTTCTCCTTCTGCCAGCGTCTTTCTCCTTCTGCCAGCGTCTTTCTCCTTCTGCCTGCGTCTTTCTCCTTCTGCCTGCGTCTTTCTCCTTCTGCCTGCGTCTTTCTCCTTCTGCCTGCGTCTTTCTCCTCCTGCCTGCGTCTTTCTCCTCCTGCCTGCGTCTTTCTCCTCCTGCCTGCGTCTTTCTCCTCCTGCCTGCGTCTTTCTCCTCCTGCCTGTGTCTTTCTCCTCCTGCCTGTGTCTTTCTCCTCCTGCCTGTGTCTTTCTCCTCCTGCCTGTGTCTTTCTCCTCCTGCCTGTGTCTTTCTCCTCCTGCCTGTGTCTTTCTCCTCCTGCCTGTGTCTTTCTCCTCCTGCCTGCGTCTTTCTCCTTCTGCCTGCGTCTTTCTCCTTCTGCCTGCGTCTTTCTCCTTCTGCCTGCGTCTTTCTCCTCCTGCCTGTGACTTTCTCCTCCTGCCTGTGACTTCTTTTCCTTTTACCAGTGACTGTATCTCCTTTCTCTCCCCTTCCTGTCCTCTCTCTACTGGTCCACCTTTTCTTGATAGTTCCATAATTCTTTTGGCCCTACATTTCCCCCCTACTATCATGCTAGACATTTGGTATTATGCCATGGATTGTTTAAGGCCCTGCCATTAACACTGTCCCATCCTTCCTTTCTCCCTATCCTCCCTTTCCTCCCTATCCTCCCTTTCCTCCCTATCCTCCCCTTCCTCCCTATCCTCCCCTTCCTCCCTATCCTCCCCTTCCTCCCTATCCTCCCCTTCCTCCCTATCCTCCCCTTCCTCCCTATCCTCCCCTTCCTCCCTATCCTCCCCTTCCTCCCTATCCTCCCCTTCCTCCCTATCCTCCTCTTCCTCCCTATCCTCCTCTTCCTCCCTATCCTCCCTATCCTCCTCTTCCTCCCTATCCTCCCTGTCCTGCCTTCCTCCTCGTGCATCCTCCTCTTCCTCCCTATCCTCCCTATCCTCCTCTTCCTCCCTATCCTCCCTGTCCTGCCTTCCTCCTCGTGCATTAACACCAAACTGTTTCATCACCAAGCATCTTCATGGCCAAAGCTGCTTCCATGCCAGTCTTGGTGCCATGTAGCCAGTGTGACTTGGTGCTGGTTCCCTGGTGCTGGTTCATTGGTGCTTCCTACTGTGACATGCTCTTAAATGCAGTGGCCAGGCATCTTGCACTGAATGGTTCCCGTACTTTGTTCATTTCTTGTTTGGGAAGATTTTTTTGAACTGTAGTAGCTTCCTCATGTAATGCAGACTTTGAAATAGTCTCCAAAATTACTTCAGTAGATATAGATAAATAGATATATGTAGATGGATAAAGCACTCAGGGAGTATGGTGAATTATCTTTAAGTGTATTAGCAGTGGTTACAGTTTCTGCCATTTTTCTAAATCTGGCCATCGTCTAAGTCGTTCAGTGGGTTAAGGTGGTGTTGGCTGATGCTTTGAATGTGTCAGGTGGTTGTGCTGCTGTGTTTACTGTAGGTGCCTGGTGGTGTAGTGGGTTAAGGTGGTGTTGGCTGATGCTTTGTATCAGGTGGTTGTGCTGCTGTGTTTACTGTAGGTGCCTGGTGGTGTAGTGGGTTAAGGTGGTGTTGGCTGATGCTTTGTGTCAGGTGGTTGTGCTGCTGTGTTTACTGTAGGTGCCTGGTGGTGTAGTGGGTTAAGGTGGTCCAGCCAGATGTGCTTTGGAATATTAATAGGTCTGTTCACCTGTGGCAAAGCTAACAGGTCTAGAAGTGGTACTTTTTTCTCTCCAAGGAAAGTGTAAATATCTGCTCTTGGAGAGCTTTGAGTGATTTTATGAAATACAAAGCTGCTCAGCCAGAACTTTTGTTGATTTATCATGTCAGCCATTGCCTAAGCTGACTATTGGGTGCATTTCAGTTTGACTTTAAGGAAGCATTGTAGTGGCTTATGAAATACAGAGTTGCTCAGCTTGAAATTTTGATTTGATTTGATAGGTCAGCTGTTGCATCAGCTGATTATTAAACAGTTGTCAGTTTTGGCCATAAGGAGGCATTTTAATACAAGTTTCACATTCTGCGTTTGAAAGAGAAACTTAATTATTGACTGCAGTCTGTGCAGATAGGCTCTTGTTGTTTAGGTGCAGAATTTAAACTTGTGATCTTGAGTTTAGGTAATCCAGTTGGCTGGTGTTTGAAGGTTAGGTTGTGTGTGTGTGTGTGTGTGTGTGTGTGTGTGTGATTAGGTCAGTGGGTGTAGGTGTAGAATAGGTTAATGGGTGTTGTAGGTTAGGTCAGTGGATGTTGTAGATAAAAGCACAGCTAATGTGTTGTTGTATTTGCAGGAAACAGATGGCGTCCAACAAGATCTATGAAGATATCAAGATGGCAAGATGAAGCCAACTGGGTAAAGAAGCCAGCTGGGTAGAAGAATATGCTATTGGTAATGTGTTAAAACTGCATCTCAATCATTTTGCTTTAACTTGGCCTTAAAATACCTTGCTAGTCACGAAGAAGTGCTGTGGAAAGGTTTCAACGACCCAAAATTACCATCTTTGAATCGTGTTTAGCTATACTGTATTAGATCAAAATTAGTGATCTTAGTCATGCAGTGCAGTGGAAAGGTTGTAGAGCCAGTGATTGTGTCTTTGCTACTGAACTAAGTTATGTCAGCTGTCAAAGGATATGTCTTGGCCAAGTTTAAGTGAAAGAACTGTAGTTGTGTGTACAGAAAGTCCTCGTTTATGCTAGTCATGAAGAAGTGCTGTTTTCATGTACGTTAAATCCAAGTAATTGTCATTGTGTTCCCTGGCTGGTTTATATGGTAGTGCTGAAGTGATGTATTTTGTGCCAGGCTTATCTGAACAGGAACATGTTGATCTGCTGGCTGCATTGGCCCTTATCCTGTAGTCCACCATTTTCCTTTATGGGATGATAGGGAGGTATTAGACTAGTAACCAAGGAGACTCGTGTACTCCACCATCCTTAGAGGATAAGGGAGGGAATTGGGGCATGTTTTGTTTGATGGCATTGTGAATTGAAGTACGTTGTTGATCAACCCCAGTCTGCCTGGCCAAGCAGACCCATCAACCACTGGCAGGCAACAGCCTTGCCACCTCATTTAGTGAACCAGTGTTCCCCTGTGGCAGACAGAGCCCTGCAACGGCAAGGTGCGTTGAATGGTGTGGAGGTTTGGTTCCTGGATGGATGCTGCATTTGCATAATCCATTTAACGTGAGCACCATAGCAGGCCCCACATCCACCCCATTATTTGGTGATATGGTTACCACCCAACATTGTAAATGGTTTCCTGGGCTGCAGGAAACCATTAGGCCTGTCACTTGGTGTAAAACCACATGAAGTGGAAAGAAGATAAAAAGTGACAGGAAGGAAAGGGAGAAGTAGGGAGTGAGGACAAACAGAATGATAAAGTTGAAGGAAGAATAGTTAGTACTACAGTGCAACCTCAAAAGTTTCCAAACCTCTAAAGTTCAAATGGCATAATTTATGAAAAATGTCATTTTTATTTCCCAAACTTAGCTCAGAAATAACCAGAGACTAGTTAAAAAGAAAAATTCTTAGCTACACCCATGTGGTACTGATGACCTCACCATAAAGTGTATGGTCACCCATAATAATAATAATTTCCTTTCCTCCTCTTGGGTAAGCTCTTTCTTATTTGAGTCAGTTTTATCATATCCAAATTTGACCATAATTGTGGCTTCAAACAGGTGTCCTGGCTTTACCAGTTAGTGCAGTGCTGGGAACCAAAATGATGCAGTATAAGAATGCAGCCACAAGTACTTAGTGTGTGTGTTGTGAAATGATTGGTGATGGCAACTACCATGTATGACAAATTTGACAGTTCTCAGTGCTGTACAAACTGAAACTAGAGTAAATAACTCATTGCAGGTGTTGTCAAAGATAGCAGTGGTGGTAAACCTGACAGTGTATGACATTTCAAAGCAGTGTGATCAGGTTTTTAAGTTTTGGAGTGGAATTATGGTAAATATTCCTTTATCACACAACACCATGGAACACCACTTGTCAGACGTCAACTGATTTTAATCAATTTTGACTGAAGCATGATTGTTGTTAGGCAGCAGTCTTAGTGTAATTCTAATTGATCATTTGCATCAGTGTTAAACCACTGTGCAATATATTTTTGAGCAGATATAAACCACCACCACCATCATCCATTTTTTTTTCACACACACACACAGTACTTAAGTATTTCATCACTGAGATTGCAATATTTCTGCAAGATTATAGTAATGCAGACTGGCAGTAATTGTACATATCATAAAATATCATAAAATAAACTGTGTAATCAGTGCACAATATGTGAAGTGTAGCATCACGTATGGGTTGGTTATATGGTTACCACCCAGCATTGTAAATGGTGTTCTGGCTTACAGGAAACCTATAGGCATTTACTCAGTGTAAAGCCACCTGAAAAGGAAGGAGTAATAAAAATTGACAGGAAAGATGTGAGAAATAGGGAGAGGAGGACAGAAACAAAAGTAATGGAGATAGTGGGCAGTGCTACATCAAGGAGTGGATGGTGGTTGCTGAAAGATGTAAATATTCATGTTCAGTACTGTAGTTTTTACATAAATAAATGAATGCATAATTACTGTCCCTTACAACTTACTTATTGATGTTAAATATGAATACAACTGCAAAGTGTTTTAGAACAAGGGGACATACACAAGATGAGGAAAGGAAATGTGAAAGAATCACTTCATGGTTTGTAGCGATTATTGTACTGATCCTTGAGTTAAGAGATGAGATAAATGGTAGTGTTAACAATGGAAAATAGGATGCCTGAAGCCAGCTAGTTAGGCCAGACAACAAAGCTTGTGTCAAAAGCATGTCTAAACCATGAGAATTAAGACAGCCACAGAAATGCTTTATTAAAAGTTCAAATTTTTCAAAAGTATCAAAAGAACACAAGAACTTTGAATTTAAGAGGTTGCACTGTATATCAAGCGAGTGGATGATCAGTCACCTACCACCTGCAGGACTAGTAACCAAGGAGACACATGAAAGCAAGCCTCCTGTACCTGTAAAGTGTATTCCTGTAGCACATTGATATGACTAGTAGCCATAACCAATGAGACTGCCACCTCATGAAGGCAACTTTCTCCATTGTCTGTTAAATTTGTGATAGCATGTTATCAAACCTGACAGATCCCTGTTCCCTTTTGTCTCACTTGATGGCTGTGTGTTGTGTGATTGGAGGGTTGATACGACTAGTAACCAAGGGTGATGGTATCTAGGGCTGGTGGTGGTACAGTACTGTCAAAGCTGAGGGAGTGTGGCCATGTGTGGATTACCACTAGGGTGTGGGAAGGAATTGCAACTTGTTCAGTGTTGGTGAGAGGCTGTGTGTGTGGTGTTAGCGGTAGACTGTGAAAAATGCTGCCCTGTTGTGTGCAGTGTGTGGTGTGGAGCATCTTGAGATTTCAGTCATGTAAGGATTAGTCTAGCTGTTGAGTGTGTAGAGGATTTTTTATTATTATTTTGAGGACATGCTATGTGCTGGAGGTGGAGCTGGTGTTAGCTGTTGGCTAGGATAAGGAGTGGCTGGAGGAAGTTCAGGGAGCTGTTGCCTCCTGGCATTGAGAGGGCTCTCCCTCAGTGCTAAGGGATCTTTTTATGTGGCACGTGAGACCTGGGCAGTGAAGGATGAGGATGTTCATAGGCTTAAACATACAGTAATGACAATTATTAGATTTGTTTGTAGTGCATCCTTGAATGACAGCCTTGGGAAGGGTGTTAGGACTGCAGTTGAAGAGTTGAGAAGAAGAATGGGACTTGAATGTATTGATGTAGTGATGAGGAGGGGTAGGTTGAGATGGTATGGACATGTGGAGAGGATGGAGGGTGAGAGCTGTGATTGTTTAGGGTCGAGTTGTGAGAGGCAGACTTAAAAAAAGACCTGGGATGAAGTCAGAGTGAGACCTCAGGGATAAGGGACTGGACAGGGAGACTGCCAGAGAACAAGTAGTATGGAGAGATGCCATTAGGTGACCAAGGCTAACTTATGCAGGCATGTTGAAGCCTTTGTAAGCGATAGGAAAATAAATGAAGTAACCAAGGAGACTGTCATACCTCATAGTTAAGGACCATCAAACAATGCAACCCCTCTCCCACCCCTCTCCATTTTTATGTTGATAAGTGTTTTGGTAAAGCTTAGTCAGGGTGCAAAATTTGCCATTACCAGTTGTATGGTGGGAATACTGTTAGTTTAGGCCATACCTGTGGCTAAACGAGGACATCTGTATATGCACTGTACAGTATTTGTGGATGTGGGAGCATCTCTTGGCCAGTCAGTCAGACCATGTGATTTTTCAGCAGAACTTCACTCGTGTAGATTTTAATATATTGTGGCCCTTCATGATCCCACATCCATTACTGATATATTTATATGTGCTGACCATATTTTCTTTATTCCAATAAATGCATCTGTAATGTATATGCTTCTTTATTATAAATGTTTGAATATTTTGTGTAGTGGAGTAGAGTTTATCGCCTTTTAAGACTACTGAAAAACAGCTGGATTTTGACAAGACAGTCTTATAATTTCCGATATTTGAGAGGTAGTAAAATTAATTGTGCTTTTTAAATCTAACGTCAGTTGCTTTGCCAATGAGTGAAATATTGCTTCAAGTTTAAAAATACTAAAAACACAACCAAAGAACTGCAGCTAAAAAATAAATGCATGCTCCTGGTGCAGGCCAAAAATTATTTGAAACATCTCGATATATTGCATCAATGGCACATAGTGATGCAGGTTGCCAATTTTTATTCCATCTGACTACAACTGTTGCATGTTTATCTCATTTGTACTGCTGTGTCAATGGTCACTGCCCCTCCGAAACGTCTGCTTGCATCCTTCCACCACCCTGGCGGGTGCGTAGCACCTGTCTAGCAGCAAACTCTCATCCCTTTTCTGTCCAGCTATCAAATGCAGGAGTTAACCTTCATGTATGCAATAGGTCAACTCTGGAACTGCTTTTCACTCTTCCTACTGCCTATGACCCTCCAGTCTTTTTAATGCTGTGTCCAGGCATCTCAAGATGAACGATCTTGAATTTGGCCCTTAACTTAGTTTTTGTTGGAGGGAACAGTCGTTCAGGTTTTCTAGCATTTGGTTCCCTCTTCCCTGCATAAAATAATGATTTAAATTGTTGTGGGAACAACATTGCCAGAAAATTACCTGCTGTAGTGTTCATCTGTCATGTTGGACTAAAAGACCTGTTGCCTGGGTCTGAATGGCTTGGTAGGCCAGGAGCAGCAGTACTGATTTTATACATACAGTACTTCATTAGTTGCCTACTTGCACCAGACCATGAGCAATAGATTTAAACTTCAGCCAGTCTTGGTTAAGATGTATGTCTGTTTATGACCAAGAAATTAACAAGGGTTATATAAACTGTAGAAGCCAATTCCTAAGTAACCTTGTAATTTTTTAGAAGTGCTAGTCCAAGGTTTTTTAAGGGAACAAAGTCTTAAAAGGCGAGAAATATTACTTCATTGCTTTTACAAATATGTGGCCATATTACTTTTTTTTTTTTTTCAAAGATCTGTTATTGGTAGGTAGGTTATGGTAACATTTCATGAGTTTAGTAAGAAATCATATGTCATTTGGTTGTCTATGCTCCATGAATTAGATATGGGAGACTGAGGGATGGAGTGGAGTGGGAGAGAATTAACTAGGAGTGTATGTGAGTGAGGTAGGAGAGGAAACCAAGGATGAGATGGAGGGCTGGAGTGAGAGACTAAGGGCCAATTCACGCTATACGGTTCGTCTTCGTAGGGTTACGGTTCATTTGCTATGTCACTGTTCACACTATATGTCCATGATCTCGTCAGTCTGCGTGCAGCTGTGGCTCCGACAAGAAGCCTCGGAAATTAGTGTAAAGCAGCTTGCTGCAACTTTCAATTTTGCACAACTACTGAGGTGACAATGCCACTGATGTTACAACCATGAATGTCATGAACAATGCAAGCTCTGTAGTAGACATAACTAGACAGGGAGGAAATGCTCCACAAGGTGCATTCCTTGTAAAAGAAATTTAAAAGATTCTTGAAGTCCCACTGGTTCTCTTCCATGGGCGTAAAGAGGGTTGAGAGAGAACCTACCAATGGTTATGAACAGGATGTTGGGAGAACCTGTGAATGGTAATGGATAGGGTGTTAAGAGATACCCTATGAATGGTAATGAATAGGATGAAGGATAAAATGCTATTTGTCACACTGTTATAATAAAATAGTGAAATATTTAAATATCTTACCCAATTTTTCCAATCCCTCTCCTATTAATTTCCATATTTTTTCTTTCATATGGTTATCGTTGTATTTTCTGTTGCCCCTGTCATATAGTTCCTCGTAGCCTCTGACCAGTTCTAATAACTTCTCATCACTCACGACTACTTATAGTACTGTTCACGGCCAAAAGCAGTGACAGGCTAAAGTTGTCCTCTGTTGTCTGTAAACACACCGTGACTGATACGTATTGATGTTCACACTGATTGGTGGAGGTACGGAGCGTTTCCATACCTATACGTTTCGTTCGTTAAGAGATTTCTTCCAAACGTAGGCGATCCATACGAGTGAAAGCCGCACGAAAGATGAACAATAAACGGAAAATATAGTGTGAACAGCCCCATTGATTTCGATAAAATAATTAACGTACGAAAGCCGTACGGATACGAACCGTGTAGTGTGAATCTGCCCTAATGTGTGAGGTGGAGGGGGGGGGGAAAGGGAAACTGAGGGATTGAGTAGAGGATGTAAATTGAAATGGGAAGGAGAGGGAAACTAACTAGGAGTGTATGTGAGTAAGGTGGATGTGGGGTAAGAGGGAGAGGGAGACTGAGGATGAGATGGAGGGATGAGTGGAGGTATATAGGAGAGGAGGGTGTAAGTTGGGGGTGGAGTATGAGAGTGAGGTGGAGGGATGGAATAGAGGTATGAGAGGGAGGTGTAAGTGGGGGGGGATGGAGAGAGAGACTAAGTAGGGGTTTGTGTGAGTGAGGTGGAGGTGGGGCAAGTGGCAGGGGGAGACTGAGGATGAGATGGAGGGATGGAGTGGAGAGGTGCATGAGAGAGGAGGGTGTAGGAAGATTCTGAGAGTGTATGTGAGTGAGGTGGAGACTGAGGATGAGATGGAGGGATGGAGTGGAGAGGTGCATGAGAGAGAAGGGTGTAGGAAGATTCTGAGAGTGGATGTGAGTGAGGTGGAGACTGAGGATGAGATGGAGGGATGGAGTGGAGAGGTGCATGAGAGAGGAGGGTGTAGGAAGATTCTGAGAGTGGATGTGAGTGAGGTGGAGACTGAGGATGAGATGGAGGGATGGAGTGGAGAGATATATGAGAGGGGTAAGTAAGTTGGGGTAATGGAGAGTAGGAAACATAATCAGGAGGGTGTATGTGAGTGAGGTGGAGGGAGAGGCAGGGGTGTAATCTGGGGGAGGGCAGGTAGATGGTAGTGGACAGGGAGGAGATATGTACCCTCACAGGATGAAGGTGTCAGGCTATAGGTAGATATAGCATGTCCACACTTTCACATTGTTATAGTAATATGGCCATTATGTTTGTAGTTTTATTTGTTTGCTTGAGATTATACTCTGAACTTTAGCTTGGCCTAAAATTATAAATCTTTCCAGCCTGAATTATGAGTTGTAACTTTCTTAAAACAGGATAGTAGGCACAGTGTGAAAAGGATTATGAGTAATAGCATTGCCTTTCTGTGCCTCGAGTTACTCTTATGTGACACAGCTGGAAAAGACTGAGAAATTGGGCCAAGTTAGTGAAGAGTAAATATTGTTCAGTGGAATGTGATTTTGTTGTTATTTAACCTGCATCACAACCGTCCATGTTGGTATTTTTGAACCTCTTCAGTACTGTTTACATCATTTCTCAGTGTATTGTAGCTGTGTCCCAGATGATTGTATTCTTGCTGCTGCCAGACGATTCTACTCAGCTTAGGAAGGGGGTCTGATACTGAAGGGAGACTGTCTCCTCCAGTATGAGATCGCACTCCAAGCTGAATAAAATCGTGTGGCATCAGCAGGAATAAAATGTCCTCATACTGAAGGGGTTAATTGGCTCATGTCTTTTGTATACTGTGTCATGTTGATTAATGGTCCAATTGCTTCCGTTTTAACATGCCTTAGCAAACACAACGTTGCGTGGTGCACACCGTGTTTAGCAATGCATGTTAAGTAGCCCTTTTGATCACTCTGTTGTATGCCATGTGTTCTTGTATACCTCTGCCTGGCATTAGCTGGGCAGAGCAATACAAGACATGGCATCTACACAGTGATTTGAAGGGCACGGTCTTGGAAGCATCTTGGGGTAGGGCGCAGAACCTATCTCGATAAATCGGCCACGAAAATACGGACTGGCAACCCTCCCTTAGGGTTCCCAGTCCTTATTTCTCTGGCCAATTTATCGAGATAGTTTTTTTTTTTCACCTTCTTCACTTAAATGTATCTTAGTGGAAATAAAACCAATGTATTTACCTTGTCTTTATTATTTATACATATACCTTTTTTGTATATTACTTATATGTGTATAGTACTTATTTATATATGTATAGTACTTATTATATGTATAGTACTTTGAAAAATATCAGAAAGAGAATACCAATAGACATGAATAGTATGAAGGAGACATCACTTCATACTATTCATGTCTATTGGTATTCTTTTTCTGATATTTTTCGAAGTACTATACATATAATAAGTACTATACATATATAAGTACTATACATATATAAGTAACTTATAACATATTCAAACTTTAGCACTTAGAACTTAAAAGGACAATATAAAAAGACATTAAAGAACAAAAACATATATTATGAACTGAAAAGGACAATATACAAAGACATCAAAGAATAAAAGAAACATATATTAAAAACAAACAAAACAAGACATGGAGCAGGACATATCAGATGACAGGGCAAGAACAGCAGGACATAGCAGATGACAGGGCAAGAACAGCAGGACATAGCAGATGACAGGGAAGGACACAGCAGGACATGACACACATGATGGAAGGACAGAGCATAGATGATGCAAGGGCAAGACAAGCAGGATACAGCAAAAGATGGAAGGGAAGGGAAGGGCACAGCAAGAGTGCAGATGACAGTGCATGGGTGTAGGGCAGGACAGGGGTGGCAGGGCACAAAGCACGACATAGCACAGATGATGGAAGGGCACAACAGAGCAGGTCATAGCAAGGTAAGACAAGCAGGATACAGCAAGAGATGGAAGGGCAGGACACCCTAGGCAAGAACAGCAGGACACGGGGTAAGAATAGCAAGGAGGCCAAGGATGGCAGGGCACAGCAAGAGTGCAGATGACAGTGCATGGGTGGCAGGGCACAACAGAGCAGGTCATAGCAAGGTAAGACAAGCAGGATACAGCAAGAGATGGAAGGGCAGGACACCCAAGGCAAGAACAGCAGGACACAGGCTAAGAATAGCAAGGAGGCAAGGATGGCAGGGCACAGCAAGAGTGCAGATGACAGTGCATGGGTGTAGGGCAGGACAGGGGTGGCAGGGCACAAAGCACGACATAGCACAGATAACGGAAGGGCACAACAGACCAGGTCATAGGAAGGTAAGACAAGCAGGATACAGCAAGAGATGGAAGGGCAGGACACCCTAGGCAAGAACAGCAGGACACGGGGTAAGAATAGCAAGGAGGCCAAGGATGGCAGGGCACAGCAAGAGTGCAGATGACAGTGCATGGGTGGCAGGGCACAACAGAGCAGGTCATAGCAAGGTAAGACAAGCAGGATACAGCAAGAGATGGAAGGGCAGGACACCCAAGGCAAGAACAGCAGGACACAGGCTAAGAATAGCAAGGAGGCAAGGATGGCAGGGCACAGCAAGAGTGCAGATGACAGTGCATGGGTGTAGGGCAGGACAGGGGTGGCAGGGCACAAAGCACGACATAGCACAGATAATGGAAGGGCACAACAGACCAGGTAATAGGAAGGTAAGACAAGCAGGATACAGCAAGAGATGGAAGGGCAGGACACCCTAGGCAAGAACAGCAGGACACAGGGTAAGAATAGCAAGGAGGCCAAGGATGGCAGGGCACAGCAAGAGTGCAGATGACAGTGCATGGGTGGCAGGGCACAACAGAGCAGGTCATAGCAAGGTAAGACAAGCAGGATACAGCAAGAGATGGAAGGGCAGGACACCCTAGGCAAGAACAGCAGGACACAGGCTAAGAATAGCAAGGAGGCCAAGGATGGCAGGGCACAGCAAGAGTGCAGATGACAGTGCATGGGTGGCAGGGCACAAAGCATGACATAGCACAGATGATGGAAGGGCACAACAGAGGAGGTCATAGCAAGGTAAGACAAGCAGGATACAGCAAGAGATGGAAGGGCAGGACACCCTAGGCAAGAACAGCAGGACACAGGCTAAGAATAGCAAGGAGGCCAAGGATGGCAGGGCACAGCAAGAGTGCAGATGACAGTGCATGGGTGGCAGGGCACAGCAAGAGTGCAGATGACAGTGCATGGGTGGCAGGGCACAAAGCATGACATAGCACAGATGATGGAAGGGCACAACAGAGCAGGTCATAGCAAGGTAAGACAAGCAGGATACAGCAAGAGATGGAAGGGCAGGACACCCTAGGCAAGAACAGCAGGACACAGGGTAAGAATAGCAAGGAGGGGAGGGCAGGACATGGGTAGCAAGGAGGGGAGGGCAGGACAGGGGTAGCAAGGAGGGGAGGGCAGGACAGGGGTAGCAAGGAGGGGAGGGCAGGACAGGGGTGGCAAGGCAAGGCAGGGCATGGCTGCATATTGCAAGGGTGTAGGGGAGGGCATGGCTGCATATTACAAGGGTGTAGGGGAGGGCATGGCTGCATATTACATGGGTGTAGGGGAGGGAAGGAAAGTGCAAGGGGGGAGGGGAGGGAAGGAAAGTGCAAGGGTGCAGGGCAGGTAAGTGATGGCAGGACAGGGGTGGCAGGACAGGACATGGTTGACAGAACAGGGATGGAAGGAAAGGACATGGCTGACAGAACAGGGATGGAACGACAGGACAAGGATGACAGGAACAGCAAGGGACACCTAGTAAGGCAAAGCAAGGGTGGGGGTGGTAGGGTGGGTTGCAGGGTGGTAAGGTTAGGAAGAGGAAGAAAGAGGGGAGGAAGGGGAAAGAAGAAAAGGGAGAGAAGAATGAGGAGAAGAGGAGGCCTAATACAATAAGAGGAGGAGAGGAAGCCTAATACAAAAAGGGGAGGACGAGGAAGGAAGAAAAGAATGAGGAGGAGGAGGAGGAGGAAGGAGAACAATGAGGAGGGGAACAGGAAGGAAGAGGAGGAAAAGAACAACAAGGAGGAGAAGAGGAAGCCTAATACAATACAGGGAGGAAGAGGAAGGAGACAAGAATAACGAGGAGGAGAAGAGGAAGCCTAATACAATACTTAACTATATGAAGTACTAAAACACACAGAGAATAAACACTCAACTTTGTTTTCCTTTGTAATATTAATGCCAGCAAGGGGTATCATTAGCTTAGGCTTCAAAAACTGCTTGTGGGTCAAATAATAATAATAATAATTTACTGGCAAACCCCTATCAGTAATTCCTCATTTAAGATACTTTCACTAAGCACAGTCTCTCTCTTAATGTCACTCAAAAATACACTTTTCACAAACTTCTTAATTAATCTCAAAGGTGTGCTGTGAAAGATCAATGTTAATTCATCTAAAAATATAATTTTTTTTAAATTTAACACCAATAAATCTTGCTAGTTAGTTCTGTCTTGCATATGATCCTTAAATGCTGGAGAAAAAGTCCCTCTTGCTGGGACCCGACCCTAACTTCACGCAGTCAGCAATTTACGGGAATATATATCAATTATTAAATGCGGAATTACTTACTGCTGGCATTATACACAAACAAAACTCACAATTTACACATATTCTGTTTTAAACTGTGTGGAAAATGTGCCACTAGATCTCACATGATGTGTTTAAATATACAGTATTTCAAAGCTATGCCTCTATATACTGAGGTGTACATGATGGGCCTGTAGAAACAGTTCAGTATTTTTATATCATTTGTATCGTACCATTCATGAAGGCTCCAACATGCATTCATTGGCCATAGTCACCTAATGGTGGCTGTCTATGCTGCTCAATCTCTGGCAGCCACCCTATGACCTTGTCTCGTATTTTTTTCCCAGTCTGCCTCACAACCCTACTCCCGAAATTCACACTTCTCACCTTACGCACCCAATTGTTATAAAATTACGGTGCAGGGCAGACACCTTCAGGTGGTGGCAATGATATAACCAGGCCATGTCCAGTGAAAAGGGCCAGATGCTCACACTGACCATTTAAGCCCCTGGAATCCTGACTACCTCACATATTTCTCCCTACATAAGTGCTTCTAATTTATCAACTCCAGGACTTTCCTATTCCAGACCAACACCACTACAGTACCAGCTGGTGTTCTCAGTGCCAAAAATCCCTCATGGCTAAACACACAGACATAGGACAACAAGGGGACTCTCAATGCAGAAAAACACGAACATATAAACCACCACCACAACCCAACAAGACCTCCACACAGAGTTATAAGGCTGCCTCCTCCCCCCAGCCTTACTATGTACCTCTTCATAATAACTAATCCCATGAAACAGTGAAATTTTTTGCACTGAGACAGGAATGAGTCTCCTTGATTACTAGTTCAACTGACCCTCCAGTCTGGCCCCACTTTGTCAGAGGAACATAAAAGCATTACGGCCATTCAAACCACCAAGGAAGTTGTACTAGACCTATCACTTGACCACTGCCCCAAATTAGAAAGTTACCTAAATCCAAATAAAATGTGCAACCATTTTAATTTCTCCTCCTTTTTCTCTTATTTCCTTTTTTTTCTGTTAATAATTTATCCTGTACATACTGCCTACCTAGCCACTACAGCCATTCAAAGCCTATAACACTGCACGCCAGCACTACATTTCACAAGATATAGTCAATATTTCTTTTCTCGCCCCTAAAACGGCCCCCATTCAGAAGGAACTGTGCTGTGAAAAGACATGGAATATCACAGTACAGGTCATCGGCTCCGACCACCTGCACTTGTCGCAGTCCGCCGATGGCTGTGGCCGTCAACCTCTTATTTTTTTTTTTTTTTTTAATTCCAGTACTTTATTATTTCAGAGTGTACACAGCTTTTTTTATAAATAAATATATATATATACAGTACTCTATTTTTATCATTTCACACTGTACCTAGCTACCTATACACACAAGGCCACTACAGACATCCACAAATCTGCAGCCAAACAGGACCCTTCACAAACCATCACCAGACACCCACCCTTCACAAACAACCCTACCCAGAGAAACACGAATACACCTACTCTCTCTCACCCTCTGTTTACTCTGTCTAAAAATGCCTTGTGCTCTCTCTCATGGATCTATCTATCTATCTATTGCCAGACGCCTTAATCCCGTACAGGATGGCCACAAACATATCGCCTCTCTCATGGATGCTGGGTTATAAGCATAGTATATAAACACTTAAATACGATGCTGGTTATGAAGAAGAGCTATGGAAGGCATGTAAAAAAAACTTGCATTACAAAAAGTACTTTTAAAAAATCTATAAGCCAAGAAACTGTTTACAATGCTGGGTGGTACCCATATAATCAAACCATATGTGCTCCCTATGTGTCAACAAATGGGTTGATGAAGGGCTAGTGCCCCTCCCCATAAATAAAAGTCAAATGGCCCTCCCCTTATGGAATTATGGCAGCTGCCAGACAGACAGATAGATATTCTCATCCTAGACCCAACACTACAATTCACAAGGATACATATTTTCTTTCCTACCCCCTTAAAACAGCCCCCATTCCAACAGAACCATACTGGGAAAAACACATGGAATTTCACAGTACAGGTCAGAGGCTCTGTCCACCTGCAATACCTGTAGCCAAAGAGCAGATCCACCAGTGGCTGTGGCCGTCATCCACTTTTTTTCTCTCTCTTTTCTAACTTTATTTCTCTACTTCAGACGGTACAAAGCAACTACCTACATATACATGGCCACTACAGCCAAACAGAAGCCTTCAAAAACCATCATGAGACCACCCTTCAGACACAACCACAGCCAGAAAAACACAACCTATGCTCTCTCTCTCTTTTTACTCAAACTTGGTCTAAAAATGCCCTGTGCTCTCTCTCATGGATGCTGTATTGTAAGAATACAGTATATAAGCACTAAAATATGATGCTGGTTTGGAAGAACAGCTATGGAAAGCATGTAATAAGAACTTACATTACAAAGAGTACTTACAACCTATTCTCATCCTATACCCAACACTATTTTTCAGAAGGATACACATTTTTTCCTACCCTCTTAAAACGGCCCCCATTCCAAAGGAACTGTGCTGTGAAAAGCATAGGGAATTTCACAGTACAGGTCACTGGCTCCGACCATCTGCAATACCGCTGGCCTAAGTGCAATCCAGTAGCCCAAGTGCAGTCCGCCAAGTGGCTGTGGCCGTCATCCACTTTTTATTTCTTTCTTTTTAAACTTTATTTCTACTATTTCAGACGGTACATAGCTACTACCTAGATATACAACAGAAACCTTCAAAAATCATCACCAGACACCCACCCTTCAGACTCAACCATACCCAGAGAAACACAACTCTAACTTGGTCTAAAAATGGCTTATGCTCTCTCATGAATGCTGAGTTGTAAGAATACAGTAAACAGGCAATAAAATATGATGCCTGTCACAATGAAAAGCTATGGAGTGAATGCAGGTCTAATGTTTTGTTTCTGCCAGTGGGACACGTTAAAAAAAAACTACCAAAACATGAATATTTGTACCAAGTTAGAGTGAAATGAGTATACCCAGACTTCAATACAATCATCATCTTTCTCTACTTCAATGCCAACACAATATACAACTCACACACTATGCCCACACACTATGCCCACAGTGTAATGCTTCCTGCCACACCACACCACACCACACATTTACCACAGCATAAGGCCTCCCCCCCTCACCACAACACACTACTACACACACTCACCACATGTACCACAGTGTAGGCCTCCTCCCACACACCACACCACACTACCACAACAGACAATCCTTCAACATATACCTTTGGGGCTGCCAGGGTTTCTGTAGTCAGTCAAGAGGGATTACAAGCCAAGATTTACTAATACATAGCAAATATTCTTCAAAACAGCATAATTTTGATATAATAGGTTTATCATCCACTGACAAAGGAATTCATCATGAGAATTAATTTGCTGGAAGGGAAGGTTATGACAGCCAATACAGGTGATAGGAGGGTCAGGGGCATGTAATGATTTTAGCACTACAACAACAGGGTCTCTCTATCTCTCATGACAGAAATATTTGAGGTGGGAGCAAAGAACAAAGACTAAACAAGCATTAATGGGGCCAACTATCAGTACCATGCCTAGTGAGGTGAACTAATCATCATCATCATCATCTTCGTAACCAATTATTTTTCAATCATCGTAACCATTTTTTCTTTTTCTTTTTCAAGCAGTCACTCCTAACCTGTTTATTTATTTTTTTACACATGGATAAAATGCATAGGGCCCATAAAGCAAAGAGGAAACCCAAGAGAGAGTGAAACTAACTGCAAGCCCAATGAAATGGCTCATACACTCATTCACTTACCATTCAAATCCTGGTATTTTACACACACACACACACACACACACACAAAACCATGGGGACATCACACATCCTTGCTCTCTCTAATCATAAACCACGACAACCCAACCCAACAGACATCAACACCATCACAAACACCCAAACGATACACAGACCAAGAAAACGCAACAAGGAAGGAGAAATATCAACAGCATAGCCTAAGAATCAGCATAACGATAGTAATTCTAAAAACATATCAACCATTGGCTGTCATGTTGGAGACCTTGCAACTTTATACAACATCGTCTGCCATCATCCAATCCTATGTCACCCCATAAGGAGCGTAGGAAGCCAGGGCTAGGCATACTGCACAAAATTATCTGCTCAACACATAATACTGCTGATTTCTGAGATGCCCTGGGTTGAAAGACGATAGAGACCTGACAGGCAAATTGGTTCTTGCTCATGCTTAGGAAAATATGGCAAATGACGGTGTGATAGGAAGAGATATATCAAAATAGTTTAGTCTATGGGCACCCTAGGATCTCTCCCTACCTATCTATTAATCTATCTATAGCCTGACGCCCTAATCCATATAGTTATAAAATTTCAAACGCGTGGCACATTTCCCACACACCGATAACAGTATAACATATTCCAATTCAACATATAACTATAGTCAGTTTATTTCCATCTGATAAAACAAGGCAACTTTTATCACTTCAGTACTAAATCACTGATAAAATTCAGTATGCCTTGGTGATGGGGTACAGATGAGTCTCCTTGGTTACTAGTCAAATTAACTCTCCAGTCTGACTACACTTGGCCATACAGCTAACGGTCAGGTGAAGCAAACTGACTATAGAATAAATCAACAGAAATAAAGACACCAAAAAAACACACCCACATCAATATATAAAACATAGTCAGCCACAGGAAAAAAAATATAACAAACATAAGCCGTATTAACGATAAATGTTCATATATATGCAGGGAAAAATCTTGTTAATCTCTCACCTAAATGAAGGGAATCAACTGCTATGTTTAATGGAGGGGAATAAACTCAGAAGGATTGTTATTCTTGGATATAAATGAAGGGAAACGACTCAAGTTGCTCATCAACCTTTGACATAAATGGTCGTTAACTAAGGATGCTTGTTAGTTTTAAAATCTCAGTGCTATTTAGGACAATACATTTTTCTTTTTAATGCAGAGAAGCAGAAACTGAAGAGTGCAAGAAATAATACACAAAAGAGAGCCAAATGCAAGATATCTTACATCTGAAATTCCTGCACACATTGCATTTACAAGACTGGAGGTCACAGGCAGTGGGAAATAGAGATTGAGAAAAATAAATTCAAGTTGACCTGTTGCCAATTACAATCAACCAAAGAAGGACAAGAGTACATACTTTTTTCAGCATATTATTTCCTGTGGCTGACTGTGCACTACATCACAATGACATGGTAATAATAATAATGCAAATATAACAAGACAATGGGCATAACAATTGGCGTACAAATACAATAGCCAACATCAACAGTTCAGGAGGGATAATATATACAAAACACCTATTTTTATTGCTGGGTAAACAAGCACTATGGCTTTATTGCAGAGTCCTTTTATTTGCCACAGTTATTTACGATCTTTTGGGCTGATAATACCTGCTGTTGTGGTGGTCCCTGGCTCATTTTAATTACTAAGAATCAGAGTCAATGCTGGAGAACCTAAATACTGGAATTTAATCAAAGAAAAGAGGCAATAAGAGCTCCAGAATTCTTACAACCAAGATTATCCTCTAATATTCTTCAGACGTGTGTGTGCATCTTTCAGGAGTTTACTCTGGAAAATGATGCATATATCCTTAGCAAAGTTTCAGAGCTCACTTAGCCACATCTCATTCAAGAAGGTAGATGATGCTATGTTGGTTCAGAGAAGTGGTTTGATTACAGCACTACTACACAGGCATATCCAAACACCTGCCACTGTCCTACTTAGCCAGGAATACAGGACCACAGCAACAGCAGCCCACAATTTACTAAACCAAAACACAGGGTTGCCCATATATATCTGGTGTTGTCGGCTCAGTCTGCGGGTATGGGAGCAGCACGTATTTTGACAACTTAATTATGCTCCATTTAATTGGGTATTAAATTACCATCATTCCCTTGTAAATGCTAATTGAAACATGACTAATATGGTGCTAGTCATGAAGAAGTGCTATGGAAAGGATGTTGGGCCACAGTGCTATCTTATTCTGCCAGTGACGTGAGGGAAATGAATCTGCATAAGGACAAAAATCTTGTCTCTTTGTGTCAGGTTTGTGTCATACCTTGTGCCATCCTTTTGTGTGTCATGTCTGTGTGTGTCGTGTTTCTGCATGTCATGTCTCAGTGGCTGTTCAATTTGTATATGGATGAAGCTATAAGAGAGGTAATAGGAAGGAATGTGAATATATTGGTATCTAGTGAGGGAGGGTAAGGTGTGGAAACTTCCTGAGCTGTTGCTTGCTGATGATACTGTATTGTGATGAATGTGAACTGCAAGGCTTGGTGCATGAGTCTGAGGATGTAAGAAACAGAATCCTAAAGAGAATATACGTATGGGTAAAGTTATGGTCTTGAGGGAAATCACAGTATACAGAGTAAGACTGGATGCTGAGGAATTACATAATGAAGGTGCATCCAAGTACTTTTGAGTGATGAGTGAGGATGGAAGGATGTGCTTGAATGGGTACAGCATGGTAGAAAGGTTGCTGCATCACTGAAAGCTGTGATAAGACGTTGAGAAATGAGGCTTAGATCCTGTTGGAAGGACACAAGAGTGAGAGCAGTGGAAATGACCTGAGGAATGTGTGGAGTTTTATGGACTGACAGATATACAAATGAGGAAGTGCAAAAGTGCTGTGGTGCTATTAGGAGAAATACTTTGAGGTAGTTTGGCCTTGTAGAGGATGGGGAATGAGAGAATGACTAGAAGGTATGTGTATGATGTGAAGAGGAGGAGAGACCATGGCAGAGACGGAAGACTGGAGTGGAGAGATACAAGGGAGGGAGGTGTGAGTTGGAGAGAGGGCAGTCAAATAGCAGATAACAGAATGACATGGAGTTAATTTGTTTGTGGCCCCCCCTTAAGCAACTGAGATGTCTGGCAATAGATAAAAGTCAGTGGAGGGTAAAAATCTCTTCTTACCAAAATGAGTGAACTTTAAGCAATTACTGAAGAATATGCAAGAGGAGATATTAAATTACTTGATAAAAAAATGCAACCAATGGCTGCAAACAAGGAATCACTATCAAGTAAGAAAGGGTTATGGGAAACAGAAAATGATGCAGGGTAGTGATGGTAAAGCCGACTGAGCCTCCACCATATCAATCATCAAATAATCAAAATCAATATAATCATCATCATTCATTATTATTACAATCATCACTGCAATCGTCATCCTCATCATCCCAGCCTCTTCTTCCCACCTAAGGATGGGGTAAGGTATGGTTCAAAAGGCAACAACAAAACACATGGGATCAGACATGTTATATATGAACCACCCTGTATTTTTTAGCATCTGTGGCACATAACCAGGACTTAACTGCATCTGTTTGTGATGTACAGGCATGTGCAAAAGTATGCCAACAATACTCTGCCAGCACTAACTTGCATTTCATATTTAACACTCTTCCCCAAATGACTAGAGGGTAACATTCCTGCCTGTTTTCCTGATGCCAGGAACAGACACCTTCATATGGCAATGATTAGCTATTAAATGTCAGATTAAAATACCAGCCTTCAGTTCCTTTACTATCCCCATACAGGAGAATGGTGGACTAGGAAAGAATAATAATGTTGATGTGCAGTCCTTACCACATAAAATATTTCAAACAACACCTTCCATTCCTACAGCTGGCAGAGAAGTGTCTACATACTTTGCTCATGCTCAGGACAGGATTTATGCAAAACATTTCATGACCAATGGTTGTGTACGGCTGGCCAGTTGTCTATAACCTTAGTCGCTTTACTCAAATCTGGCGAAGATGTCTTCTTTCAGAGCTGATGGCAGCAGGTAAAGAAACTGGTTGTTTGATACGATTATTAATCAAAGTGGACATCTCGCGACTATCATGAGTGACAAGCCACGTGGCTTCTGGCTACCCAAGATATACGTTACTACACTTGGTGGTAATATACAACTAGACAGTCACGTGGTGGTGTAAGGAGTTACGGCGCTCCAGCTGGATGTGGCAATATCCGGTATTAAATCAGTCAGTAGCTAGTCCCAGGTCTCTTCACAAAATGGGGAAACAAAAAATTGGTGAATGACTGGGTGGCTGTGAATGTGAGGTCCAGCATCTGATAGATGTGAACAAAGTGTGCAAAGTCTGGCTTGCAATATCCACTTAAGAACGTATGCCCAATCCTTGAGGCATTGCCTAGGCCGTAAAAAACAAATAAAAAAAGCCGGCCATCAAACACAACCCCCTCATAGAGCATTCCGCCCCCTTACTGCACGGCCACAACGTGATTATTGCAAGCAAGGCCTGAGCGCATGTTTTACCTATAGAATCATCCACCTGTGTGCCACTTATCCTTTCAACATACGCAATGATGGACTCCTTCTCACTGTCCGACAGCCCTCATTACCCACGTCAAAACGAATATATGTCATGGCACACAATGGTGGGTTGTGTGTGCTGTAAAAGTAGTGACCCAACCCCCCAGGCATCCCCAATCCCCCAAATCCCCAATAGTAGCAAAGGGACTTGGGGCCACGCTACACGACAGTATTATGGCAACTAATTCGGCGCACAATTTTTTAAGCTTGTCTTTACGATGCAGACTTTTTCTTCATTTACTGCCGGCGTAAACCTTTAATCTCCTCAGTCTGACTTGGCGCTTATAATCTTTTCAAGCGTACCGGTACTTAGCGTTCCAACTTCGACACGGGGTAATCGACGGGCCGAGGTTCGTAAACGACGAGCATACAACTAGACAGTCACGTGGTGGTGTAAGGAGTTACGGCGCTCCAGCTGGATGTGGCAATATCCGGTATTAAATCAGTCAGTAGCTAGTCCCAGGTCTCTTCACAAAATGGGGAAACAAAAAATTGGTGAATGACTGGGTGGCTGTGAATGTGAGGTCCAGCATCTGATAGATGTGAACAAAGTGTGCAAAGTCTGGCTTGCAATATCCACTTAAGAACGTATGCCCAATCCTTGAGGCATTGCCTAGGCCGTAAAAAACAAATAAAAAAAGCCGGCCATCAAACACAACCCCCTCATAGAGCATTCCGCCCCTTACTGCACGGCCACAATGTGGTTATTGCAAGCAAGGCCTGAGCGCATGTTTTACCTAGAGAAGCATCCACCTGTGTGCCACTTATCCTTTCAACATACGCAATGATGGACTCCTTCTCACTGTCCGACAGCCCTCATTACCCACGTCAAAACGAATATATGTCATGGCACACAATGGTGGGTTGTGTGTGCTGTAAAAGTAGTGACCCAACCCTCCAGGCATCCCCAATCCCCCAAATCCCCAATAGTAGCAAAGGGACTTGGGGCCACGCTACACGACAGTATTATGGCAACTAATTCGGCGCACAATTTTTTAAGCTTGTCTTTACGATGCAGACTTTTTCTTCATTTACTGCCGGCGTAAAACTTTAATCTCCTCAGTCTGACTTGGCGCTTATAATTTCTACGAGCGTACCGGTACTTAGCGTTCCAACTTCGACACAGGGGAATCGACGGGCCGAGGTTCGTAAACGACGAGCATACAACTAGACAGTCACGTGGTGGTGTAAGGAGTTACGGCGCTCCAGCTGGATGTGGCAATATCCGGTATTAAATCAGTCAGTAGCTAGTCCCAGGTCTCTTCACAAAATGGGGAAACAAAAAATTGGTGAATGACTGGGTGGCTGTGAATGTGAGATCCAGCATCTGATAGATGTGAACAAAGTGTGCAAAGTCTGGCTTGCAATATCCACTTAAGAACGTATGCCCAATCCTTGAGGCATTGCCTAGGCCGTAAAAAACAAATAAAAAAAGCCGGCCATCAAACACAACCCCCTCATAGAGCATTCCGCCCCCTTACTGCACGGCCACAACGTGATTATTGCAAGCAAGGCCTGAGCGCATGTTTTACCTAGAGAAGCATCCACCTGTGTGCCACTTATCCTTTCAACATACGCAATGATGGACTCCTTCTCACTGTCCGACAGCCCTCATTACCCACGTCAAAACGAATATATGTCATGGCACACAATGGTGGGTTGTGTGTGCTGTAAAAGTAGTGACCCAACCCCCAGGCATCCCCAATCCCCCAAATCCCCAATAGTAGCAAAGGGACTTGGGGCCACGCTACACGACAGTATTATGGCAACTAATTCGGCGCACAATTTTTTAAGCTTGTCTTTACGATGCAGACTTTTTCTTCATTTACTGCCAGCGTAAAACTTTAATCTCCTCAGTCTGACTTGGCGCTTATAATCTTTTCAAGCGTACCGGTACTTAGCGTTCCAACTTCGACACAGGGGAATCGACGGGCCGAGGTTCGTAAACGACGAGCATACAACTAGACAGTCACGTGGTGGTGTAAGGAGTTACGGCGCTCCAGCTGGATGTGGCAATATCCGGTATTAAATCAGTCAGTAGCTAGTCCCAGGTCTCTTCACAAAATGGGGAAACAAAAAATTGGTGAATGACTGGGTGGCTGTGAATGTGAGGTCCAGCATCTGATAGATGTGAACAAAGTGTGCAAAGTCTGGCTTGCAATATCCACTTAAGAACGTATGCCCAATCCTTGAGGCATTGCCTAGGCCGTAAAAAACAAATAGAAAAAGCCGGCCATCAAACACAACCCCCTCATAGAGCATTCCGCCCCCTTACTGCACGGCCACAACGTGATTATTGCAAGCAAGGCCTGAGCGCATGTTTTACCTAGAGAAGCATCCACCTGTGTGCCACTTATCCTTTCAACATACGCAATGATGGACTCCTTCTCACTGTCCGACAGCCCTCATTACCCACGTCAAAACGAATATATGTCATGGCACACAATGGTGGGTTGTGTGTGCTGTAAAAGTAGTGACCCAACCCCCCAGGCATCCCCAATCCCCCAAATCCCCAATAGTAGCAAAGGGACTTGGGGCCACGCTACACGACAGTATTATGGCAACTAATTCGGCACAAAACTTTTAAAGCTTATTTTTACGAAGCAGACTTTTCGTTCATTTACTGCCAGCGCAAAACTTTAATCTCCTCAGTCTGACTTGGCGCTAATTTTTTTTAAAAGCATACCGATACTTAACGTTCCAACTTCCACACAGGGGAATCGACGGGCCGAGGTTCGTAAACAATGAGTAACGCCAGAACTGCAGGGTTGATTGGTCTGGGTGATTTAAACGGACAACATAGCGACAATATACACAAGTATCACTGGCCATAAAAAAATTGTAAAACCTGTCCACTGTGCATCAATTACAATACAAACATCAACATAATAATCAAGCAATAATCATATGCATATTTCACTTGGGTGTCTTCTAGGTGGCTCAGGAGGCTTGCTAAGAAATCACGTTAGGAAATCACCCCAGCCACAAAGAAGACAAGCCATTTTGACTGAACTAACACCAGACACTGTTCAATTGAGAGAAACACTACTAGTGGTCAAAGCCATCAAAAATAACATGAGGAACCTTTCCATCACAAAATTCTTGCAGTATACCGGGTATCTACCTAGCTAACACTTACTGCAATATATCTACTATCTATGTGTATCTGTGTAGTGTTTACCTATCTGTGTACTTTATCAATCAGCTTGAAATATTGCTGAGCTGAGGCAACACCTTAGCAAGGAGACATGCTAATTATGAAGTGTAGGGGAAAGGTTTCAAAACTATCTGCTACTGGTAAACCTGGGGAATTTACTTACTGTACTCTTGTTACTCTACCCAGGCATAAAATAAGCATCTTAGCAATAGCTTATCAAGCAGAATGCTAGTCATGAAGAAGTGCAGTGGGATGGATGTAGACATGTAGTACTGTGTTATTCTACCACAGAGATATATGAAAAAAGCAGCTGAATGGACAAATCCCAGGCCACGTTACGGTGCAAGAAGTATGATAATTGAGCATAGACGAATATAAATAAGTTAAAAATCCATCCAATCAGCCATCATCCAATCCCACGTCGCCCCACTGAGGAGCGTAGGAACCCAGGGCTAGGCAAGTTGGTCCTGACATTTAAGATGAAAATGTTAAAAATAAAGCTCATTATTATCCTTAGACCCCTAATGCATCACTCTCAATTGAATAAAACCATCTGGTGTTAGTTGGAATAAAGACAGTTGCTCTCCCACTTACGAACAAGAGCTAAGAAGAATTGCTGTTGAGATTAAACACTTACCGGCTTGAGATTTCATTCGGCTGTGTGGTTGCCAGCCTGATAGTGCCAGGGATTGACTCCTGGCACTGCATCATCCTAGCTTATCATCAATCATCGTCGTCGTTGATTGGCCAGTAAAATCAGCACCTAGACTAAGTTAACTGGCCTTCTATATCCTAGTGGTGGAATGATCTAGTTATGGAGCCTAGCACTAACTATTCTATCATCAATCATCGTCGTCGTCATCAATAGGCAAGTAAAATCAGTACCTAGACTAAGTTAACTGGTCTTGTATACCCTAGTGGTGGAATGATCTAGTTATGTAGCCCAGCACTGCTATCATAATTAAAATCATCATTCCTGACTCCTCTTCCCACCCAACGATGAGGTCAGGAGTTCTCTATTAAAATATCGTAAGTAGGGGAGCAACTGTTATACTCTGTCCATCTCAACTTGGCTTAAAAGTGATCTGGAAAGGATTGCTAGCCTTGTCTTACTCTGCTTCTGGCTGATGAAATTAGGCTGCCAAAGACAAAACTCTCTGCCAAGTCAAGGTGGACCATCCAAAAATTTTCTAACTCACATTTCAGACAGGTGGTTGTAGCTGTAGTTGTAGTAGAAGGAACTGAGATGTAGAAAGGTTTTCAGGATCAACGGCACTGGGAACCTCTATATCTATCACAGGTATTTCCAGAGTTTTGAGGCCACTGAGTATTTTTCAACATTCACCACACAATCTTGTATCACTCTATGAGCAGCGAAGGAGCCCAGGGCTGGGCAAGTTGGTCCCGACATTCAAGATGAGAGTGAAGAGCCACACTCATCCCCGAGTGACATTACATTAACGATAAACCCCAACCACCCTTGGGTGCATGATGAGAAAAATTGAGCCAGCACCGCCGGCTCCAGCAGGCAGCACCACCAGGATCAACGCCAGCACAGCAGCACCACCAGGATCAACGCCAGCACAGCAGCACCAACTCAGCAGTCGCAGGAACAGCAGCCTGAGTAACACAGACGGACCCTGAAAATAAGGCAAGGTTTTAGGAGATAATCTCAAGTGTGTTCAAACTTAATCCTTTTGTCTGTGGAGGAGTTCAATATGGATCTTAATTAACCCCAAGTGTATTGGTGCTGGATGGGGGGGGAGGCCTGCCTGACTACATTTACACTTCTCAATGCCACACCTATCCCGCAAGAGGAGAATTATGGACTACAGAAGGGTAACTCAGCCTGCAGTCCACTGGGATAATGTTCTGCTGTGCCTGGGGTTGAACTACTACTAGTACACAAGACCTAAGATGAACAAATCCATTTTACATCATCTGTCTGGCTCAATTCCTTGGTTATAGTCCCTCAAGTACTTCCTTATTCCCAGCAGAACAAGAAATTCCGACGGCTCTGCATTATTTACCGAACTCTTCATGACTGGCTTTATTCCTGTGTTAATCTTTTGTTACAACTCAGCACTGAATAAGGACAGATGGCAGTTTAAACAGATAGATAGTGGCAAACTGGGTAGTAGATAGATTCCTTCACAATGATGGCCGTCTCCTAATATAAATGAAGGAGTCTGGTGGTAGCAAGTATATTATGACAAGAGCAGAAGGCCCCATACTACAGGTCCCTTTGGCAAAATTCAAAAAAGTCACAATAGGACGCTTACCTGAGAGTGGAGGCAGATGGTTGGTATTACCGTGATTGGGCAGCTGGTTGGTATTAATTTGGCAGCTGGTTGTGGCTTTCTTCTCCCCTTTCTCCATCTCTGTTGGCAGTTTCCACAGCTGGGTCAATTAACACACCTGAAAAAATAGTACACATTAGTCCCTTCCTTCCAAACCTTGATTAACAAAAGTATCTGGTTAGCAGCAAGAACAATATAACCTGGGAACAGTAAGGTTTAATTACATGCCAGTAAGAATTTGCGAAATCTGTAGTAATAATAATAATAGTAATAATAACAGTAATAATAATAATAGTAATAATAACAGTAATAATAATAATCGTTTCATTTTTAAAGGCTCCAACATGCTTGCATGAGTCAGCCTTGGTCACCTAATGGCGGCTCTCCACGCTGCACGATCTATTGCAGCCTCCCTGTTCAGTCCCTTAACCCTGAGGTCACACTTAATGACCTCGTCCCATGTCTTTCTCGGTCTACCCCTCATAACCCCACCCCCAATATTAACATTTCTCACCCTCCTCACCCAATTATCATCCCCCATCCTCTCCACATGCCCAAACCATCTCAATTTACCTCTGCTCATCACAACACCAATACACTCCAGTCCCATCCTACCTCTCAACTCTTCCATCGTAAACCCAGCCCCCCCAGACCTTGAACGCAGGGACGTACTACACATCTACCTAATCACTGTCATTTCTGTACGTCTAAGCCTGCGTATATCCTCCTCCTTTAATGCTCAGGTCTCACTACCATACAGCATGACACTCCTAACACATGCTGCATACAAAGACCTCTTAGCACATAGGAAGAGTCCTCTCAATGTCATGAGAGGCAAGAGCTCCCTGAACTTCTTCCAACCAATTCTCACCCCAGCCACAGAGCTAGCTCCAGCACACATGTCTCCCAAATAACAAAAACTCTTCCACACACTCAAGAGATTCACCAGCAAGATCAATCCCTTCACGCCTGACAATCTCCATCTGCTCTCCCCGACACGCCGTACACATAAAATCAGCAGTATCTCACAGTATACCTCTGACAGCATTACATCTCTTGCAACCCCATTTATCACAAACACCGCACAAGATGGAATTACTTCCCACGCCCTCGTGACAAACTGCACATGGCCACTCTCCCTCGTCTTTGACAGTACCGCCACTAACCCTAGATATCATCACTTTTGTTTTATCTGCAGTTACCCTTCAGCCCTTGTGCCCCATACCATCCCTCCACTTCCTAAATCTTTCCTCCGCTTCCCTTTCATTCTCTGCAATCAACACCAAATCATCAGCATGCAACATCTCCCACGGGAATCCGATTTTGAAGTCATGTGAAAGGGCTTCAAGTACCATGATAATCAACATAGGACTCAAAACTGACCCCTGATGCACACCAACGTTCACGGAAAACTCATCACTACGCAAATTTCCCCCGGATTTTTCCACAGATTTCATCCATTGAAATAAGCCCTATGCCCTATACTTATACAAAATAATATATACCAAAAAAAAATCAGGTAAGTGATAGTGTTATACACCAGGAATTGGCAAATTATCACCTGACAACACCTCACGTGCATTCATTCGCTACATTACCAAGGTAATTTCCCCTTTGAATTATGCCTTGTAATCGATGTCTGTAATAAAAATATATATCAGAAAGGAAGGGAGAAGCCTAAGTGACATTTACATTCACCTGGAACTACCTATTTCTTTATGTATTGCCAAGATTTTCTACCTATAAAAAATTAGCATGTAAGTTAGCAGCAGTCAGCCTCAGTGTCACTGTCAACCCTTCCCTTCTCAGATAAGCCGCGGCATTTAGTTCCTTGTCCTCCGCTGTAGTGAAACCATGTCGCACTCGCGCCCCACCATTCCTGCCGCTTCTGCGCCCATTGCAAAGGGCCCCGTGACCTCTACCCCTAAGAAAAGTAGTGAGGGCAGCAGGAAAGGCCTTAGTGACTCTGCAGTGGCACGTGAACTTGCAGAATTGTCCATGGTGATGATGGACAGTGATTTTGACGATTCGGGTGAATCGTGTGATGAGCCGGGTGAGGTTATCGTGCGAGAAACTGCTACAACGAGTGCTTCAGTGTCGGAAGTAGTCTCTAGCTCCAAGGGAAAGGAGCCTTTAGTGCAGCAAGGCAAGGAATTTGGGAAGGGAGTGAAAAGGCGGCGTGTTAGCCCCAGAACAATGCCCCCGCGTGACCCAGCCCGCCATGAGTCCCGAGTGCATTCACCTCCTCGTTCCCCAAGCCCCAATTCACTCATTTCTTCATCATCGTCGGCTGAGTTATCTCCGGAGTCTTCGTCGTCGGAGTCACCACCAGCATCAACAGTGAAGGCAGGCCATAGAGGAAGAGGTAAATCAAGGACTGTGAAAAGTAGTGTAGTTAGTAGGGTAAGGGCTGCTAGTGCTGTACGGCAACCCAGGGTCAGTGCGAGTGACCTTGAACGAGATAAATCTGCCTCACAGCCAATCTCCACCACCACCACCACCACCACCACCCGCCCTACACCGCCACGACAGGGAATCTTGGACGCCTTCGCGTGGATGGAAGGGTCAGATTTTGTGCCTGAAAGTTTAGTATTTGATGAGAGCTCCTCAGGAGTTCAGCCTGCCTTCACTATTGACGAAAATGCTGAGTGTGTGGACTACCTTTTGGCCTTCCTAGATGACGAAGTCATGCAGCACATATGTGATGAGACCAACAGGTATGAATCACAACCTGCTGCAAGTGGTACAGGTACAGCCAAGATGCAACAGTGGTCCATGCTGGGAGTGCAGGAGCTGTATATGTTCTTTGCCCTCATGCTTCTCATGCCACACTCTAAGAAGCATGAGTTGGAAGAATACTGGTCCATGGACCCCTTACTACCCTCACCCACCTTCAATAAGTACATGGCCAGAGATCGCTTCCGGAACATCATGGGAAACCTGCACTTTGCCGACAACAATGTACCTTCCCAAACCGACCCACTCTGGATGAATGAAGGATAAGTTTATGTCATTCTTCCACCCCTTTCAGAAGACTGTCATTGACGAATCCTTGGTTTTGTTCAGAGGACGTCTTTGGTTTGTTCAGTACATTCCAAGCAAACGCCATCGCTTTGGAATTAAGTTCTTTGTACTGTGCGACTGTAAGACGGGGTACATCCTTGACTTCGTCATTTATTCAGCCAGCACTGTTGATCTGGATAAAACACACCCCCTTGGCTTCTCAGGCTGTGTAGTGAAAGTGCTCCTAGAAAAGTATTTTGGTGGGAATCATGTGCTGTATACAGACAACTACTATACAGCACCGAAACTTGTCAAATACCTTTCTGAGCACAGCATTGGCTCCTGCGGCACAGTCAAAAGTAATCGTGCCCACTTCCCCAAATTCACAGAGGCAGGAACCTCGCAGCGAGGAGACGTGCACCTACGCAAGTCTGAGAAGATGCTGGCAATACGGTGGCATGACAAGAGGGTCGTGCACATCCTCACCACTGTACATAAGGGGAAGATGACAGACAGTGGGAAGGTCGACCGTAGGACAGGCGAACCTGTGATGAAACCTGATGCTGTGTTGGACTACAATATCAACATGCGGCTGGTGGACAAGTCCGAGATGATGATTGGTGAGATCGACTGCCTCAGGAAGAATACTAGGTGGTACAGGAATGTTTTTCTGAATCTCATAGATATGACGATGCTCAACGCCTTCATCCTGTACAAGATGAAGGTCAAGCCACCCAAGTCCTTCTCCCTGAGGTTGTTCGCCAGGACTTGTGTCCAGCAGCTGCTGGAAAGATATGGTAGGGTGACAGCAGCAGCTCCAAGGCGCCATCCAGTAACACAGCCCGACCGACTTGAGCAGAGGGCGTATATGGATCGGCACAGACTTGAGCTTATGCCTGCCACAGGGAAAAGGAAGGCTGCGATTCGCAGGTGTCAGGTGTGTGCACATACCACCCGCCACACACCTGAGCACAAACGCACCTCTTGGCAGTGCGCTGAGTGCCAGGTTCCCCTCTGTGTTACCTGTTTCTTCGATTGCCACAGCCAGAAGCAGTTCTAACAGTGCAAGTGTGAAAGGAGAATAATTTGGAAATAATGTGTAAATAGCAAGTGAAAGCAATGGATGTTCAGTACATATGCTTGAACAGTGTATTATAGTTTTATCTTACTGAAAGTGACAGTGAATAACATAGTGTAAGTAAAACAGAAGGGTAAATATTGAAAATAGAATAGAAAATGTAAATAGTAATGTAAGTAATTAGTAATATAAGAATATGAGTACAAATAATTTATGTTATAACAGTGAAAGTGAATCCGTGGCTCTCTACGTATTTTACTGAATGAAAAATTGAATGACTTCAGTGACAATAAACTAATACGACTGAAGGAAACTTATGGAGAAAGACTCCAGATATATATAAGTGTGATATAGTAATAGAAATATAAAGTGTGAGGGGTTTATGAATAATAAATGACAGAGTACCAAGAGCGAACTAGCCCAACTGCGAAGATCAGACGCGCTCGTAATTTCCATTGCTTTCACAGTGGTTTTTTTTTGGAGTATGGATCCCAAACTACTTGAAAATCATAGAGTAGTGTTTATAGTGTTTATATCTGGCTGTGGTAATCACATTACGGGTTGTCGGGAAGTGTAAAGTGGAGACTTCGTTACCCAACTTCAGAGGTCTCCACAAGTCCTACAGTAACCGACGAAGGCTCAACAAACATTCCAGGAGAAAGCTGAAGGTATGTGCCATAAGCATATGTAATTTTAATATTCTAGGACTAATAACTGATTTTTGGCAAATATTTTTTGAGAGTCTGTCAGAGCCCGAATAACCCCACGGGACACGCAAAACATTGGTAAACATGCTCGCGGTGTAGGGGTTAATAATGTAACGCTGGGATACTTTGAAACAAACCCTGGTAAGCCATATGGTTTGTCACACACATTACATGCCCACTGTGAGGAACGTTACCAGAAAATGATGTCAAGTTTCTCACGCACACCTTTGAACAAAAAATCAAAGTACCTGCACTGAAGTCCAATGATAAAACCCCTGTGTTTGTAATTTAGTATGTTATCTTTAAGTTTTTATTCTTTCCAAACAGCAAATTGATTTTGCCTGGTGGCTGGTGAGTGTGCTTTACCATCATGTCTCCACTGACTCCAGCTGGTTATTTGAATTCTGTTGGTATTCATTTTACACATATATCATTGTGGACTGATGGGGCAGCAGCCCACTTCAAGAATAGGTATTCTATGGCAGCTCTAACCTCTTACAAAGCCATCCACAACTGCACTGCTAAATGGAACTTTCAAGAAAGTTATCATGGCAAGGGCCCTCATGATAGGATTGGAATGGAATGGAATACGAAGTTTAGGCCAAAGGCCAAGCACTGAGACCTGATAGGTCATTCAGCGCTTTGATGAGTGAGATATGAAAGACGATAGTTTAAAAGAATGAGTATAAAAATTGAGAAAACTACTACACAATAATCATGCAACTAAAATTGTAGGTAAAATGAAAACAGATGTAGTCAGCAAGCCCTAAAACATAACTATGACAACACCAATCACAGCTTGCAGTATAGCCCTGTCTCCTTTAAAAATGCCATAAGGCTAGAAACATTTGCCCTATTACCTACAACAACTGATAGGGATCCCCTATTTGTTAAAAATTTCGCCCGAGAGCGAGCATAGGTCGGACAGTCCAATAAGAAATGCCTGCAAGTTATTGTGACTTGACAGGTGTCACACTGGGGTGGGACCCTCGGTCCAAAAGGAACCCGTGAGTCAAACGCGTATGGCCAATTCGCAGCCTAGTCAACCTCGTCTCAAAACCCCGACAAGCCTGAGAAGAGGATGACCAGGCATAAACCGATGGCCGAATCTCTTTATACTTCGTGTTATTGGCCAGGGAGGGGGAAGCCCATCTCGCCTGCCACTCAGAACAAACAAAGTTACGGATAACGGTCTTCAAATCAGAATAGGGAACCTTATTATACCCAACAGAAGAAAGAGAACATGCCAATTTTGCCTCTTTGTCAGCAAATTCGTTCCAATAGAGATTAACATGTGACGGTATCCAGCAGAACGAAACAAATTTATACTTTGTAGCCAGGCCTCAAAGCCAAGACTGAATCTTCCTTATTATAGGGTGGAATGTGTTAAACTGCTTAAATTTCCACACCTCCCTCCACTACACAAAGCTTCTTGACTTCATGGCTTCTTTACTTCCTAAATTGGTTCCTAAGCTTGAGGTGTGAGTCTGGTAGTTAATCCTATGACACAAACTGCTCACCAAATGTATCCTTCCCATCCCTGACCAACTTGCTGTTCCTTCTGAGACAAAAAAATCATCTGACTTCAAGTTCCTATCTACTCTTAAGTTATCTACCAATTTTCTTCCTAAACACAGCACTATAGGACACACTATCAAGGCTGGGGCTTACAAAGTCTTGTAAGAGTGATGAAATGTCAGTTTTATAAAAGACATGGAGCTGAGACACTTCTTGGAGCAGCCAACAACTGAGGTAAAAATTATATACGAAGTGAGGACACTTGGTGATGTAAGTGTTAAAAAGCGTGTCTATCTATCTATTGCCAGACATCTAAATCCCATAAGGGGTGGCCACAAACAAATTGCCTCCATGTCGCCCTGTCCCCCACCATTTCACTGGCCTGCTCCCAGTCCACACACCCACCTCTCCACGCCATCCCTCCTTTTCATTTTTAGCCTCCCCCTCCCTCTCCACCTCACTCACATACATTCTCCTTGTCAGTCTCTGACTCTCCATCCTCCCCACATGGCCAAACCACCTCAATGTGTTTCTCTTAACGAGTGTGACATTCAATCAATCAATCAATCAATCATTTCCTGTGACACCCCACAGGATGCATAGGGCCTCAATGAACTCTCTCCACCAATATTTGTCTCTTGCCATCTCCTTCAGGTCCCACCAACACTCCTCTCCTGCTTCTTTTTTCATTGTCCTCAACCAGGTTTCCCTCGGCCTACCTCTACCTCTTCTTCCTCTAGCAGTCCACTCTGGCACATCCTGTATTAAACTACCTTCTTTTCTGTATATGTGCCCCAGCCACTTCCAACAAGACAGTCTCACATATTCATTAACTGGTTCCACTCTCGTATTATCCCTTACTCTTTCATTCGTAACTCTGTCTTGCCACTTTACCCCAAGAATCCTTCTCAGTATTTTATTCTCAAATCCTAATACTTTCTGATCTGTTGCAATTGTACTGTACCATGACTCATGCCCGTAAATTAAAATTGGTCTAACCATGGACTTGTACATTTTCACTTTAGTATGTACCGAAAGCATATTATTATTCCAAACAGATTTCAACATTCCAACAGCTCGCCAAGCCTGTCTAATCCTCTCCTCAATTTCATTGTTTAATGATCCATTAGATGATACAATCGTTCCCAGATATTTAAAGTTTTCTACATTCTTCACCACATTATTCCCAATTACAATCGATTTGGTTCTCCACGTTCATATTAATAATTTCAGTCTTTCCACAGTTTATTACCAATCCCACTTTTTCTCCTTCCTCCACCAGACAATCAAGCACCCTCTGCATCTCGTAAATACTTCCGCAAATCAGTACAATATCATCAGCATAGTTCAAATCCATCAGCTTCTTATTTTCTTTCCAGTTAATTCCTGCACCTGTTCTCCTTACAACCTTTTTCATAACATAATCCATAACCAAAACAAACAACAATGGCGAAAGAACTCCTCCTTGAATCACTCCAGACCTAACTTGAAATGGATCACTCAAAGAACCACCCATCATTACCTTACAAAAAGTACCTTCATGCAGGCTTCCAATAATATTTATAAACTTTTCTGGTATACCATAGAATCTCATAATTTTCAACATAGCTCCACGTGAAACACTATCAAACGCCTTTTCAAAATCCACAAAACACATGCTAAGTGGCACATTCATCTCATTAGCTTGTTGCATTAGATGCCTTACAATAAAAATCTGATCATTACAACCTCGACCCTTTCTAAATCCCGCTTGTTCTTCTCTTAAAATTTTATCAATTACTGGCTCTATTCTGTTCAACAAGATTTTGGAAAAGACTTTTGCAACTACAGGTGTCAAAGTTATCCCCCTCCAGTTGCCACACACACTTAAATCTCCCTTTTTTGGTATTTTTATAATCACTCCATTTTTCCACTCTTCTGGAATTCCACCATTATCCCAAGCCACATTAAAAAGTTTCAAAAGCGCATTCATCAACTCGTCATTTTCCACCTCAAGCATTTCAGGGAATATTCCATCCTCACCTGGGGCCTTAAAATTCTTTAACTCCTTTATAGATTTTGCTACCTCTTCCAAAGTTATATCCCCTGTTTCTATCTGCAAATCTCTCTCGGCTGGCAAAATGTCCTCTTCAGCTGGGATTGGTCTATTTAGAACAGATTCAAAGTGCTCTTTCCACCTTCCTTTTATATCCAAATCTTTAGTGTGACATTAGACAGAAATAATTATATGGAGAGAATGGATGCAGATATGGTGGTGAAAAGAGTTTAGAGGTGAAAGGGAGGCATGGTAGGACAAGAACCTATCATAATTATCTATCTACAGCCAGACACCATAATCGGGTAAAGGGTGGCCACAGACAAATCGCCTCCATGTCACCCTGTCCCTTGCTATTTTGCTGCCTTTCCCCCAACTTACACCTCTGTCTCTCAGAGCTAGAGGTTGGATGGATATAGTAAATGATCATATATGAAGGCAAGGTACGGAAGCTGATAAGGCTAGGAAACTGAGGCAAATATGGTGACTTATATTACACAGGGGAAAATACATGATAAACAATCGGAAAGTAATATTACGTGCAAGAAAACCACTCATCCCTCCCTCTTTTTCCCATCCAAAGACGGGGTAAGGTAGGGTTTAGAATGCAGGAGAATAGGAATATATGATAAAGTGAATAATGAGCACCTTAGTTAATAATATAGAGTATAAAACCACTTCTGGTACTGCAAAGGAATGTCTTCATGCAGTGGTGCCAATAGACAAACATTCCTAACTTCCTAAACCCCAAGAGGAGCATGGTGGACTGCAGGAGAAGGGCAACATCAGCCTGCAAACCCCCAGATTTAGTCTTGAACAAAATGCAACCACATTCAGGTACTTACTAGACAGTGGAGATAATTGTCATGGTGACTGCCAGAGATTGGGCAGCGTGTAAAGCCGCCATTAGGTGACCAAGGCTGACGCAGGCAAGCATGTTGGAGCCGTTATGTACGATATGATACGATGACATGGCAGTTTCCACGGCTGAGTCAACTCCAACCTGAAAGTGAAAATTATATATTAACCTTTTCAGTCTCTGGTTAAGTTCATAACATTCTCTGAAGACAGCAAGATTTTGCATGATTCTATCTATCCATCTATTGCCAGATGCCCTAATCCCATAAGGGGTGGCCACAAACAAAAATACAATTATTTTCCTGAATATTTCCAAGAAAATTGACAGCATGAACTGGGAGGTTTGGGGTGAGTTGGCCTGGAATAACCCTGCAGCCTTCATGGGGTGGCACTGATGTAATGGTGGACTGCAGAAGAGGAACTTCCACCTGCAGCCCACTCGGTTCATGTTGCTCAATGAACCAGGGGCTGCA